>NC_134736.1:16739545-17042575 GCF_049634645.1 Pelodiscus sinensis
GGAAAAACTTAAAAAACAACAAATAGTCTAGCAGCATCTTAGAGACTAACAAAACATGTAGAATGGTATCATGAGCTTTATACCATCGTGATACCATCTCCGTATTTTGTTAGTCTCTGAGATGCTGCTAGACTATTCGTTGTTTTTTAAGTTTTCCAGTTACAGACTAATACAGCTGGCCCATGACACTTTTGGTGTTATGTGTAAGGGCTGTTTATGGAGTTCTGGGGGGATTATTACAGATATTAAATGTGGGCTCTTCTGATACTTTCATTTTTCATTACTGTAAAGGCTCCTGGAACAGTTTGGCTGGGTTCTTATTGGTAGTCTGTTATAAATCAAATGAAATAATAAACATAATTTAAAAGCCTCACAAAAGCATGAGAGCTTGCTGCAGAATGGGAATAACCAAGTACATTTTAGCATTATCTCTGAGCTTCTGTTCTGTCTTGTAACACTGTCAATGCTTGAACATGAGCCTGGGGCAGGCTAGCTGCAGCCAACGAGGGAGAATGTTTAATAGCTCTGCTGTAAATGTAAAGAGTGTCTTGTCACTAGATTTCGACAGATTGGTTTGGATGAGTGTAAATGTCTGACTTCTAACATGCACTCTTCTAAAGGTATTTAGCAATCAGCAGCATTTCGCACCTTAAGGTAGGTTGAGGAGTCAAAGCTGTACAGGGGCCAGTGCTTCAGAAAAAAGGCCCTTTCTGCAAGAACTTTAACAGCAAATTCATTTCCTAGCAGCCTAATGTTTATATACTGCCATTCCTTGCTCCTCAGGGCACCTGCTACAAGAAGTCAAATGGGAAATTCCTACATGGTTTGCAGCAGTGGAAGGGCAGGTGCGGAGGCAGATGGTTGTGCCGTGGAAGGTGAGAAGGGGTCAGCAGGAGGGATTGCTGTGAGGTTGAGTGTATCTGTAAAAGCTCATGAAAAATACTCTCTGACCGATCTCGACTAAACCAGGGCTTCCTTTGTTTGATGGCTGGTGGCACTCTTCAGCCCACTGAAGTGAATGGAAATAATCCCCTTGTCCTCAAAATATGACCATGGAGTCATTAAATGGTATATCCTTTCAGCAGCCCAGTGAAGGAGAGAAAGGTTACTGCAAATCCTTGCTAACCACAAACATTCACTGAATTTCAGATTTTCAATGAAACAACAACAATAAAAGTTTTTTTTCCCAAAGGGGGAGAAGGAGAAAGGAAATAGGAGGAAAAAAGAAAGATGAGAAAAACCCTAAAAATGAGAATTGAAAATATTTGTTTAGGTTGAAAAGCCATTTTTTAAATATTTTGAAAAAAGAGTGAAAAATGTGCAGCCAGCTCTCACACAGTGTTATCATTAGACAGATATAGCCCACTGGACTTTCTTTTAGGGCCAGACAGAAAGTCAACAGGATTTTTTCCATTGTCTTCAATTGACACTGGCTCATAGTGTTCCCTCAAGAAGATATTCACCCTGTGCAAAGGACCAGAATGAAAACCTGGGTACTACCCAGATCCTTACACAGGCCTTGTGCTGGCTCTGTAATATAGCCTTTGCTGATTGTTGTAATTCCTTATCCATATATATAGGGACTTTCAACTTGAAGAGTCATTAGCTACATACAAGAATTCTCTTGCCCACCGCAGAGCTGCCCTTTTGGCATGGCCAGTGTTCAGCAGAGCTACCCTTCTCTCGTCCTCCAAAGGAATTTCAAATGTATTGTTTGTACTGTGCTATTGCCAAACGGTATGTCTACACTACAGTGTTATTTCGAAATATCTTATTTCAAAATAGTTACGTGTCTACACACAAAATGCATTTCGATATAGCATTTTGCTATTTCAAAATAGCGCGTCCACACTGAGTAGACTCTGAATTGCATTTAAGGCTGGCCGAAACCAGTTCTGGCAGGGCACCAGGTCAGGACTTACTGTGTGGGGCTGCTGCCTGAGGCTGAGGTCTGTGCTTAAAGGGACCCCCCCCCCCCCCCCAGACAGCCAGTTCTCAGGTTTCCCTGCTTGCTTGTCCTACCTCTATGAGGGACAGCAAAGCATTTTGTCTCTGCGTGCTCTGGTTGCCCTTACTCGGGACACCACAGCACTCTGCAATATGGAGCCAGAGCTGCCCCTGGGCACTCTGGTGCTTCTCTTGGATGCATTGCTGTGAGCCTGGCTGCACTTGCTGCAGGCTGCCATCCAGGAGGTCCATCGGGAGGCTGTCAGTATCCGGGAGGAACTGCGGGAGAGCTTCCACCCTGAAGAGCACTAAGAGCCTCCCTGGTCTGCCCCACTGGAGGCTTGTGCCTCATTCCTCCCTCACGCCTTCCACTTATCCCTCCCTAACCCCCCTTCCTGATGTCAAATAAAATACACGTATTTTCATGAATACAAACTCTATTTAACAAAACTGGGGGGGAGGGAATGAAACTCTGGTGAGACTGGGGAAATGAGGCAGGAGAGGGGAGAAGAGAGGGTGGGAGGGCACGGGAAACTTGGGAGGAGGGAGCTGGAAGGGGGAATCAAGGGGAAGAAGGGGGAGGGGAAGCTCAGGGCTCAGGGTCTTGCCAGACCAACTTGATTGTCATGCAAACCTACTCCTGGTTCGCTTGTGGCCTTTGGTGGCCAGGCTGATGGCTATCCTGCCACAGATGGCTGCATTCCTCCATCTAGTGCAGAGATCATGGATGTTGGGGGCATCCCCCCCACAAACCTGAATAAGGTCCATGATCTCCACCCTGGACCAGGAAGGCGCCCGCCTTCTCCGGGCCCTGGCAGGCTCCTGGGAGCCGGCAGACTGCTCCTGGGGAGCGGTGGAGGGCTGGCTGCCAGTGGCTTGCTGGCTCATGTTTTGGGGCCACTGGGTCAGGGACAGTGACTGCTGGCTCTGGGCTGGCAGGCTTGGAGCTGGCATAGACACTGTGGCCAGAGTCAACCCCTTTAAGGGCTCCGGGGGGGGGGGGGGGGAGAGAAGAGTTCTTGGTTGAGGCTGGAGTGGCCACCAGGGCACCCTGGGAATGCTGGAGGCCCCCTATTTTGATATAAGTGTCCACACAGCACTTATTTTGAAATAGCTATTTCGACTTTGGCATTATTCCTCGTAGAATGAGGTTTACCACATTCGAAATAAGCACTCCGCTATTTCAAATTTATTTCAAAATAGCACTTTGGCTGTGTAGACACTAGGAAAGTTATTTCAAAATAAGGGTTGTTATTTCGAAATAACTTTGGTGTGTAGACATACCCTAAGAGAATCAAGCATAGATAAGGGCCTTATTGTTCTGGGTGCTACACAAACACAGAACAAAAAGCCAGTCCTCTATCACATAGAGCCTACAAGCTCTTCCTGAAGATTCACCCTTCATATGTTGCTTCTCCTAAGGCACAAGAGGAGTTCTGGTTTGTATTCCCTTTGTTTGTTTGCTCCTTGTGCTTTTCAGATTGCAAGCTTTTCAGGGCACGAGCATTTTTTTTCCAAATATGCCTATGCAGCACCTACCAACATGGAAGCCTCAATAAAGATGAGGGCCCTCAAGTTCTATGGTAATAATATTTCAAATAATGTGGCAAATATTTATCATGACCGACGGATTATTAATCATTATGTAGCATAAATTGTTAATCATTCATTTTAAACCATACAACGGTCAACCTCCCAGTCAGTTACACAAGGAGTCATGAGACGTTTAATGTGCACATGTGGTCAGGACATTGGTCTTCCGGAATCCAATCCCAATATTGGTGCATTGGTTAAGAGCTTACTCCGAGAGGATTCCACATTCTGTCTTGAAAATCACACATAATTAGTCCTGTATTCTACTCTTGAACTTCTTCTTAGACCTGCTTCTACAATTCCACTGACTTTTGTGGGAGATTTGCCTGTGCAAAGAGCGATAATATCCCCAACACAGGGGAATCACTTATCACAGACTGGATGATGAATAAACTCTTTTGAGGTTTGTTTAATAGACGTAGAGAGTTTTCCAGTAACATAACATGAATGTGGCCAGAGGCTTTTATTCAATTAAGAATAATTTTCCAAGTCCTGCAAACTGATGATGGAAATTAGTAAATGGAAGTTTTCACACAAAACCTGAGGGATGTGCTCTTATCACTAGGCATTCATTACTTTGGACTAAGAGTCATCCCTTTTATTCTGGTTTCATTTCTCCAGGGTGGAGATGTCCAGTGACCTGAGAGAGTTTAATTATTCTCTCTCGGAATGCTTCTATGTAAAAAAAAAAAAAAAAAAAAAAAAAAAGACGGAACTTAATGTTAGCGAAAGAGGCAACAGCACAAGAGACTAGAACTGGTCAAAAGTTTTCTGAATCAAAATTTGTTTTGACAGCATGCAAACATCCCCCGCCCCCCAAAAAAATCTATTTTCTTTTCTTTTGATTGAAAAGCAAAAACTTCAAAATCAAAATAACATCTGTTCTTTCAACAAATCACCCAAAAACTGATAATTTCATCCTAAAAAATTGTTGAAGATTTTTTCTGTGGGGGAAAAAAATCATTGCTATTGGAGATTAACATCCTTTATTGATCAGGTAGAGCAGGGGTGGGAACCTAAGGCAGGCTTGCCTGGATCTGGCCCTCGAGGCTCCGGGCTCCCCCCTAGCATCGGGGAATCCACGTTGGCACTCCAAACCCCTTGCCATCCTCCTGTGGGGCTGGAGCACACAAAATCTACTAGTCTGCCCCCCCCTCCCCAGGCTCTGGTGTGCAAGGGGAATGTGGGGAGTGTCCTTCTTCGTAGTCAGGGGCCACGTCAGTGAAGGTTTTGTTTTGTTTTGTTTTTTGCTTCTCACTTGTGTGTGGCCCCTGACTGATTTTTCTGTGGGCCAGTGGCCCCCAACTCAGAAAAGGTTCCCCACCCCAAGGTACAGCAGTGGCACTAGCAAGCTGACATTCCGTCAGAGGGCCCCGTGTCATAGGTGTGGGAAGTGAAGGCGTGTGGGCTGCTGCAGCACACCCAGGTTTTGTACTCAGCTTCCATGTGTCTGTGGGCTGGCTCTGCTGCCAACCAACCACTGGCTTTGCCAGTTCAGGATCCCAGGTTCTGGTTCCTCCAGCTCCACTAGCTTCACCACAATCCACGAGCCTTTGGGCTGCGCTGGCCCGTGGGGTCCCATTGCCTACCAGCTCTGCTCCTGTGGGTTTCATCGCCTACTGGCCCTGCCAGTCCCAGGCCACTGGTCCTGGAGGCTCTGCTGCTGTCCAGGGTTCTGCTACCAGCCTGGGGCTCAGCAGCTGCCCCCAGTCATGGCCCCAGTCTGGGGCAGTGAGGGGCTAGGGTTGCCAACTCTCCTGGACCATATGTACTGGATGCCATTGCTAGGTAGTCCAGGAGAGCTGGCAACCAGCAGAGGGGCACAAAATAGTTGCAAGAGGGGATGTAACTCAGTACCCTCACCCTAAACATTGTTCTAGTGCCACAGTAAGGTTTGTCAATCTGATTATTTGTATTGTGGACAGCATCTAAGAGCCCTGGTGACAGACCAGGAGCCCACAGCTCCAGGTCACGTACAAACACAGAACAACAATGACAAAATGGCTCCAGTCCCAATTAGTTTACAATGTAAATACTCGTGATGTTGAGGGACCACAGCAATTGAGGAGACGTAAATTCTTTCTCTGTGCTCCTTCCACCTTTGGTATCTCTGCTGAGACTCCCCAAAAAGTGGCCAATCAGTGACAGCTGTTGAGGTGTAATGTAGACATCGATTTGTGTCTGAGCTGGATTTAGGTCATTTAACTTAGGCCACCAAACAGCAGTGAGATGGGAATTATGTTGTTTGGTGCCCTCAAAGGGCTGATAATCTTTGTGGTTTTAAAGACAGTAAAAGAGAAGGTGGTGGGTGAGAACATCAGTAGTGAATGAGACACAGGGTAACTAATAAAACAGACAACAAAGCTCAGAAAGGGTGCAGAAATGAGAGTTTTGAGGGTATAATACAAGGGTTGAGACTGATTTTCTAAGATTTCAGAGCAACTAGTTTGGTTCACTAGTATGGTTCACATCTTCATACCTACCTAGGCAGGTGCTTATCTGGCTCCCCTATGCCAACATATGTGAGCATCACACTAGAGATCCTCATAGTACCCTTGTCAGGGAGGCAAGATTATTATTAACGATACAGATTATTATTAATTATGTTATTAACAAACTTTTATTTTGTGGCAGCCCCTAGAAGGCATCCAGTTGGGGGCTCGCTTGAGATAGTTGTACAGGGGAAATGAGAGCTGTGGAATTCAGACAGATGGAGATTAAGCGAGTTGCTGAAAGGTATATTGGAAACGGTAGAACTAGGGATTCACCACACTTGGAGTCGCACTCCAGTGTCTTCTCCACAAGATCCTCCTTCCCTCATATTCTGCCACAGCTCTTACAATGATATTCTGCCTTGTCCTTTATTTCTTTGGGGATCATGTGACTTACACAGACTTTTTCCCCTTTCTGCTGCCATCAGTCCAAATCAGGACATTCTCACCATGCAGGAAAGTTGATGAGAATGGGATAGAAAGACCAGTGCTGTCATTCGAAGACTTGTGTATGTGTTCCTAGTCCAAAGCATTTTTTGGGGGGGGGGGGAGGGGCATTTCCTCTAACTTCAGTGAGTTCTGGATCAGGCTTCTACTACTCAGATAGTGGCACTGAAGGAGGAAGCCCTTCTTTATTCACTGATCGATACCACTTAGGAAACTGCAAGACAAGCTCTGTCACATCACACCTGACCAGAAAAGAATATTTTTAGGGGTGAGAGAAGCTGGTGTCCTGGCATCTGTGTCCTATTTAGTCCTTAGTGTCTCTGTGAAGAGTACTGACAAAAATGGCCATTAATGCCAAGTCCACTTAGAATGAGACTGAGGCCAAGTCTACTGGCACTTTACAGCACTGTTACTTTCAGGCTCACGGGTGTGAAAAAACACACACACACTCACCCTCCGAGCGCAACAAAGTTACAGTTCTGTAAAGCACCAGTGTAAGCCAGGCTACAGTGCTGGGAACCACACTCCCAATGTGGTTAGCTATCCCCTTTACAGAGGTGGTTTATATAGAGAGCTTGTGCCATGCCCACACTTTCAGTTTAAAGTATGCCTGCAGCAGGTGTATACAAAGCTTAAGACCTATCAAACTTATTACATCCATGCTAATGAGCAACCATCTGATGGCGACTACGGTTAACTCTCAAACCTCAGGATTTATACAAGCCACCTGAGGACAAAAAACGTTCACACTCTTAAAACTCGATAGATAATCATGGTTGACAATGATAATCCTGTCCTTCAAAGCTCCTGCAACCCCTCCCAGCACTGTCTCATCTCTAAATTTTATAAGCATTCTCTCCACTCCATGACTCAAGTCATTAAGGAAAATACTGACTAGTATTGGACCCAGCACTGACATCGGTTGGATCCCTCTAGATGCACCTTTCTAGTCTGAGAGCAAACCATTCACAAGTACACTCTGAGTAGGTAACAAAGCTCCTACAAATTCACCCAGTAACTCCTGCATCAATGCATGTCTTATGGAAGAACTACGGTCTTGTTTTTAGAAAAATGTCCAATTTTAATTTAAAGTCTTCAAATTATGAAGACTCTTCCATATCCATAGGTAAGTAGTTCTAAAAGTTAGTTCACCTCACGGCTAAAAATTTTCATCTTATTTCGAGCTTAAATTTAGCTAACTTTGGATCTCAGCCATTGGATTTTGTTATGACTTTGGACCCTGTAGGTGAGGTCTCAGTAAATTTCCATGTGTTTAGGACTATTTGGATCTTGCTTCACAGCAATTACTGATGATGAAGAAGTGCCTTCTTAAGAAAAAAGTCACTGCAGAGTTCTGCCAATTTGGCCCACTCCCCTGCACTATATAAGGGAGTCAGAATCTTCTGATTGGTTACTGTAATATGTATTACCAGTCAGAAAGGTCTGGTTCTTAAGGGATAATGAGCATAATAGAAATTCAGATAAGTTCAGATGAGCTCTTCCACCAATGTTCCCTCTAATCTTTTCCATCCATGTGTGGATTTTTTCCATCAATGTGCAGAATATTTGTGTGTGCACCCAGGCCTGGGCAATTGTGCACCACCAATAGAAACAAGAAAACTAGCTGTGGGCACTCTGCTAATCAGCTAGTTGGCATCTGAATCACTCCTCCCAAACCCCAAAAGTTGATAACTCCCCCAAGTCATGTTCAGACAAATTATATATTCCGTCCTGTTACAGAAATTTCAGTGTGTAAGAATCAGTAATTTTTTGCAAGCACTGCCATACTTATCACTCCAAATCAATACATTTCAGGTTTGTTTTTTAATAATAATTGTGTGGATCTCTCGCTCAAAAAAATCTTCCATTACAAAAGCTAAATGAGATGAATAACCCCTGACAGAGCAAGGAGGCGATCACACTAAATTGAATCCAGTCAATTTTAACATTCACAGTGCTAGCGGCAATTTTAGACAGAGTGTAAACGTAATGGAAAAAACATATTCCTGAAGCTGACTTACAGAAGTCTGTATTTGGGGCCTTAATGATGATAAATCAATGATCTAGAAAATACAATCCCTTTCCTATTAACCAGATGGGCGCGCAAATTCTCCACAGACTCCAAGACGTGAGGACCAAAAATTTTCAATTAGCATTTTACATCCCACTACCTTACAATTATAAGTAATTAGATTGGAACATAGTGCAGACACACGCATTTGCACTCAAACGGTCTCTCTCTCTTTATATATAGTGCATTTATATTATGTTTATATATATATATATATATATATATATATATATATATATATATATATATATATAATGTCAAGCTCCCAATTGATATAATCCTTTAATTCAGTTGAGAGATTCTCTGCTAACATCATAAGAGATGCACTGAGGCAGAACTCTGAAATTGAATTACCACCTTTGTATTGAGCTGAAGAGCATGGCGGTGATTACAAGGTCCTGCCTCAGCTACTTCTCCAGTTTGAGCTTAGCTACCCTAATGATGCCTGTTATCTCCTGTTCCATCAGACACAGGTGCCTTGCTAATAGGCTGCCATGTATGCTGTCTTCATTTGCCCCTGAGCACACAGACAATGTTAACTTTTGGCTGACCAAGATTTTTTTTTTTTTAAGATGTTGCGAGGAGGGGGGTGGAAGGAAGCTCAGGCAATAAAATGCTGACACGGTTGATGTCAATAGCAAAACTACTTCCATTAACTTTAATGTGGCAAGGATTTCACACAGAATCAGGGAAAGTGACACCACTTCAGGCTGGTCTATTGGTAGACGGCGAGGGGCAGAATGTGATAGTGATGGGGCAGAGTGCACAGTGCCTTACTGCTTCAGTATCTTCCGAGGAGTCGGTAGCTCTTTGTTAGTCTAATATCATAGAACTAAAGGTTGAATTTCTCTAACCCAGCAGCCTCTGGTTCAGCAACATTCGTAGTCCAGCATGATTTTAGTTATCTAGATGTCCACTTATTATGGGTGTGGTCAAGTTTCCCACGTCTCAAAGTTTGTGTACAGTCAACAACCTAGCTCTCAGTATTCTGTGCTGCTTTAGGTCTAATTTACCTCTAAATTTCTTCTAAGAGCCCCGTAATCAGTGGCAGTGTTGATAATGCTGCTAGACAATATTGTCTTCCCATGGTTTGGTAAATTCTCTAGTTGCCAGACTAAAGAGGTACAATCTGTAGAATTATTCATAAGATTCTTGTGTAAGCTTATGTTAGAGGATCCAAACATTACTGAGCATGGGATTTTATGCCTTAGATCAACATGCGGCCTGTGGGCCATATGCGGCCTGCAGCCCATTTGTTTGCAGCCCACGGCGTGGTCTGGGATTATGTGGGGCTCAACACGCTGCCCGCCACTGAGAACATGCTCCACAATGGTGAGGCGGCTCCCAGGCAGGGTGAACATTGAAAGATGCAAGTAGATGGGCTGTCTGGAACAGATGCGTACAGGGGGTCAGTGTTTCTAGCCCCCAGGGAGGAGGTACCAGCAATATAAACAAGGGGCATTGTGGGAAGTGCTTTATATTCATGCCCATCAGTGTGAAAGAAGCTATTTGCATATATATGTGCATGTATATGCAACCACTCTTAAGCTGCGGCCTTCGGCATGTGCTGTATCATTGTGGCTTCCAAAGCTGAGTAGCCCTGCCTTAGATATTAACCCATAGTATGCTGGCATTTTCCAGACACTCAACTGGTGGAGAAACCTTTTTTCCAATAATAATGAGACAAAAGTATCTGAGGTACTTGAGACTTGAAAACAACTGTGTTGTCCCTGTTGACCAATATTGTATATAAATCTACTATCAAGATATATGGAGCCAGTTCCTTACATGGTGAAATTCAACATAGTTCCATGGATTTCAGTCAACTTACACCAAGGATTGAGCCAATGTATTTTAATGATTCCAAACTTGTTAATGAACAGGACATAAAGGGGTCAATTTGCAAAAGTATAGCCACCCTTGATCAAGCTCAGTTAGCAGGCACAATACTTGTGTCCACATTTTGCAACCATAATTAAATTGTCGGTATGGATTTGAGAACTTGAACTTTTACTTTGGGATTTTCAAAGAAACCCCAATGCCTTTTGAAACTCTAAACTAAATTCTATATATATCCCTGATTCTCATTTATGCTAAGGCCCCCTTACACTACTCTAGCAGAGTATAATGCCAAAGCAGCGTAAAGGGGCCTTAATATAACTGCTAATCAGGACTATGATTTTTATTTTAATCTTGACTATTTCCTACACATGGAAAAACTGTGCAATGCTGTGAACAAGCTTTAAACCCAAATCTGGATGATTTCACCAGCTGCAGTGTAAGATGAGGACTAATTTACTAAATGGAGCTAACAGGTACACACAAATTATTCTGTATGCCCTGGTCTGCACTAGGGCTTTATTTCGAAGTTCCTCCTCCTTAGTCAAATGAATAAGTGGAGGGTCCATTATTTCGAAATAACAGGCTGCTTATTTAGAAATCTGTACTCCTGCTTTTCTCGGGGAATAACGCTAATTTCAAAATAGTTATTAGTATGGATGCTCCGGTGCAGCAATTTTGAAATAACTAGTCCCCAGCATAATTCGAAATAATTATTCCCCAGTTCTTCCTGGAGCTCTAAGTCAAGGTAGCATGTCCACATTAATGGAGCCTGCCTCAGACTAATTTTGAGGCTTCCCTGTAGTGTGGACATGCTATTTTGATTTTGTTATTTGGGGAGTTATTAAATCGAGTTTAGTTATTTCAAAATAATTTCCTAGTGTAGACATGCCCTATGAGAGCCTGAAATGTTTTCATTCATTAGCTGTTCTAAATAAAGTCCCTCATGGTAATGTACCTTAGGTGCAGTGGTTAGCCCATCGTTATTGCAACAGTGTTGTGCCTGGTGCAGCTCTCTGTCATTTTCCAAAGGCAAATAGCTCAACGCTGAGAAATCTGTTCCTTAGAAGCTAGTCGAAAGAGCATAGTCAGATTGATGTGAAAAAGAACCACATGTCTCCACAAATTCAACTTGTAGAAAACTGAAGGTGTGGAGATCCTGGTTTAATTTTAAAGGGGTTCTGTCAGGATGAAACCCATATACTAGAGCGGGTCAGAAAACAAATGAAATTTATTAATAAGGGAAATTTTCTCAAAAACATTTCTATTTTTTAACAAGATATACCAAATGTTCTAAAAGTTTTCACCTGTGTTACTAGCAACACTACAGATTATTAAAACTGAAAGAGGTGTAACAATCAACCATCACTTTTTATAACACAATGAGTAGTTACACTAACCTTGCAGTTAGAATGTAATCTAGTTTTGTTTTCCAATAGACAATCAATGCTGATTCATATGACAGGAAAGTTAACTTTGTGATTACCTAGCTTCCTTTGAACTTACTTTTAATATTATGCTACTGGAACCCAGGTATTTCAACTGAGTTGTATTTGTGTATTTATTCTCAGTCTTTTAAGTAAATGCTTTGGTTACATATATTAGTGGTAATTTCAGACAGCCTACAGGAAAAAGTACAACTGTATTATAGTTGCTGGGTAACTACGTTATATAATAAAATATGGCCAAATGTAATTTACTTTTCCACATGCTTTCTATTTAGTTTTTGCACTTCCAAATCCATCTAGAGCTTTTAAATGTCCTTCACCAACACAGTATGAGAGTGATTCACATTTTAAAAAACGTATTCATTCTTGCAACACTCCTGTGAGAAAATGCTACCATCTCCATTACACAGATAAGGACACTGAAGCACAAAGAGATTAACTGACTTGCCCAAGGTCAGAGCAGAACTGACTCAAAGCCTTCAAGTTCCAAACTAACATGCTAACCAGTGTACAATCCACTAGAATGACTACCCTTGCTGCCTGGATCTAAGTCTCGTCTCACTCAGCTTATGGAAAAATTCCATCAAAACTTTTTCTTGAGGGAAAATGAGGTAGTAAGATATTAACAAAAAACAATGGAAAGAATGTGCTTTCCTTGAAAACCTTTCATTTTTTTCTCACTGGAAAACCAAAAGGATTAATTTGTGAACAGAATTCTGTTAAAAATATTCAAAATATTTCCAGGTTTTTGATTAAGCATTTTAATATTCCAACTGTTGTAGTAAGTTGAGGCTCTATTAATAAGTCCATCTCCCTGATCCTTCCGAGGGTGAACCCTTGCACCCATACTTAGATTAACTTGTGAACCCATGTTTTCTCTGCCACACAACTGTAAGGGCAAATGTAGAGGCTATTTCTGAAAACATCTCACACAGTGGTTTCTTATGTCTCTGTTGGAAACTGCTATTCTTTACTATCCTCTGAAAGGTGAACACATTGATTCATTTTCTGTCCTACACTAAGATCCATGTGGTACATGATGTAGAGAGCTTCATTCTTAAGTTGTAACAGTTCTTGTCCCAACTCAAATTAGAACAGCCTAATGGCTGCTCTAACTTCCAAAAGCTGTCTAAGGTCTATACAGATGCTCTCAGCCTAGGTCGACAGCTTTGGGTCTGCAGGGTTCATGCTAGTGTTCTAAAAATAGCTGTATAGACCATGCTTTGAAATTGTAACTCTGGATTCACAGCCCAAATTCCAGCCCAAATCTGGACTGGAGGAGGAGGGACTTGCTTCTGCAGGTTGTGCCGATGCACCCTAAGGGACCATGTATCCATCTTCTCCCTTGCCCTGCATGCTGCTGTCATGTTACTGATGCTGTAGTGGAGTGCCTGGCATAGTAACTAGCTCTGCCAATTGTGCACCTGCCAAGAGTTCTTTCTTGCTTAGGGAATTATCTGGATATCTGGAGTCATATTCTGGTCCCTTTGACAGCACAAAGGGCAAGGTACTCAGGGAAAAAATCTGGTCTGCAGAATTCAGCCTTCCCAGCCACAAAAGAGGGTGCTTGGACTCCTACCCCATTTTCTATCCTGTACGTATTCTAGACTGTCATTTTTTCTGGATCCTTAATTTCATGATTGCAAGCACATATGAGAATGAACAGTTTGGTGACAAGCTAGTGCAAGATGGATCGATACATCCTCCCTCCCCACCCCACTGACTGCAAAAAGTCCAGCAGAGATATTTTCAAGCCAATGGAAGCCTCATTAATTATTCATCCATTCCCAAGTCAGTAGGTACCAGTAAATGAACTTGTCACACTGTTTTGATTTCTAAACTCCCCCATCTTCCCCGGGAGAAAAATGTGAAGGCAAAGTCTATTACCTGGGTTTTCAGGTACCTAGGCTCATAATGGGCTGTTACTATGGTTACTCTGTAATCTAATGGTTGGCATTAAGTGTCATTCATTCTTTACATCCTTGTTTTTGTTCACATAGCACCACTGATCATTGTTCTATTTTGAAAAAGAAAGAACTAAATACTGAAGTCTTTGTTCTGGCAAAATGCCCATTGGCCTCAATAAGAATGCAGCCTGAGGAAAGACAATGACATAGGATCCTAGGGCTGGAAGAGACCTTAGGAATCATCCAGTCCTGCCCCCTGCCCAAAGCAGGACCAACCCCAACTCAATCATCCCAGCCAGGGCCTTGAGGATGGAGATTCTCATCTCCCTACGGAACCCATCCCAGTGCTTCACCACCCTCCTAGGGAAACAGCTTTTCCTAAAATCCAACCTAGACCTGTCCCACTGCAACTAGAGACCATTGCTCCTCACTCTGTCACAACCGAGAACAGCCTCTTTCCATCCTCTTTGGCACCCCCCTTCAGGAAATTAAAGACTTGGGTAGCAATAGATAACCAATAGGATTTTGAGGCTCCATGACAGTAACTGCTATTGTAAAAATTGATCACTGGACTGGGGTCAGGAAGGAATTTCGTCCCATTGCATATTTGCAGGGACTAGAACTGGGAATGCCTGGAAAAATCTTAGCTTTCCTTAAGAGCACAGAGCAGGGATTCTCTTTTAAGGGCAATAATGGCAGCAACAACCACTTACCCCATATGTAGAGCCTGCGTGATACAAAATTGGCATCCGCATCCATATCCATATCTACAAAAATGAGCCGCAGCTACCCGCATCCATATCTGCAAATGTGGGTACCTGAAGATATGAAGACGATATACACACACATTTGCAGGTTTCTAGATACAAAATTTGTATCTGCATCTACATCTGCGAAAATGAGCCACAGATGTCCACATCCATTCCCGCAGATGCAAAGTGGATATCCATGGATTTGCAGGGCTCTACCTGTGTCTAGTGTAGCATTCTACAGGTTGACACTGTCATACAAAATTCATCAAACATGTGACACCTTTCTTGGGATGAGGCCTAAATATCAGATTAGAACCCTGATGAGATTGCACTCCAGCTTCCTTGCCAGACCTTGTTCCTTTTCAGCACCTGGCATTATCCTAGGTATTGTGCCACTGCACATTGCAAATGAAGAAAGCTAGCAAAGCTGCATTTATTCAAACTCTCAAGCATGGAAACCAAAACAAATGTTGCTAACTTTGGGTTCAGGTTCTCTAATTTGGCTGTTAATAGGGCAGACTGTCTCTTTGGTTCTAGTACAGATTAATCCATAGCTCCTCCTTCCCAACTACTTTCCTGAAACAAACAGACCATGTGGACTACTATTCTTTGTGCTAAGGAGGAGAGTCTGAGTGGTCAAAGCAGCTTAGGAGGTTAACAGTGCTGCCAGCTCTGTGGAACCACTAGTCACCTGTGAATGATGAAATACAAAATGAAAAGTGAAAGTGCCTGCCCGGTGAAGAAAGCCGGAGGAGGAGAGAATCCACAAGCACAGTGATGTTGTGGTCTCTGCCAAGCCAGCAGCTGTAACATTCCACAAAAGTGCAATCAGAAAATCTTACAAGCAAGAACCAGACAGCAAAAAATACAGCTACAGCATGTGTCTATGAGATTTAGTACTTTCAAATAATCATTCATTTCTATTTGGATCATAATGTTGCTCTTTTCTCCACTCAAAAGCCAATGAAAGAGTTTGAGTGCATGGTACATACAGTTTACACAATTATGATCATGCAATAGAATCACACAACACATTCAGGAGTGCCCAAATACACACACACACTTAGACATCTGTATGCACATCATAGACTCATCCACTCCCTGAGAACATACATATGCAAATAAATCCCACATGCATTCACACCTAACACACAAATGATAAAGCCATGCAAGCCAGTGCACTAATGTACACACAGCACACACACATATGTGTTGTAATTTTTTGTCTGCTGCTATAGGCAACATTGTTTTCACAGTAGCTAGTGTGCTAAAATACCTATCTAGTAATGTACACTCTAATTTTTTTCCATCCATGCGCAGAATAAATTTTTATGTGCACCAATGCATGTGTTTATATCCATCACCAATAGAAACACATACTGATGGCTAATCAGTTGAGTGGTACCTGAATCTCTACTGACTGGCCACCCAAGTGCTCAGCTTACAGGGGAACACCATAACATCTAAGCAACTAAACTGACACATGCTCGAGACGAAAACTAAATGCATGAGGATCCTTTCTGGATGGGTGATCTGAACTTCCACATGTGGAATATTGATAATTTTTGAGAGACAGAAAACAAACACCTACTTGGGTCCCAATTCTGCAGCACATAAATATTTCTGTTCTGATTCCAGTTGTCTTTTGAAAGCCAGAACAGTACCTTTTGTTGATGAGGAAAGGTCACAAGACTAAGGGCAGTGCACACAGTAAAGCTGCCTCTTCAAACAAGCACTTTTGACCCCTTGTCAATACACATATTCAAGTTTTACGTTACTTTGCTGCTAGATCCTTGATCAGGTGGGGAGAAAGCAGAGGCAGGATCTTTCACACTAGTTTCCTCAAAGGCAAGAACATTTCCATTTTATCTGCAATTCTAAACCTGCCTGCTGGGCTAGCAAGTGAAGACATATTTACATTAGAAACTTCCACTTATGTGGATAGTCCATACTCCAGAGATATAGGGGTCCCCCTCTCCCACCACTGGTTCAATGATTAGAGCAGGGAAATGAAAGGCAGAATTCCTGGATTCCATTTTGAACTCCACTACTTATTCCCTCTGTGACCTTGGATAACGCAGTTACTCTAGTGCTGTGATTCAACGTCTCCATTTGTTAAATGGGGATAATAGCTGTTGCTGTGACAGGTTGAAAAATGGTGATTTTTTAAAGGAAAGATTTTGAAACATTTTCATGAAAAATAGTTTAAAGATAATTTAAAACTCCATCCATCTCTAACCACTTATTATTTACACCAGTGATCCCTGGAAGCTGTGCGCTTGAGTGGCCAGCCAGGAGAGATTCAAATGCCATCCAGCTGATTAGTAGAGCTCTCCCAGCAGGCAGCATGTGTGTCTACTCGTGGTGCACATGCACATGTGCCTGGAGGTAGCACATAACATTTATTCTGCACATGGATGGAAAAAAATCAGAGGGAACACTGGTTCTGGGCAATGTTTTCCTTCTAATCTTTTCCACCTATTCTAATATACTAATATAATAATATACTAATATACTAATATAATAATGTTAGTATGTGCAGCAATGAAACATGTGCGAATGTGCACCACCAGCGGAAACTAAAAACCCTAGCCGTGGATGCTCTGCTAATCAGCTGGGCAACATCTGAATCTCTCTGAGGAACTATTATTTAAATGTGTTAAGTGACATATAAACCATCGTGCAAGCATATGGAAAGCCACAATGTCTGCAAAAGTTAATAGTCTAAGGCTACAACCTGCAAAGATTTAGGCCGTACTTGCTGACTTCAAAGTTATGCCTCTGTCTGTGGATGTGTCTAGACTACAGGGCTATGTTGACAAACGTGGACTTTTGTCGACAAAACTATACCTGCGTCTACACTGTTGCTGAATTCTGTTGATGTAACGTTGACAGAACTCAGCAGTTTTATCGATGGCTGTAAACCTCATTCTACGAAGAATAACGCCTTTTGTTGACAGAGTTCTGTCGATAGAAAGTGTCATTGCATCTACACTGTCCTTTGCGTCTACACTGTCATGTCGACAAAGCGGCATGCTTTGTCGACAGAACTGGATGTAGTCTAGACGCTCTTTGTCGACAGTATCTGTTGACAAAACTTCTGTGAACAAAAGCCTGTAGTCTAGATGTACCTTGTAAGTCTTTGCAGCAGGGAGGCCTAAAGAAACCCAAACATATGAATGGTTTACAACACAGAACCACAGCAGTGATAGTCCTACGTATTGTTAGTACCTTATACGTATGCTTAAATGTAGTTTCTTTTTTATTGGGGTGGGGGATAAAATGCTTTGAGAAGATCAGATGCAAGGCACTATAATAAATGTGTGTGATAGATAGATGAATATCTTCAGAATTATCATTTTGACTAAGGCTCAGGTATATTAGAAACCAGCCAGGATATCCAGGAAGGGAACATATGTACAAGGTAGGAAATAGGCACTTATCAGCACAGTTAAAGAGGTTCATTCTCCATCAGAGATGTGTACTGAAATCCCTCAGCATGTCATGAGGAGTCAATGTGTGGGGAAAATTTTCAGAGGCAAAGGACAATTATGTGTTCAACTCTTACTGAATATCAGCTGGACTGGGAACTTAACTCACCACTTGTGCCTTTGAAAGCTCCCGTTAGTCCAATAATTGAAAAGCTGTGTGAAGCCAGCATCCAGGGAAAATCTACTTCCTTTAATGAGCTTTTTGAAATGTGCCTCTATTTCTCCATTTCCTGAACCTCATAAGAGGAGGGGCAAAGGCAGGTAATTCATCATTAATGCGCTGACAGGAAAGCAGCTATGAAAATGGAGCTAGTGGTTCCTCAAGTTATAGTTTAATACTATGCTACACATCAGTTGGGCTTGGTTTACCTCATGTAAAATTTACAGCTCAGGAGGCAAAAATGAAAAGGAGAATCATAGGATACTAAAACTGGAAGGGACCTCGTGAGGTCATCAAGTCCAGTCCCCTGCCCTCAGGGCATGACCAAGCACAGTCTAGATCATCCCTGCCAGATCTTTGACTAATTTGCTCTTAAAACTGTCCAGTGATGGAGACTCCTCCCTAGGCAATTTATTCCAGTGCTTAACCACCCTGACAGTTAGAAAGCTTTTCCTAATGTCCAACCTAAACCTCCCTTGCTGCAATTTAAGCCCATTCTTGGCCTATTATGAGAGGTTAAGGCAAATATTTTTCTTCCTCCTTCTTGTAGCAACCTATTAGATACTTGTTATCATACCCCCTCTCAATCTTCGCTTTTCCAGAATAAACAATCCCCATGCTTTCAATCTTCCCTCAGTCTGTTTTCCAGACCTTTAGTCATTTTTTTGTTGCTCTTCTCTGGACCTTCCCCAATTTCTTCACAACTTTCCTGAAATATGGAGTCTAGAAATGGACATAAACAGCCAGTTAAGGACTAATCACAGAATAGGGGCAAGTGGAGTAGAAGAAAGATTACTCATGTCTTGCTTATAACATTCTTGTTAATACATCCCAGAATAATTTTGCTTTTTTTGCAAGTATTACACTGTTGACTTATATTCAGCCTGTGGTCCACTATGACCCCTTTCTGCAGTTCTCCTTCCTAGACAGTCATTTCCCACTTTGTATGTGTGAAACTGATTATTCCTGCCTACGTGGAGTACTTTGCAGAAAGTACTTGGTTTTTTAAAGAACCAGATGCAGGAAAGCATTTAGGACATACTTAACTTAAAGCATAAACTGAGTGGAGTCACAGGGAGTGCTCATGTGCTTAGCGTTACACACATGCTGCCGTGTTTCCTGGATCAGGACCCAAGCCTTGGAGACATTTTCTTTGCCATTTACTTGACAGATACACAGCTGGATTATACACTGTGCACATGGTCCTATGCAGAGATGGTTTGGGTCCACATGGCTCTGGAGAGGAGGCACCAGGAAAGGGAGGGAAACAGAAGGTACCAGGCTTCTTGGTGGGTAGGGGAAGGCCCAAGCTCATTCTTGCCCATTTTTGGCTAATTTGCTCCTAAGCAGAAATAAAGGCTGGTCAATCTCCTCATGCCCTGCCTTGTAGGAGCAAAACAAAGGTTATGTCTACACAGCAGGCTTCTTACGCAAGAACTGTTTTGTGCAAGAGTTCTTGTGCAAAAGGTCTTGTGCAAGAGTGCGTCCACATTGCCATGTGCTTTTGCACAAGAGCATCCATGGATGCCGATGCTCTCTTACGCAAGAAAGCTCTGATGGCTGTCTTGCGCAAGAAACCCTTATTGCCTGTCCACACTGCCTTCTTGTGCAAGAGGGCTTATTCTCACGTGGACAGGAATAACTCTTGTGCAAGAAGCCCTCTTTTCTGATGCTTTACTGTGATTTACTTGTGCAGTGTAGACGCTCCGCAGGTTTTTGTGCAAGAACATTTGTTCTTGCGCAAAAAGCCTGCAGTGTAGACGGAATCATTCACAACCTGGCTCTAGGAGAGCCCCCAGGATGGGAGACAGCCGTTAAAATTGTCTTCTCCAGACTTCTCTTTCATGTTCACATTTTGAATGCGACAAGCACAGTAGCACAGAATGGATCCATAAGTACACCTTGACTTCCTTACAGCCTCTCTCTACCTCTGGAGAACCAAATCTTTTAAGGAAACATTATTCACCCACCACCCTCAGTTCACAGCACTTTTCATAAATGAAGCCTTTCAGATGACTGCATTATTGATTCACTCCTGACTTACCACAATGCTGCTGTCAGTTTTCAGAAAAGGCTACTCTTAAATTGGGAGGCTCTGCTTTTCCTTAACTTTATTACCAAAATCTCTCCCTCCCAAGGGCTATAGTAGAGCTGCTTCCTCCTGTCAGAGATAAATATTGTTTGTGAACTGAGTCGTGGCTTTGATAACTGAGTCCTTAATGTTGGAAAGCCATGAAAAGTTCCCCCTGGTCATGAAGTTCTCTCTCATTTGCTTTTTTCCTCACACCACTCTTCTCTGTCCCACATTCTTCTTTCAGTTAACCAACAAACATCTTATTATCCACTCACTGCAAGAGTCCTGCTTCCTTTTATGTGCTGTCAGGAGTGCATGCCGCTACCCACAATAAACGGACACGCACGCAGTTTATAGGTTTAACAGCACATTGTATAGACTGAGAAAAGCTCAATTCAGTCAAGAAGATTCTATAAAGCACAAGCAAGTCCAGCGCTTGTAACATAGTTCTCACATTGTTCACAGTTTCAACTGTATATTGTGCAAAGTGAAATCAGTGTTAATGATCATGAAGAATTGCTCACACAGCTCCATGGTACTTTACTGCAAAGATGGGTTATTATTTAATCTTACATGAGCAGCATCACTGTAGATGCATCCCATAATAGTCACTTGGCTTTTTCCAAATTAAAACTGTAATCAAATTAAAACTGTAATCAAATGATTTAACATGGGTATATCATTGCTGCCCTCCCTGGAAGGACTGCTCATTTGTGTATCATAGCCCCTATAATGCTGAGAATTTCTTTAACTCTAATGGTAGGGACTGAGTTTTTGGAGCAGGAACATCCAAGTGTATTCTCTCCCAGCTGCCATGAAGTTCTGAGTGAGTGTCATGTACCTCTTAACACTGAAACAATGTATTTAAATATATGGAGATATACCTATCTCATAGAACTGGAAGGAACCTTGAGAGGTCATTGAGTCCAGTCCCCTTCCCTCAAGGCAGGACCAAGAACCATCCCTGACAGATTCCTAACTGGGCCCCTCAAGGATTGAACTCACAACCTTAGGTTCAGCAGGCCAATGCTCAAACCACTGAGCTATCCTTCCCCCTGCTTTTACAAATTAAAAACCAGGTGAAAAATTTCAAAATTGGGTGACAGGTTAACTCTAACTTCAAAAAAGGGAACTTTTTGGCAGAAGTTTCTACTTTTTTCAACCAGCTCTACTTTTTTTACCACACACCCCCTAAATAAATAATGTATACGAACCCCTAGAGAGTGAAACAGCTGTGGGCTGCACAGCTGTAGATTGCACTTGGGGATTTAATTTGTGAGATTCACTTGGCAGCAAATGGCAAATGTTAGAGATAGCAAGAGCAGGAGCATGTGATCTAGAGACAGCAGGTGTGTGATAGAGTGGGCCAAAACAATGCCTGGCATAAACAGGTGCTACTCTATTGACAACAGTGGAATCACACTATGCACTGGGACTGAACCTAGCTTGGAACCTGCTTCCCCTAGAGACGATGGCTGTTTTCCACTCACTGAAAAGTGGTAAAGCGCAGAGATGCTGATGCATCCAAACAGTGTGAGGAAAAAAAATACTTTTTATCCTTCTCTTTGCCTCCCCCCCCCCCCCCACTTCTTTATTTTAAACATTAACCTTTTAAAAAGGAAGAAAACAGTTGCAAAAACACAAGAGAAAAATTGGTTTGGTCTTTTCTGTAATGTGTTTCTTAGCTCTGAGTGAACATAAAAGTTAATTTTTAAAACAGAACTAGAAAGAGTGAGAGAGAGAGAGAGAGAGACGGGTGGGAATAGACTGAGATGAAGGTCTTATCTTTCAACACTTACAGGGGTAGTGAGCCATCCATAAGATCAAATCCAATTCAAAAGCACAGCACACTTAATTAAGGTGGCTCCAGTGGGAAGAAGAGTAAACTTAAATTGATGAGGGGGGAAAATAGTTATTTTCCTGTCATTTTTGTGTTGCTTATATTGAATAGAGTAATGGCCCTGCCCTTTCCTCTCAGTATCAGCATGGCAAATCCCTTGTTGTCTCCTCCATATTTAGTAGCAGAGGGTGGAAAATGACAGAGAAATATGATGAACATGCTGCTAATTAGCTGGTGGTAACCCTCACCTTTCTTTGAAGTCAGTGAGTGATGTACTTCTCACTAGGGATCTTAAATATTGGTTAATTGAACAGTTGATTAACCTCATGAATTCTTATTGGTTACTTGACAATTCTATAATCCGTGGGGGTGGGGCTGGCAGCCAGTGCGCTCTAGCCCCACTCCAAAGGAACTCCCTGCCACTGCACTCTGCTGCCTCTGTATCAGAGGCAGCAGCTCAGGGTGCCAGGTGGGAGCTGGTCCACAGGGGGAGCCAGTTTAAAAACCAGGTCCCCTCAAAGACCACTGCCTGTTACCCCATGCTGCTGCCTCGGATACTGAGGCAGCAGCCCCTGTCACGGGAAAGCTGAGCTCCCAGACCTGGCATGAGCTGGAACGGAGACGGGCCTCTTGTCTGCCTGCCTCCTAATACACTTTAAATGCAGAGCCACAGCAGGGGTAGATCCTGGACACGGCCCGAGCTAGGCTGCTGGCCAGCCTGCTAAAAAATTTACAGGCAAGGGTGGGGGAGGGAAATGCGTGTAGTCTATAGCAGTAACATACACTTTTGCTTATTTAATTGTTTAATCAACTATACTATTACATCCCTATTTATTACAGGAATGCTCAGCAGGAATGGTAAATAAGCAGTCAACTTGAAACAGAAGCTGTATTAGAATGAGACAACTGACAATCCATGTGGGAGGAGTGGGCAGACTTACCAGAGTGTTATATGTAACCCTGGCTCCTTGCGGGTCAGGGCACAATGGTAACAGTAACTTACTGCATAGAATAAAACTAGAATAGAATAAAAATAGAACTTGCTGCTTTCAGCTCCCCTCCCTATATTTTTGATAATCATATGGGTGTACTACAGTAGGGTTTTTTGAGTTTATTGAACTCCAGTATGTTTCCTACAATGCCCCATTAGCCACTCTGGCCAGCACTCTGCTGCCCTGCTATCACATAAGCAGATAAACAATGGCACCCCTCCAAACTGCAACCCTCAGGACCTTTAAAATCCATTTCCTGCTGTCCCGTATATAGGGCTTGGAGTGAAATGAGAGAGCAGAACAGTGCTAGACAGACAAACAGCCCAAAGACCCCAAGTAACTTAGCCAGATTTTGTAAAGCTACTTGGGCACTGAACTCCCAACAAAAATCACCAGGAGTTAAATGCCTAACTAAGACGACAGATTCTGAAGAGTCACATTTTTAAAGGTAGACAGACACCTAGCAGACTGTGTCTCACTTTCAGAAGCTACTTACAGTCTCCTATGTGATTTAAGTCTCCTTAAAAGTTATTGGGACTGAGGAATCTTGTGAAAATGGGTCCTGAACACTTTTGAACATTTTTTTCAGGCAACTGGTAACTATAAAATAAGGCCACATCTCTACTTGCAACGTTGGACATTGATCTTCTGGTGTTTGATTTAATGGGTCTAGTAAAGACCCACTAAATCAAATGCTGAGGTTCCACTAAATCAAATGCTGAGGTTTCCTCCAGTTTGTGCCACTACTCCTCACAGTTGTAAGGAGAAATGGAAGCTGATGGGAGCATTTGTTCCCTTTGACCTCCAACTGTGAAGACAGCACCAAGCTCAGTTTAAGGTATGTACACTTCAGCTATATTATTTACATAGCTGTTGTTGCATAGCTTAACCTGACCTTGTGGGCTGAGTATAGACCTGGCCTAAGATTCACATCTGCAGCTTTGGTTTTCCTAATCAACTTTTCCCTTCATTGTAAATTTGGACCAACAACTTCCAGGTGCGTCTGCAGAGTAAATGAAGTGTTTTTTCTGCACTGAACTCTTTTTTCTAGAGGAACAGCACTTAACTGATCTACAGCATAATATACCCAAGCAGTTGGAAGTATAATAAATTGAATGGGTGGGTATACAAGATGAAATTTGTCTCACTCATGAGATCAGACAGTCAGGATTTATTGCTATTGCCATCTAAGTAGTACTTTTGCTCCACTGTGGATTTTCTGTCACAATTGGTATCTCTGAGGTGGAAATATCAGAGAAAATGTTATCTGGGGGGTTATTGCAAAGATCCTGGGAATCAGGACATTAGATTCCCAGGATCTCTGCAATAGATTGTCTTCTTAGGGCTGTGCCACATCTTGAGCAAGTCTTTTACTCCTTTCCCTCAATTTGTAAAAGCTGATAATACTTCCTTAACTCCCAGGGGGCTGTAAGGCTTAATCAATTAATAATGGAGTAGAGATACAGCCACTCCCCGAGGTATGACCACCTCCACTTACAACCATCCGCACTTACAACCAAAGTGGTTGTAAATGCAGATCTGAGTTATGAATGGCGATCCGCGCTTACGAACAGCACGGTTGCCATGTAACTATGGGATCCAAGTTACGAACACTTCGAGTTACAGACCAAGTGTTGGTTCGTAACTCAGGGAGCGGCTGTACTAGACTGGACTCAGCAGAACTGGGATCAAATCCCAGTTCAACGGACCCACTCAGGGTATAGCTAGACTACAAGAGTTCTTCTGGGATACTGAGGTATCCCAGAAAAACTCTTCCATGTCCAGGGACGCGTTTGCTCTTCCCTTTTTTCCCCCCCCAGAAGAGCAAGTGCGCTTTTTTGGAAGCCCCTGTATTCCTGGTTCCATAAGGAGGCTTCTGAAAGAGGGTTATTTTCCAACATTTGGCCCAGTATAGATAGGCCAAATGTCAGAAAAGCACCAGCTTGACCTGAGAGCCAGGAGGTGCCACAGCAGGGGGCAAAAGCAGCATAGCTAATGGGGAGGCCACAGGGTCGTGAACCTACATCAGCTCTGAGCTAGAGTTGCCTCCTACCTGCTTCTCATACGTAGGCAGGCAGACTGGCTCTTCTCAGCTCTGAGCCCAGCTCTGCAGGGGCAGCTAAGACATTGGGGGGAGTGGAGAGGGGAGGAGACAAGAAAAAAAGAAGTGAATCGTGATGCACATGCCTGGGGCAGCATTCCCTTTAATTTATGCCACACATGGATGGAGAAAATGTGTCCCAACAGAGGTGGGCACTCTGATCAGCAGGGTGACATTGACTCGCTCCTGGGTGGCCACCCAAGCACACAGCTTACAAGGAAGCACTGGCCTGTAGTGCCCGCTTTTAAGGTATTTAAAGCTGGCAACCCTAGAGGTGATGGAAAAGCTAGCCCCAAGAGGAGTCTTGGAAGGAGCGCTTTCCTGAGGGATAGCATTTAGTCTAAGGCATCCCTGTCTGTTTTGTAGGCAGAGAAGGGATGCCATTCTGCTAATGCAGACAGTGGTTATTACAAGCAAGTATGCGCTTCTCTAACCTACTCAGAACAAGATCAGGCTTCCTTTGTTCCTGTTCTATTAACTAGCTGTTGTTGAGGAGTCCCTTACTGTTTAGAGGAGTCTTTCAGGTGCCTGGTTCACAAATAGCAAAAAGTATGTTTAGTGGTATCAGCACATCTCTTTGCATGCATACAACAGTTGAATGTGTGTTGCATGAAGTGGTGTGTGAAACTAAGATAAAGCCTTGCTCTAAAACCTGCAAGATGTGATTACATTCCTGAAACTTGATATTGCACAAAGTAGGACCTAAAGATTTTTTTTTTTTTGAGAGAGAGAGAGAGAGAGAGACTACTGCTGCATCAGTCTAAGATCAGCAACAAGTACTGCAATTCAAAACACCCCCACTGAATTGGTTACATGGGAGAGGCAACAAACCCAGCTCTCACCCAATATTGCATTCGCCTACATATTAGATCCTCTGTATCTGCTCTGAGTCCGCCTTTCACTCTACCACTTGTAGAGAACAAGGATGAGAAACCTCCACAGTAAAGTGGCTATTTCCCTCAGCCCCAGAGACTTTTCTGGCTATAACTATTCCAAGTTAATTAAATGTAATCTCTAGTCAACTGCTACTCAAGCACACATACTCTGTGTAAGAGAAATTTGAGTTTGTGTATATAACACCACCTCCCCAATAATTGCCAGACAAAGGCAAATCCATACTTCAGGACTATGGCCCTAATTCTACAAGAAGTGAAGCAGATCAATACAGTGGTATGTTGCAATGGTCATAAAGAGTTGTTTATTGACAGGTAAATGCCAAACAGTTGATGCAATCAGCTTACAATAGAGACCTGCAGAAGTCATTCAGTTTTAGTACCCGCTTCAGTGAACTATTTGACAATTCTCATGATACAAATGTTTACTTGTGCTGCCATAACAGTGCAGGAGTTCCCAAACAGCTTTTTTTTAAGCTCACCCACAGACTGAACTATGCAGAAGTGCACCACATGCTTCCAGTAACTCAAGTCTAGTTATGATTGTTATTATCTCTAGAGAAATAGACACCAAGGGATGTAGATGGGGGAGGGGGTGTTTACCTCAAGTTTGACTTCATCCACTGCAGAAAGAAGTCTGAAATGAAGACATCCCATAGAGGAGCTATGCTCAGAAAGCTGAAAATACATTACTCCCAGACCCTTTACATAGGGGCATAGCATTTACAGCAGTTAATTATCCTTTTAAAGTATAGCTGTTTCATTTGTGTTTTCCTGTAATATACATACTAGCCAATTCCCATTTTGTTGGGAATATATTGTCCTTTCCCGATAGGAAGAGAGTTACTGCAATGGAGGTCATTCGTTCTCAGATGGGCTTTTAACTGTTACAGGTATTTTAGTCTGATCCTGTTCACTACTTCATTCCTGAGAGCAGGAGGTCTTAGCCATAGAATTAGTGTTATGTTGTCAGTCATCTGCGTAGGTGGCCATTTCAGTGACTATTATGAGCCTGAACTGGAGTCAGTTTGTTAGTCGTCAGATGCTGTAGCATTTGCCTTCTCAGCATCCTCTTTAGTTGAGGGTACCCGAGGTCGGGAAGCTTCTACTTCACGGTCAGGCTCTGAAGCTTGAGGGGCCTCGCTGCTAGCAGCATCATGATGTTCCGGCAGGTCTGCCTCTGCACTCTTGCTGACCACCGCTTCGTCTTGTGTGGCATATCCCTGGCTTACTACAAAGTCTCCCTCTCTTGCCTGCTCTTCAGCCATGAGCTGAGGACCTTCATAATTTTTCACAGCCTCTGAGATCACTGCTATAGTTTCCCCATTTTCTTTGGCAGTATCTTCTAGCTCAGTGGCTGCTTCTTTAATCTCCTGGTCAGTAGGTTTATCATCAGACACAGCAAACCCCTTCTTCTTGCCAAGTCTGGCTCCCATCTTTGGATCTGGATCGGGTCTGAGAAGGAGAATACAACAAGGTTTGGGTGCCAGGCTTCTGTTGAGTATCTGACTAAGTTGCAACAGAAATACTAGCAGTAGTTCATATTTAAACTTTTACTCATGCAGCAAGTGTAAGATATGGGTATCACAGTTCAGTGTAATTGTCCTGAAGCATGGTGTTCCCAGTAATCACCAAATTATTTGAAGGAATATCAGAGTCACTAAACTTACCATACAAGCCATCCATGGATCTTAAGATAGGCAAAGGGCAATTTGAGTTTTTTTTTTTTTTTTAAAAAAAAAAGCTTCAGCTCCTTATTCAGGAGGGGCATGTTGGTTAAGCTTGCTGCTAAGCTTGGACAGAAGAGCAGAATTTAAGCCACAGCTCTCTTTAATGCCTTATCAGAGGAAGAAACAGCTGTCTAGTAGGGCTTGCATCTTGCTGCAGCAGAGCGCAGACTTCAGTATGACTAATGCAAGCATCAGTAGCAGTGACAGTCAGTAACTCTAAGCACAGGTCACACACACACCCCCACCATCTGTTTTAAAGTACAGGTCTCTGCAAACATACAGAGTTTGCTGTTGCTAGTTGAGTCCATCTCAGATTTGGACAGTTTAGTGCTAGCAAGCCAGCAGAGTGGTTAGTAGAACAAGGGATCTGAGTCAGATTGCATTTATCCCTGCTTGCGTTTTGTAGATAGCAGTAGAATGTCTGCAGAATGAGTTTTGCCACATGGTCTTCAGTGCCACTGAAGAACCCAGCCTAATATAATGCTAGTAATACATATTATCCTACAGTCACTAAGAAACAAAGGAAAGCTTTTTTTTGAGGCTTGGGAGGAGGGGAGCAAGAGGTGGCAGCAGCTAGTTTGGCTCCAGAACATAACAGAGCAGTTGTTCAGCAGGGGTTACAACACTAAACCATGACAAGGCATGCACCATTAGGTAATGGATGAATACTTCAGCACATGGTGACATATGAAGCCTTCAGCCACCCAAGAAGTTCAATTGTCTCTTAATGCATACCCTGTCACAGCTTATTGACATTAGAGTAAGTCTTCTCTTTTCAATAGCACTATTTGTTTATACTTCTGATGCACATGGCCTACATTGATTTTGGAAGAGCCAGCTATATTTAAGCATGCATTTGGGGCTAAATGTAGACAAGCCTTCTTCCTGTAACTTGACAGTTTAATGGAGTTCATTCACACACACACACACACACACTTGTAGTCACCCTAACATTTGTATCAAATCTTAACTGCTCTTGATCATGATGTTAGTACCCTAGATCATAGACTAGATACCCATAAGAGCACAAACACTTAGCTAGAGATAGCCACATCAAGCAACCTTGCTATTACTAGAACAACCAGTTGTAACATAGAGCTCAAACACTGAGAAACCACAATTTTAACAAATTGAGAGAAGAAAAAAATAACTTTCTTACCAGCCTACAGGGAAAGCTAAGCAAATACACTTTAACAGCTTGTGCAAATACTTCTTAAGGTACTTTTATACCACTCATGCTCTTCTTAAATAGGGATTGGTAGCCTCTAAATCCTCCCCAACTTCCTGCTCATTGGTTCCACCTAATGAGTGTTTCCTACCTCCATTACATATTCATGACTCCATATACTACGTGGCTCATTGGCCTTAAATTAGATGGCCCATCCCCTTGATTTATGTAGCTGAGCTGCATTGAATTGCATGATAAGGTTAATTGATTACAAAGCTTTCCAATTTGTTGAGATACTGCTAAACATGTGGGAACATGATGACTACATTGAGTGGATCAGTAATCTCCAGCACAGGGTGAGCCAATGTTACAGTAAAATATTTGCTTTACAATAGCCCCCTACTCAGACCAGGGCTCCATTATGCTAGGTACTGTACCTAGTAAGAGATCATCTGTACCGTGAAGAGATTACAATGTAAATAGGTGTGATGGGTGGGGAAACAGGCCCAGAGAAGTCATGGGCCAGACCAACAAATAAGGTAGTTAGACTTCTATATTCCATTGATTTCAATGAAAGTAATGAGTCTACATACTTTTCTGGATCTAGGCCAAAGATACTCCTGCAGGGTTACAAAGGAAAGGGGTGACAGAGCTGGGACTAGAACCCAGCACTTCTGTATTTCAGGACAGCATCCTAGCCACTGGAGCCATACCATTTGGCAATAGTCATGCTGCTGTTCCCCTATACCTTCAGCTGGCTCTGATTCTGCCGCTCCCCCACTGCATTTGCTCATGGGGGTTTCACGTTCCATAAATTGTTGCAGGATTAGGCTCCAACTGTCCAATGCACATGCATTATTCACACAAGCTGCTGACTTCTGCAAAGATATTGTGCCAGGGAAACACTGCACAGCAGCTCAGGCAGATGCAAACAGCTGGGGCATTGTACTGAAATGCTCATGATATTATCCAGTAACGAACAGCTGCAAGGAGCCTGATTCCCGTCTCTGCTTGCCTGTAAGTGGCACACACCTTACCATGTTAGCTGTGGTACGAAGACTGTTAAACAAAGTCCCAGACTGTGTATGGTGTTTAGGCACCCAATTCCTGTTGAAGGTTGCATTGAAAGCATGAGGTGCTTTTCCGGAAAAAGCAGGAGGTGCTTTTACTATCCCATTCTTGTGCTTGACTGCCCATCACAGAAGCAAGCATCTGCAATGTGGAAAGCAGGACACCCTGAAATTCCAAATGACACCGGCCCATACACACACAGCAGGGACACAGTATGGCTGCGTCTAGATTGGCATGATTTTCCAGAAATGATTTAACGGAAAAGTTTTCTATTAAAAGCATTTTCGGAACAGAGTGTCTAGATTGGCACGGACACTTTTCCACAAAAGCACTTTTTGCAGAAAAGCATCCGTGCCAATCTAGACGCGGTTTTCCGCAAAAAAGCCCCGCTCGCCATTTCCGTGATCGGGGCTTTTTTGAGGAAAACAAATCTGAGCTGTCTACACTGGCCCTTTTGTGCAAAAGGACTTTTGCCCGAACGGGAGCAGCATAGTATTTCTGCAAGAAGCACTGATTTCTTACAGTAGGAAGTCAGTGCTTTTGCGGAAATTCAAGCGGCCAGTGTAGACAGCTGGCAAGTTTTTCCGGAAAAGCGGCTGATTTTCCAGAAAAACTGGCCAGTCTAGACACAGCCTATATGTATCAATCATGCCCTTGAGCCAATAGCAGAGTCAGACAGGATAAAAGAGATTGGCAGATCTAACCCCCGAACTGAATCTCAAAATTTGGTAATGAAAACCTATCTTAGATGTATTAAAATACCACTTTTGGGGGCATGTATGTTTTGTTGATTTGAGTTTCTTTTGGCCTTAATATTACCCTCTTCGGACTTTGCCCTGAATTCAAGTCTGGTGCTTCCCTGCGTAAAAACAAACTAGTTCCCCCTTAGCTAGTATCTGTGAGAATATTAGACTCTAGAGATGTCACCAAAACTCCTTCCAACAGGATTCATAATGCCTAGGCTAACAAGGCCTCTGGTTTGCTGATTTCTTATCTCACACGCTTACTTTTAAGCATTTGCAGAGGGGCTTCAATTCAACTAAAGAGTCCAGGCAACAGATGATTCTAACCCACCATCAGACACATTTTTCCATCACTGCTTTCCATTGCCCATGCCCTTTTAACTATTACTTTTGGCTCATCTTGGTTCAGTCTCTTTCAACATTCTTTTCTTATGTCAATGTAGAGGACTGTACTTGCTTTGGTGATTTTGTCTAGTTTCAGTTTGGTTTTATGAAAAACAATCCCATTCCAGGCACATCCCATTTTCCTGACACAACCAAATCTTACATTGATTTAAGTTATGTTAAGAGGAAATTGGGTACTGAATTTAGTAGTCCCTAGCTCTTACCATTTAAGAGGTGTTGTTGATCAAACAGACAGGCCATTTTTTAAAATATATATACAGCAGATTCCCATTGACTTATTTTACTTTGACCATTTCCTGCCATGAAGGTTTCATTAATAGCTGAATAACACATATAAGACTGAGAATATTAAAACACTTGGGCTACCTCTTGTGACGTAGTGGGGGGGTAACCTGCTAACTCTGGCTGCTGTCTGTAGTTCCACCGAGCAGACAAGCGATGAGTCACTATGCAAAGAGGGTATCCCAACTGGTTTGGCCAGCTGACCCCCATGGAGAGGAACAAAGGAAGGTGGATGCTGCCCTGGCTGGGGGCAGGGCTGGAAGAGGGGAGTTAGTTCCTGGCTGGAAAGCAGGGAAGAAGGAACTGGGGAGGGGACTGGGATCCCCCCATCTCAAAGGGGGCACTGAGGCCTCTTAGCCCCAGTTCCTGTAACCAGATTACATCTGTGCTGTGCTGTATCCTGGAGGAGCAATAAACCACCCTCAATTCCACTGGCTGGTGGAGTCTGTTTGTGCCGTTTCAGGGTGCAGGAGACGGGGGACCCTGAACGCGCCGTCACACCTCTACACTGCCCTCTCTTGTGCAAGAAAATATGCAAATGAGGCAAAGCAGTGAATATCGCTGTGCCTCATTTGCATACTTAATGAGCTGCCATTTTTGCGCAAGGGGCTTTTGCGCAAGAGCTGTTCTTCCTGAAAAGAAGCCGCAGAACAGCTCTTGTGCAAGAGGGGGGTTTTGTGCAAAAAGGAGCTATGTAGTGTTCTTCCTTCGACTCCCTGCTGCGCAGACAGCACCCAAAGCCAAATTAAGCTATTTTGATTTAAGCTACACAATTGATGTAGCTGCAGTTGCATAGCTGAATTCGACTTTAGCCCTGCTGTGTAGACATGCCCACAGAGAGTACCATCAACTCTAAGGAAAGGGCTGCAGTCAGTTGCCTAGGCTGTCTCCTGAATCAGAAACAGCATTTACATATATGCTCAGTAGCATTTTCCACTTAACCCACAGAAAAGGCCACTGTGAAGTTATTTTTTCACTCCCATCCCTTGTCCATATCCCCTTAATTATCAGATATAAACAGAAAGTTTAAGAATGGAAAACAGAATTTATTGAGAATGAGCAGTTGATGAATTCAGGTAGCAACACAAATTACATGCCTACCAATACTCACATAAATATCATGCGTTGTACTCCAGTTTAATGGGGACACTTTTTGCATTTGTACAGTTTTAAAAAGATACAGAACTTAACTGCATCTGGTTTGGTTTGTCAGATAAGGCTGGTTACTCAATAAGGGTACGTCTACACAGCACCCTAAACTCGAAAAAAGATACGCAATTTGTGCTATGCAACTTGTCTATCTCCTTTCAAATCTATTTCGAAATACAGGCAGTCCCCGGGTTACGTACAAGATAGGGACTGTAGGTTTGTTCTTACGTTAAATCTGTATGTAAGTCGGAACTGGCGTCCAGATTCAGCCGCTGCTGAAACTGACCGCCAGTTCCGACTTACATACAGAATCAACTTAAGAACCCCAAGCGTCCCCAAGTCAGCTGCTGCTGAAACTGATCAGCAGCTGATTCCAGGAAGCCCGGGGCAGAGCAACTCTGCCTCGGGCTTCCTGTAGTCAGCGCTGGTCAGTTTCAGCAGCAGCTGACTTGGGGACGCCTGGGGCAGAGCAACTGGGGTGCTGCTGGATTGCTCCAGTAGCGCCGCTCGTCGGCGCTACTGGACCAACCCAGCAGCACCCCATCTGCTCTGCCACAGGCGTCCTGATTCAGCCGCTGCTGAAACTGACCAGCAGTGGCTGAATCAGGATGCCTGGGGCAGAGCAGCTGGGGTGCTGCCGGGTTGGTCCAGTAGCGCCCAGAGCGGCGCTGCGGGACCAACCGGCAGTGCCCCAGCTGCTCTGCCACAGGCGTCCGGAGAAAAGACTAGTCTGCTGGGGGGGGGGGCGTACTAGCTGCACCCCCCCCACCCCAGCAGACCAGGAAGACGCGGGCGGCGGACCGAGACGCACCGCGGTCCCGCCGCCTGGGTCCTCCGTGGCTTTGCTCCCCGTCTCCCTGGTCTGCTGGAGACCAGCAGACCAGGGAGACGGGGAGCAAAGCCTCTGAGGACGCCAGCAGCGGGACAGCCGCGGGGCATCTGGGCTGTCCCGCTGCCGGGTTCCCCGAGGCTTTGCGCGCCTGGGCTGCCCCACTGCCCGAGCCCCTCCGCGGCTTTGCTCCATGTCTTCCTGGTCTGCAGACCAGGGAGACGCGGAGAAAGCCCCGGAGTACACGGGCGGCAGGACCGCGAGGTCCCGCAGTCCATGTCCTCCGGGGCGAGCCCCGTTCGTAACTGCGGATCCGACGTAAGTCGGATCCGCGTAAGTCGGGGACTGCCTGTAGCTTATTTTGAAATTTGGCACATCTGCACAGCACCACATTTCAAAATAACACACTGTTTGGAGCCATCCCTTATCCCTCGTGCAACAAGGCTTACCAGAATGGCGAAACAGCACGCCCATCATTTTGAAAAATATTTTGAAATAAAGGTTGGCTTGTGTAGACACGGGGTAGCTATTTTGGGATTTCTCTGCTATCCTAAAATATCTATGCAGTGTAGACATACCCTGAGGTGGGCTGGCTGAGAAGGCTAAGGCTGGGCGCCACATACTCTGAAGCCAGGAGGGCTGCCCACAGCCTGCTCTCCAGAGTTGGGGGCCTTTCCACCATGGTCTGGGGAGACTGTGCGATGCCTGCCCTCCCTCTCTTCAGTGCCAATACAGGGGAAGGCTGGGCCTGCATGCCACCCACTGGGGAGGAGGTGGTCTGCCCCTACAGTGGGGGGTACTTGGCTCCCTTGGGGTCATGGGTAACAGGTACAGGCTGGAGGCTTGCGTCCCCCAGCCCTAGGTTCACCCACTGCCCATGGGTGTATTACTGATTTATAGGAAGGCAATAGGATGTTTTGTCTTCTGTATCCCTGTCTTAATGATTCCCAACATTCTGTTAGCTTTTTTCACTGCTCCCACACGCTGTGTGGGTGTTTTCAGAGAACTGTCCACAATAACCTCTCAGGAGAGATCTAGGAGTAACAGCTAATTCAGAGCGCATCATTTTATATGTATAGTTTGGATTATATTTTCCAAAAATGTATTACTTTGCATTTATGAACACTGAATTTCATCTGCCATTTTATTGCCCACTCACCTAGCTGAGTGATCCTTTTGAAGCTCTTTGCAGTCTGCTGTGGACTTAACTAGCTTGAACAATTTTGAATCATCTGCAAATTTTGCCTCCTCCTTGGATTACCCCTTCTGTAGATCATTTATGAATATATTGAATAGGAGCGGATCCACTACAGACCCCAGGGGATACACGTAGTTACCTCTCTCCATTCTGAAAACTGACTGTTTATGCCTCCCCTTTGGTTTCTGGTGGGTTTCTTGCAATGTCCATATAGCAGGTGGAGCCTCAGATCCTGGTACAGCAGCATTGTCCTCAAGAGATAACTGCAGACAGCTGGTTTTCCATCTCTCTGGGGCCAATCGACGGCTAGATCTTGATCTCATGCTTAGCATGTGTAAAATGCTGCATCTTAATTTCTTGTGTTGCCTCAGTTTCCTGCACAGTCTGCAAAACAGAGTCATCTTCTCCAGTCTCTTCCATGACATGTGCACAGAAGCGGCCCAAGGCCGGCTGCAGCAGCTGGCGCCCTAGGCAGGGCGGTACAATCGGCACCCCTGCTTGCACGGCCGTGACGTCATCATCGGGTGCCCAGGCCAGCGGTGCCCTAGGCAGCTGCCTAGCTCGCCTAGGCTCACGGGCCGCCCCTGCATGTGCAACAGTGGGGCACTCACCAGTCCTTTGGGTGATGGCTTGTTGCAGCATTAGGCCAGAAAATGCTGCGACCTGTCCATAGGGCTCTGTGTCACAGGCTGCATCTTTAGCTCTTGGTCAATGGCTGCTGCATCTTATTATTTAGACTTCTAGTGTTTGTGTGTAAGCACTGTAAAAATGTGTCACTGTTTATCTGTCTGCCATTTCCTGATATGTGTGTTAGACTCTTTTTTCTCATCTGATCTTACCCATACTTTATCATCTTCCATTCTCTCCTCCTTACTAGCACCCAGAGAATCTCTATTAGGCGGCCCTCCCTTAAGAGATGTCTCTGTCCTATCCGTGTACTCCTCCGCACACGTTGGCTTTCCCCCAGCCCTTGGTTTAAAAACTGCTCTTCAACTTTTTTAATGTTAAGTGCCAGCAATCTGGTTCCATTTTGGTTGAAGTGGAGTCCATCCTTCCTATATAGGCTCCCCCTTTCCCAAAAGATTCCCTAGCTCCTAATAAATCTAAACCTCTCCTCTCTACACTATCAACTCATCCATGAAGTGAGACTGCAGTTCTGCCTGCCTACCTGGGCTGAGCGTGGAACTAGAAGCATTTTAGAGAATGCTACCATAGAGATCTTGGATTTCACTCTCTTTCCTCGTGGCCTTCCTCTCTCATACCCTTCCCTCCGTCATTAGTACCTACGTGTGCCATGGCCACCAGCTTCTACCCAGCAGTACACATAAGTCTATCCAGCTGTCTCAAAAGATCAGCAACCTTTGCACCAAGCAGGCAAGTCACCATATGGTTCTCCCGGTCGTTACAAACCCAGCTGTCTATATCTCTAATGATCAAATCCCCCATTACTAACATCTGCCTTTTCCTAATGACTGGAGTTCCCTCCCCCGAAGAGGTATCCTCAGTGCAAGAGGATACCACAACATCATCTGGAAGGTGGGTTCCAACTGTGGGATGGTTTCCCTCTACTCCAGAAGAATGCTTTCCTTCCCTGAGTCTTTCACCCACCATAAATAATACAGGGGCTGTCCAACTGGAGGTGGGACAGTTCTATAGTATCCTGGAAAGCCTCATCTACATACCTCTCTGCCTCTTAGCTCCTCCAATTCAGCCACTCTGGCCTCCAAAGCCTGTACATGGTCTCTGAGGGCCGGGGGCTCCTTGCACCAAATGCACACATATGCCACCTGGCCACAGGGCAGGTAATCATACATTGGGTGCAATAAACAGGATAACCCCACTCTGCTGCTCGGCTTCTGCCTATATTCCCTTCCTACAAGTAAGTCGATTATTGATAGGGTTTTTATTTAAAACAGGTAGTTTTGGTTTTAATTTAGTTTAAGAGTTTTAAAGAATGCCAAGTGTACCTAACTATCTTTCAACTCTCCCTCTAAACTCCCTCACGAAACTCCCTGTTACTTGCTCCTGGTCTTCTTTAGTCATCTCTAAATAACTGTGAATTAGCAGAACTTCATATCTAACCTGAGCGATTCATAACCAATTTACCTGATTTAGTCATCATGCAGTTTGTACAAAGCTCTGTCTTCCTATATATTTTAGAAATGTGCATCTGTCTGTCCATCTGCGAGTCCATTTGTTCAAGAACTCCTCCTATATGGTAAGAGCTAGGGGTATGCAGCTTCCTCTTATTAAAACTTAAGCAAGGCCAGGGTTTGATTGTACCAGGATAATATGACTTGCGTGGAATTAGACTGTTTCTTATAAAACTAGCCAATTAGCCCGTCATAAGACGCGATTTTCAGGTCTTCTCTCCTGAGCTCTCTCGCTCTGTCTCTCTCTCTCCTCCTGCTGCCTCCCCCCCTCTCTCTCAGCTCTCCTCCGCCTCCTGCCTCTCTCTCCGTCTCTTTCTTTCTCTTCTCCCCCTCCTGCCTCTCTCTCCCCTCTGTCTCTCCCGCTTCCCTTTCACCTTCCCCTTCCCTCCTGCTGTGGTGCTTGGCTGAGTGCTGCCTGCTCAGCTGGGCTGCCACGAGGGAGGGGGGAGGGTTAGGGGGTTAGGAGGGTTAGGAGGCCAGGGGACAGGGCCATGTACGTCACCGCCCTTCCTTTCCCTCCTACCCCGGGGAAGCCCAAACAGCCCCTTGCGCTGCTGGCTCCCCAGGCAGCCTGGCTGAGGGGTGCAGCCCTCAGCTGAGTGCCACAGCGGGAGGGGAAGGGGGCGGTGATGTACACGACCCCGCCCCCTGGCTGTGTATGTCACCGCCCCGCCCCCTTCCCTTCCCTCCGTGGCGGCTCGCTTGCCGTCGCTTGCTCCCCCGCCGGCTTGCTCCCCTGCTGGGAGCGCTGCTCAGCTGGGCCCGGCGGGAGCGCTGCTCAGCTGGGCCCGGTGGGAGCGCTGCTCAGCTGGGCCCGGTGGGAGCGCTGCTCAGCTGGACCCGGTGGGAGCGCTGCTCAGCTGGGCCCGGTGGGAGCGCTGCTCAGCTGGGCCCGGTGGGAGCGCTGCTCAGCTGGACCCGGCGGGAGCGCTGCTCAGCTGGGCCCGGCGGGAGCGCTGCTCAGCTGGGCCCGGCGGGAGCGCTGCTCAGCTGGGCCCGGCGGGAGCGCTGCTCAGCTGGACCCGGCGGGAGCGCTGCTCAGCTGGGCCCGGCGGGAGCGCTGCTCAGCTGGACCCGGCGGGAGCGCTGCTCAGCTGGGCCCGGTGGGAGCGCTGCTCAGCTGGGCCCGGTGGGAGCGCTGCTCAGCTGGACCCGGTGGGAGCGCTGCTCAGCTGGGCCCGGTGGGAGCGCTGCTCAGCTGGGCCCGGTGGGAGCGCTGCTCAGCTGGGCCTGGCGTGGCAAGCGGCCCTTTGGGGTCCGTGCTCCCCATGCATGGGGAACGTGGACCCCAAAGGGCTGCTTGCTGCTGCTTGCTCCCCTGCCGGGGCGGAGCTGAGCGGCGCAGCACTGGGCCGAACTGCCACGGAGGAGGGGAAGGGGGGCGGGGCGGTGACGTACACGGCCAGGGTGGGGCCGTGTATGTCAGCGTTACAGGCGCACAGACAATGGGCTACTATATATATGATGGAAAGGGAGGTGTCAGAGGAGGGAGCTATACTGCAGAATGACCACACGGCAGTGGCAATGAGTCAGAGATGGGGGTCCAAGACCGCTATAACCCCGTTAAGCCACCCCTCCCCCCTTGGGGTGGAGAAAGGAAGAGCCATCTACTATATCTTTCAGAGAGTTTGTCTGTCTGTCTGTGTGTCCTCCAGCTGGAGGGCATGTACCATTCCCCCAGCTGTGCCTGCTGGAGCTGCAGCAGCCAAGGACAGGTGCTTCTCACCTGGCCCCAAGCTGCTGCACTGAAAGAGAGCTGGGGTTGTCCTGTCTCCCTGGGGCAGCCATTGCAGCTCCTGTGTGGTCATTCTGCAGTACAGCTCCCTCCTCTGACTCCTCCTTTTCCATTTTATAAGAAATACTCTGGATACGTCTACATCACGCATTCTTGCACAAGAAGATATGCAAATGAGGCACGGCGATGAATATCGCCATACTTCATTTGCATACCTAATGAGCCACCTTTTTTGCGCAAGGGGCAAATAAGAGGTAGAACGACTCTTGCACAAGAGCGGGTTTTTGCACAAGAAGGAGCAGTGTAGACTACTCCTTGGGCAAAAGCCCTTTGTGCAAAAATGGTGGCTCATTAGGTATGCAAATGAGGCATCGCCACGCTTCATTTGCACATCTTCTTGCACAAGAATGCACAATGTAGACGTAGTCTCTAATTCCACGCAAGTCATATTATCCTGGTACAATCAAACTCTGGCCTTTCTTAAGTTTTAATAAGAGGAAGCTGCATACCCCTAGCTCTTACCATATAGGAGGAGTTCTTGAACAAATGGACTCGCAGATGGACAGACAGATGCACATTTCTAAACTATATAGGAAGACAGAGCTTTGTACAAACTACATGATGACTAAATCTGGTAAATTGATTATGAATCGCTCAGGTTAGATATGAATCCCTCATCTCCATCCCCTTCCCAGAACAATGACTTAAATGGAGAAAAACAAAACTTATTTGAGCTAAGTACCCAAGCAACACCAGATAAGTCTTCTTTTAATCTATAAAACTGAACAAAGCTAGATTTTAATATTTTCTGTAATTAGACCTTGCCTTAAAAAAACCACACAGATGCAAGAACAAAAACAAAAACACCCAACCCACCAAATGGCAGTATGTGATTTTACACATTCTCCAGTGGTTGCAAAGGCTCTGTGGTAATAATGAAGAGAGGTTGGGGCTCATGAAGCAATTTGGAGATTATTTACATTGTGGAATCGATAACACACTAAGACATAACATTAATCTGCCATTATGGAATGGTCTTTTCCTGGTTCTGAGGATGGCTAATATGTTAAGAGCATTTACTTTAATTAAGTGACTTCATAGTTTAAATTCTATTGATTTTCAGTGAAACTTAGGTGCTTGTGAAAATTTACTTTGCATCTTTGTTATTCAGAGAAGTTTGTATTCAGACAGGATACTTTCTAGAGGCCCATTAATGTTTTAAAACAATAAAGAAGAAAATAGGCCCCTTTTAATTTGAGAACAGTAACAGCTACATACGTCTCATCTAATTGCTTTACGAGACTAAGAAATGAACAGCAGCAACATTGTGATTATAGTCCATAAGCTGCAAGAAGTAAAGAAAGTCTCTCTTGACATATGCTGTTATTACTAGTAAGTTGCAAGAGCGGGGACACATGCAACTCCCAGTTACACTGGCACTCATTAAATCACAACAATAGGCTTACTAGTGTCTGAAGATAAAGTTTGGTTCAGCAATACCTTGAGGAAGAAATAAAATAGCCATTATAATAAATGACCCAGGAAAGCATTAGAACTTAAATGGAAAGAGGATATAAACAAATATCTGCTTATCAACTCAATATGAAATTTCTTCCAAATTAACCTTAATAGCTCTAAAACTGCAGCCTGTGTCAGTTTCACAACACCTACGTTGAAAATGTCAGACTGGTCTTAAATAGGGTTGAGAAGTCACACAGAACCGCTTCCTCCAGCTTCATGAATATTAGTTTCACTGAATTACTATTCCTTTGCAGCATGTTTCCTATCTACATGGGGACGGAGGAGAATTCTATGGCTTTTGGAACATTGTGGCTGATCTTAAATTCAGATTGTAGATTTATATGTATGTGGAGGGCCATTTTCTGTATACATATGCCAAGTAAAACTGAAATGTAACATGCTGTGCCATATGTCCATACAAATCCATAATCACTTAACAATGCATGATGTAGACCAGTGGTCTCCATCCTTTCGAAGCACGAGATCACTTTTTGAATTTAAGTGCAAGCCAAGATCTACTTCAAACCCAAATATCCTTGCCCCGCCTCCTTTGTGCTCTTTGCCCCGCCCCTGCTCACGCCATCCTCCCTCCCTCCCCCATCCTCACTCACTTTCACCAGGGTGGGGCAGAGGGTTGGGTGCAGGTTCTGGCCTTGGGCAAAGGGATTTAGAGTGTGAGGGGCTCTGAGCTGAGCTTGGGATGGGCAGTTGGGATGCAGAAGGGGTTTCTAGGTGCAGGCTCTGGAAGGATGTTTGGATGCATGGGGGCTCAGGGCTAAGGCAGGGGCTTGAGGTACAGCAGGTGGTACATGACTTGGGTAGGGTTTCAGGATGTGGACTCCAGTTGAGCACTGCTTACCTTAGGCGGCTCCTGGGTGATGGTGTAATGGGGATAAGGCAGGCTCACCCCTGCTTTGGCCTTGCACCACTCCCAAAAGCAACCAACAAACTTGCTCCATACCTAGTCCTGTTGTGCCTCATCTCTGCTCTGTGGAGACAGGGGGGAGAAGGGGCCACCTTGACATCAGGACCCTCCTCTCCCTCCCCTGCCCTGCACAGCAAGCAGGAGACTCCTGGGGCAACAGCTCCAAGGCAAAGGGCCAGAGATGTGCAGCAGTGGAAGGAGCAAAGCTGAAGTGCTCACACTTGATAGTCTCTTGGCCAAACCAGTCAGGATCACCTATCAGAGGCTCCAAGATCTACCAGTCGATCCCGATCTACCGGTTGGTGACCACTGATGTAGACTAACGGATAGGCCACCGTACAACTGCCAAGGAACAAGTGGGTTTATAATTAAGGGATGAAGTTTGTGAAACTACAGCCTGTGGCTTTATTCTACCCCCCGGAGAGAAGGCTGAAAATTAATCTGTCACCTGTTTTCTTCTCTGCAAACATTCTTATTCGGGAACAAGAGTGACTTATTAGTGCTTTTATAGGTGCACTCTGAGAAAGAGTTAAGCAGAAGAGGAGCAAGGGTACATGTCAGCCCACATGACATAGTGATAGCTGTCCCCGAACACTTTAAACAGGGAGGAGTCCTGAAGAAAGCTTATGACCAAATAAATCTGTCAGGCTATGTCTATACTGCACCCGTTTTGCACAAGAAATATGCAAGTGAGGCTAAGCATGGAATATCAGAGAGTCTCATTTGCATAATTAATGACCTGGATGAGGGGATGGATTGCACCCTCAGCAAGTTTGCAATGACACGAAGCTAGGGGGAGAGGTAGATATGCTTGAGGGCAGAGATAGGGTCCAGAGTGACGTAGACAAATTGGAGGATTTGGCCACAAGAAATCTAATGAGGTTCAACAAGGACAAGTGTAGAGTCCTGCACTTGGGACAGAAGAATCCCAAGCATAGTTACAAGCTGGGGACCAACCAGTTAAGTAGTAGTTGTGCAGAAAAGGACCTGGGGATTACAGTGGATGAGAAACTGGATATGAGTCAACAGTGTGCCTTTGTAGCCAAGAGGGCTAATGTCATATTAGGTTGTATTAAGAGGAACACTGCCAGCAGATCCAGAGATGTCATTATTCCCCTTTATTCAGCTCTGGTGAGGCCACATCTGGAGTATTGTGTCCAGTTCTGGGCCCCCCCTCTACAAAAAGGATGTGGACACATTGGAGAGGGTCCAGCAGAGGGCAACCAAAATGATTAGGGGACTGGAGCATATGACCTATGAGGAGAGGCTGAGGGAGTTGTGTCTGTTTAGTCCACAGAAGCGAAGACTGAGGGGGGATTTCATAGCAGCCTTCAACTTCCTGAAGGGAGGTTCCGAAGAGGCTGGAGAGAGGCTGTTCTCAGTAGTGACAGATGGCAGAACAAGGAGCAATGGTCTCAAGTTGTGGTGGGAGAGGTCCAGGTTGGATATTAGGAAAAACTATTTCACTAGGAGGGTAGTGAAGCACTGGAATGGGTTACCTAGGGAAGTAGTGGAGTCTCCATCACTAGAGGGCTGTGTCTAGACTGGCAGTCAGCTGTCTACACTGGCTGCTTGAATTTCCGCAAGAACACTGACGATCTCATAAGAAATCAGTGCTTCTTGCGGAAATACTATGCTGCTCCTGTTCGGGCAAAAGTCCTTTTGTGCAAAAGGGCCAGTATAGACAGCTCAGATTTGTTTTGCGCAAAAAAGCCCCGATCACGAAAATTGCAATCGGGGCTTTTTTGTGGAAAAGCGCGTCTAGATTGGCACTGATGCTTTTCCGCAAAAAGTGCTTTTGCGGAAAAGCATCTGCGCCAATCTAGATGCTCTTTTCTGCAAATGCTTTTAACGGAAAACTTTTCCGTTAAAAGCATTTGCGGAAAATCATGCCAGTCTAGACGTAGCGGAGGTGTTTAGGTCTCAGCTTGACAAAGCCCTGGCCGGGTTGATTTACTTGAGATTGGTCCTGTCTAGAACAGGGGGCTGAACTTGATGACCTTCTGAGGTCTCTTCCAGCTCTATGGTTCTATGAGGCTGTGTTTTCACGCAAGAGCTGTTCTTGTGCAAAAAGGCACCATCTATATGCAAGAGCTGCTCTTCCCTGTAGACAGCTCCTTTTTGTGCAAAATCCTCTCATTATTTATGCAAATGAGGCACAGCAATATTCCACACTTTGCCTCACTTGCATATGTTTTTGCGCAAGAGGCTGTACTATAGACATAGCCTTAGTGTTTAAGGTTCCACTGGACGCCACGTTGTCTTTATGGATACAGACTAACCTGGTTACCCCCTTAGAGCTTGTCTATACTTACCCAAGGATCAACACTCCATGGTCCATCTTCAGAGGTTCAATTTCACATGTCTAGCAATAACCCACTAAATTGAATGCTGAAGACATTCCCATTGATCATGGTACATCAGGGAAGTCGATGAGAGAGGGAGGGAGGGAGGGGGGACTCTCCCCCACTGTGAGGCCTTCTCCCCTCCCCAAAAATCTATGTGAGGTATATCACCACCTACTAAACCATCTTGTTAGTCTTTAAAGTGCTGCATAGTCCTGTCTTTTGTTTCAGCAAGACCAGACTAACACGACTACATCTCTGTTACTAACTTCAGCTACGTAATTGTTGTAGCTGGAATTATGTATCTTACGCCCATTTTCTCTCTGTTTAGACCTGAGCTGAGACTTGTCACTCAAACATGTAGCCTATTGTAATTTTTCACTTTCAAGTGTACACAAGTCTTTACGCTTATCACTGGTCGAAAAGGAGACATAAGCATTACCACCATCATAAGTGAAAAATTCTAAGGCAAATCTTTATTTTAAAACAAATGAACCACAAGTGATTATGTTCTTCATAGGGGGACTGGGGATCTATTGGCCTGTAAATATGTTGCAAAACCTCCAGTTTAGTAGCCTCTGGTACTAGCCACGGTAAGAACAGTGAAAACAACAAATGCTCCTCAGGCCTAAATAAACCAATGAACCAGTTAGAAATCACTAAGGCCCAGAGCCACAAAGATCCTAGCTTCTACTGAAATCAACAGGAGTTAAGAGTTTTTAGACCCCTAGGAAAGTATTTCTGACCCAGATTCCTAAGAGTCTGTGAAGGGAACATGCGCTTGTTTTTGAGATGCTCTCTATTAAAATTTGGCCCTCACTGTCAGACTGTTTGAGAACTGCTGTGCTAAACTAATTGGCTGGCTATATATAGCCAGAACTCACTGGTTGCTTTAACAAAAAAAAAAGTCTTATTTATGGAAACAATTCCTCCAATTGCTGCTTTATTAGAATATGTCAAAGTACATTACAAATGAAATATCACTACCTCTGTTGAGCAGATGGGGAAACTAAGGCATACAGCAATTCAGTGGCTAGCCTAAGGCCATGTCTACAGCCTGGGGAGGATAGACACTGTGTGGTTGATCTTGTGGAGTCTGATTTCGTGGGTCTAGCTAAGATCCACAAAATTTAACTCAGAGGGCACTCCTGGCAGCAGCCATTACTCCTGCTCATGCAAGGAATAAGGGAAGCATTTACTCCCAGTGGCCTCCTACTGTTGGGACGGTTGGGAAACAAATCAAGGTAGAACCATAGAGCTAGAAGACACCTCAGAAGGTCAAGTCCAGCCCCCTGTCCAAGGCAGGACCAACCCCAACTAAATCAACCCAGCCAGGGCTCTCTCAAGCTGAGACTTAAAATCCTCTAGGGATGGAGATTCCACCACCTCCCTAGGGAACCCATCCCACTGCTTCACCACCCTCCTAAAGAAATAGTTTTTCCTAATATCCAACCTGGACCTCGCCCACTGTAACTTGAGACCATTGCTCCTCATTCTGCCATCCGTCACTACGGTGAACAGCCTCTCTCTCTTTTGAACCTCCCTTCAGGAATTTGAAAGCTGCTATCAAATCCCCCCTCACTCTTCTGCAGACTAAAACCCAAATCCCTCTGTCTCTCCTCATAGGTCATGTGCTCCAGCCCCCTAATCGTTTTGGTCGCCCTCTGCTGGACCCTCTCCAATGCGTCCACATCTCCAGATGTGGCCTCACCAGAGCCGAATAAAGGGGAATAATCACTTCTCTAGATCTGCCGGCAATGCTCCTCCTAATGCAACCTAATATGCTATTAGCCTTCTCAGCTACAAAGGGTGCACTGTTGACTCATATCCAGTTTCTCATCCACTATAATCCCCAGGTCCTTTTCTGTAGAACTGCTACTTAGCCAGTCGGCCCCCAGTCTGTACCAATGCTCGGGATTCTACCATCCCAAGTGCAAGACTCCACACTTGTTCTTGTTGAACCTCATCAGATTTCTTTTGGCCCAATCCTCTGTCTAGATCACTCTGGACCTTATCCCCGCCCTCCAGCATATCTACCTCTCCCCCATCTTGACTCCAGCTATGTAGTTAACATAGCTGGAATTATATAGCTTGATTTGACCTTCCCCTTTAGCACCTGGTTTAAGGTCATCCAGTAGTCCAACAGAGCCAGCAATGGAATGCACTTCTGCAAGCCACTGCAAAGCTTTAGCTACTAGACCACACAGCTTTATATCTTTTGTAAATAGCACTACTCAGCTCTGAAGCACATGTGAAATGATCACAGTAATTCCCACTCACTAACTGGGCTTTGTTACTTCCAGTGAAGATGTTTTTACACAAGCATTTGACTAAGAACATTTACCGTATTTCACTGTAGGGAGCTCAGAGCACCAAACTTGCATTGCAAGGCACCAGAATGGCAGCCTGCACAGTAGGTATGTGAATATTAGCACTTTCACATAGGCCAGATTGCACCTCTTATTCCTCTTGCTGAGGCTCAATTAGAGGCAAAATAGCCTGGCCTACATTCAGTCAAGGGAAATACTTTGACCCAGTGGACTGTGAATTTGGTAGGGCCCTGTTTCATGATCATAGGATTTTAAAGATGTAAGTTTCAGATTTTAATAGCCAAAAATCATGGAATTTCATGGTGCTGGAATTGTAAGGATCCTACCTCTCTTATTTCTGTGCTGGCTCACCCATTGCACGAGTGCTGCTTTCAGAGCTGGGAAGTTATAGTACAGCAGCTGCTGGCCAGGACCCAAGCCCATAAGGCAAAGACAGCCAGCAGCAGTGCAGACATAAGGATGTCATGATGTGGTATTGCTGCACCATCCTCACTTATGCGCTGCTGCCAACAGAGCTGGGTCCTTGGGCAGCAGCTGCCCCAATGCCCATCTCTGAAGGCATCAGTGCATAAGTAAAGATGACAGAGTAAGGTATTAGTATCCTCACTTCTGTGCTGCTCCTGGCAGGGTGCTGCCTTCAGAGCTGGGTGCTTGGCCAGCAGATGCCAGTTGTTGCCCAGCAGCACAAAATTCAAAGCTACCTAGTCTGCATCTGTGTAGGTTTTTTTGAGAGGGGACTTAGGCAGTAGTTCTCAGACTTTTATACCAGTAACCCCTTTCACATGCAAGTGTAGCCACCCCTTAGTAAAAAGATATTTACAATATTACTAAAAGTGATCTGAAGTGGGTTGTGCCCACAAAAGCTCATGATGCCATCTACTTGGTTAGTTTAAGGTGCTGCAAGACTATTCATTTAAATCTTCATGAAAAGAAGTTTTTTCAATGGAGGCTGACCGCTATAACTCCCAGTGGGGGCCCACCCCCTATTTTGAGAATCACCAGAGATTGGTAATGAAAATAAGGTACCTTTGTTGTGCACCAACTGTCCCATGTGGCTGTTGTTGGGGAAAACATTGCATGTGCCACAATTCACATCCTCCGTACTTCAATGCAGGGCAGACACTTTGAGATTTGCCATCAATTTACCTTAGGAAAGCAGGATTTTTTTGGAGGGGGGAGGAGGAAGGAAGTAATATTTTAACATTTCTCAAATCAAGTTATACTGAAGAGTTTTGACTTTGCTTTTCCTCCTAAAGGAGAGGCAGTGTCCCATTCTCTCCCCAACTGTCATTACTAGTCAGACTGATGGAGCAATCTTTCCTTTATTTTTTTTTAAAGCAGTGAGTTCTCACTGCAGCAAATTTCAACAGCACTAACTACATCAAGTGTTAGGAATGAGGGCAGCATCAGCTCCAAGTAGAAGCCTGAAATCTGTTTCACCACTTGGTTTGTAGTTTCACACTTGAGGAACCAGATACATCAAGTTCTGTCCCATGCAAATACAGTATGGAGGACATCTATTTCTTGGAGACAGAGTTGAATGCGGTCAACTGCAGAGAGATAAGTGGTAAAGCAGCCCCCACCCCTTCTATTCCTCACTTTGCTTTCATTCTAGATTCAGCTGGTTAACTGGACAGTTTTTTTTAAAAAGCCCTTCAATTGGTAAAAGCACATTTGTATTTAATCTCCAACTATCTGTGTCTAGACTGGCAAGTTTTTCTGCAAAAAAAAACTTGCCAGCTGTCTACACTGGCCACTTGAATTTCTGCAAGAACACTGACTCTCCCATGTAACAGTGTTCTTGCAGAAATACTATGCTGCTCCCATTTGGGCAAAAGCCCTCTTGCGCAAAAGCATTTGCGCAAGAGGGCCAGTGTAGACAACGCGGTATTGTTTTGCGCAAAAAAGCCCTGATCGCAAAAATGGCGATCAGGGCTCTTGCATAAAACTGCATCTAGATTTTTGCGGAAAAGCATCCATGCCAATCTAGACGCTCTTTTCCACAAATGCTTTTAACCGAAAAACTTTTCCGTTAAAAGTATTTGTGGAAAATCATGCCAGTCTAGACATAGCCTCACAATAGAGTACAGAAGTTATAGATAATGTACATATCCCAGTATGACAAATTCAGTCAAGATATATTAAACATGTAATACAGAGAACCAGGCACACACTTTAAATGATCAGTAAATATATTTATTGCAACAAACATTAAAATGATACTTTAGATTGCTAGCAATTTATCCAATCACTAGTTCTGTGCAGTAGTTGTGCAGACACCAATACATTTATACCATTTACAAAAAGTTAAATAGTTTTAATGCAGACAGTGGTAGTTGATGGTTTCCATAAGACACATGTGTAACTATTAAGACAATATAAGAGACTTTGTACATGCAATAGCTTAAATGCAGAGTTATAGTCCAAGAACTTTCAGATTAATTTACATATGGGACAATGGCACAGTGGGATAGCATGGGGGGAAAAAAAAGGCATTCCTTGACCACTGTAGTGCAGGCTGTAGAAGAAAATTGCTGTGTATGTGGATCAGATTGGCCTGGCCCAGATGGAAAGCCAGTCTCCCAAATCTACATTTGGAGAGTGGAAATAAGTCACATGGCATTGAGAAATTGTGTTCTGGCATTTCCTGTTTGGCATGATTGGTATCTGCCTTTCAGCCTATTGACTACTCAAGGTCAGGAATTGAACGAAGAGAAACATTAAGTGTCAGTGTTCAGTTTGTTCCAGATATTAGCTAGGCCAGAGAAGTGAAGTTCAGGTGCAGCAGGTCCTTCTACATAGGTTGTAGGGCTCAGACATGGAATCCGTTACCTCTGTTTGTTGGGTCTCCTCTGAAGTAAGTCCAGTGTCACTGATAGCTGTGGGGTCTGATGCTGGGGCCATTTCACCCTCCGATGCTTGGTTTTCTGGGGGTCTGGGAGTCTCACCCTCTTCCCCTTCGCTCTTGCAGGCTCTGGGTATCGAGCAGTCCAAAAGCTGGGACTTTGCTACCAGACTTTCAGGGGCATCAGAAACTGGCAGTTTTGGGGAAGGTGCCACTTGCTCCACATTCAGCTGCAGCTCTGGTTTTGCAGCCTCTGGGGCCACTAGTTCAGATGCCTGATCTTCCTCCCCTGGAACCGAAGCATTCCCCGGTGTCTCCTTGTATGCCACCAGGGCACAACCGGACTGTGAATCCATGTCTCTCTGCTGACTCTGCTTCTCCTTCAGTTCTGGGATCTGTGCTGGATGCTGAGCCTCTGCCTCTTGGCTGACCTGAGCTGTAGGTTGGGGCTTTGCCATGGTTTGTTCCATAGGAACAGTCACAGGTTCCAGTGGGCTCTCTTGAGAAGCCTTGGGTTCTACAGGGCCCATGCTAAGGTCTGCCATGGGCTCCATGATGTTAGTAGTACTCTGTGGGGCCTCCATAGTCAGCTGGGTCCCAAGTGGACCTTGTGTTCCTGTCTCTCTAGTTTTGGCAGGAAGGTCAGTCCCAACTCCGGCTTGTGCCGGCCAATTTTCTCCTGTAGCACATGCCGTGGTTTGGGCCTGCCCCTCTGGTGCAGGCTGCAAAGCAGTTTCAGCCTGCTTGGTCGCGTCTGTGGTGCATGCAGCTGGCAGGGACTGTGCAGTAAGCTCTCTGTCCTGTGGACCAGGATGGGCCCTAGACTCTTGTGCACTGTCTGCAGCAGGATAAGCCTCAGTTTCTTTGGTTCTGTCTCCAGCAGGCTGAGTTTCACCAGCCTCTACAGCAAGCAATAGCTCAGTCTCTAAAGCAGGCTGGGTTTCTCCAGCCCCTTGTGCGGCCTGTGCAGAAGTCTGGATCTCTGTTCCTTGCGGGCTTTGAGCAAGCTGGGTTTCAGGAGGGTGCTGCAGAGTCTCTTGCACGCTCTGTGTAGTGGGTTTATCCTCACCAGTGTTCAGTGCACCTTGTGTAGAAGCCTGGTCCTCACCAGTTTCTTGGTCAGTCTCGGACACAGCCTCTCTTTCCTGAGGAGTCTGTAGAGGCTGGGTTCCACCCATGTGTTGGTGTGTCTCTTGCATGTGTTCTACAGTAGGCTGGACTTCAGCAATCTCTGCAGTTGCCTGTACAGTAATCTCCATCAAACCAGATTCTTGCATTGCCACAGGTGCAGACTGATCTATGTGGTCTTCTGTGATGCATGAAACCGGCTGGCAATCCTGTTTAATATGCCAGGCCTCAGGACTTTGCTTGATCTCTGCATCCAACTGAGCCTGTCTTACTTCTGCACCCTCTGTTGGTATCTCTGCAGCATACTGGGACTCATTACCTTTTGGGGTCTGTGCCACATGCTGCCTGCCCTGGGTTATCTTTGTATTAGGCTCAGCTTCTCCAGTCTCTTGCTCCATCTCTGCAGCAGGCTGGGCACTATTGTCCTGGAAAGTCTGTTCTGTGCTCTGTACAGAAGCCTGGGCATCACAGCTTTGTGCAGTCTGCAAACCGGCTTCCTCAGTGTCTTCCGGCCACAGTGTTTCAGTAGTGGCTTGCTCAATGTCTTTCCCAGTCCCGATGGGAGGCTGGCTCTCCATGCATTCTGAAGCCTCCTGTGAGGCATGTATTATAGGGTGTGTTTCACTAATCTCAGCCTCTCCAGTCTTCCTGTCCTTGCATTTCTTACAAAACTGACAAGATCCCTTCTTACTGAATTTGCACCCCATGCTGAAGACCTATAGCAGCAGCCTAGCTGGGAACAGTCTCATATGGCTTCACTCTTGTTGATACAGTGCAGTTAGAGTTTTCCTGGGCTAGGAGAGGCTGTGAAAGGCTCTTGATTTCTGTTCCAGAAGTATCCTAGTAGCCAGTAAACATCCCACCTGCAAGACATTAACAAATACATTAACACTCACAGCTTGGCTACTCAGGCTTGCAAAATGTTAACATTTAGGAAAGGGAGAAATATTCATTTATTCTTGTTTTTATTCCTTTGCACCACCTGCCAAGTATCTTTGGGTGATGAGAGCAATTCAAACAACTTCAAGATAAAGTAATCATCTACTGTCATGGAACCCTGGGGGAGTGGAGGAGTAGAAGAGGATTTACAGCTGTCCATCATGGATGGGTTAACACAGTAGTTAATAAGGCTGTAGTGCAGAGATCCAGTTTAAAATGGTAGGATCACTTAATTCTATACAGAAAGGAAAGTGGGTAGGGACAGATTTTGCTAAAGGGATGCATTAAGGCCTGCAACCATTACATATAACAAAGATTTTCTTTTCTCACTTCCTAAGGTTCCCTCTCAATAAGTTAATCTGCATAGCCCCTCCATAGTTAAAATGCATCTCTAGGTAGTCTCATGGCTTCATATAGAAAGAGATTAAAGCCTCAAACTAGTAACACTACTTGAATTTAAAACTAACTTGCCTTGGTCTCATAGCAAGACTATGAAATAAAGCCTGTGCAATTAGCACTTATGATGTGCTCTGGTTATTCTCCCACAGCTGTATCAGCTCCACAGAGCCACCTAAGGAGCAGTTTTGCATTAAGCAATTTCACATGGCTTCTTCTCCAATGGCAGACTCATTGAGATACAGAGTTGTTCTATCATTACACAGGATATAGGGCATAGTTGCCAACAAGACCAAGCCCACATCATGGACTTTTAGAGAAACAGGTTTTAGAGACATAGGTGAGAGCAGCTATGCTTTGCAAAGCAAGTTTAAGGAAGCCAACTTTATTAAAATGTACAAATCTGTATTTATTCAAAATCTTCTCTGCTTACCTTCCTGACAAGGAAGTTATTGCTTTTTACAGAAGAAAAGTCTACTGATCAGGCAACATGGAACTTTTTAATAGCTTTCACTTGCAGAAGCAAGTGCCTGTGTCTCAGACAACTTCTGCCACAAGTCAGTTTGGCAAGAGAGCAGGGCACCATAGATATAGCTTAGCTAGAACTGGTTTTGCAGCCTCTGCTGTTACAGAAGATACACATCATCTCCACCCCCCATATATTATATTTAGAGAGAGCCAGCCCCAGAACCACAGTCCTTTCTTACAGTCTCTAAGAAACCACATATATCCTCACATATTATTGTTAAATCATTAGGCTTCAGAAACATGCAAGAGACTAACCACCTCCAAAATATATGCTCTACTCCTTCCCAAAACTACAATAAAAGCTCTAGAGAAGCTTACCACTTACCAGGCCGCTGTAAAAGAACGACAGCCTCTAACGCCACAGTTTAAGTTAAAACCTCAACACACCTATCTCTCAAGCCTCATGCTGGATTTAAATAGGGCTGGGTGGCACCAAAATTACTTTCCCCCAGCTCCCTGAACATTAGTTCCTCTGTGTGATTGTTCCCATATAGTAGGATCCCTATTTGTGTATAGTCTAAAATTGGAGATGAATGTCTCATTTTATAGCTTTGTGTGGCTGCTTTTATATGTTTAAGCTACAAATGTTGATCACTTGTGGATTGCCTGTTCTGTTCATTCCCTTCAAACTACCTGGCATTGGCAACTGTTGGAAGACTGGATACTGGGCTAGATGGACCATTGCCTGACCCAGGAGGGCTGTTCTTATGTTCTTAAATATTTTTAGTCATGAAAGGCTGGTCTTGAGCATGCCCTGGCCCGAGTGGAAGCATTTATGCATGATTAGATGGGTCACATGAGCTGGACGGCAACGTTTTTAAAAGAGCTCCAAAATGTTATGATTCAAAACCTGGTTTCGTTTCTTGTACTATTGCTCCTGACCTCACACTTTTGCCCTGAAAAAAATAAAAGAAGATTGTGGCCTTGGATTTTTGAAATATCCAGGCCTTTTCTGACTTTCATCTCTTTTCACTGCCTCTTTTCAGTTGAGATCTAGCACCTGTCTTCCCAATAATACAAATAACAATATAAGGTTTTCCTGTCTCTAGTAACTACACTGATTATGTACCCATGCTAAATGCAAACCCCATGTTAGCTGACACATTTTCCAACACAACTACACTGGTAAAAATGCTATTATCGTGCAGGTGGGTGCTAGATCTCAGCTAAAAGTAGGAAATTAATGTAGGAAGGGCCAAAAATATGGGGCAATGGAGTAAGCTTGGGCAGTTTTATAACAGCCTGGGTAGTAGAGAATGGATAGCATCACCAAGGAATAAGCCTGCCATTTGCACATGGTCCTATGTGAGACTTAACAAAAACTAGGAAAAATTCCCCCACTCATTCAACTTCAATAAAGATACACTGGGGACACTGTGCCTTTAGCTCAAGGCCATTCGGCCAACCATTTTTTAAAATAATTGAATATTTAACCTCTCAGAGGTCATTTAACAGGTGGGAGTGTCTCCTGCTTTTGGAGACTCTGAAGCAGATCATCAGCTGGTGTAAGTTGTAAGTGCTCCATGGACATTTACCCACAGAAGACTGATCTTTCTGTGCATCAGAGGGCACTGTTACATTTTGTGGCAACTTTGTCTAACTTTTATGTTTTGTGACCCTGAAGGTTGAAGTGATGGGAGAGTCACACTGTCCTTTTTTAAGAATCTCAGCTAATTAATCTTCATTTGAGATTCTAGCAAATAAAGGAAGCCCTTGAGCTACCTTAACTGGTTTATTAGCTATGAAAAAGTAGCAAGACAGGATTATTTCTGTGAAGTTTTATCAAGTCTCTGGCTTCAGATATAACATGCTCCGAGGGGACACTACTTGGCTTAAAATACTCTCTTTAAATAACTCTTGTTACTCTAGCTAAGGATGGACACTATTTCTGAAAGGAGGTGAAACAAGACTTGGCAAAGTAGTCAAACCCATTTTCAAACTGCTCTTCATCATAGTTTCGGCTTCTGGGTGGCTCCTTTCACAAGACAAGAGTGGCTTGAAAGTATTGTGTTACTACCAGTATATGCTTTATATTTGAGAATCTGTAAATCCTCTGATATGATGTTGGTAGGCTTTCTTTCACGGTGCTACTTCTCATTTAAGGGATGTTTTGTAGTTTTAGACTTCAATTTGGCTATATGCAGAGCAAATTCTTAGCTGCAGGTTAGAATTACTATTTCAGTAGCATTATTAGAGCTCAGGGAAATGCTGCTCTTTGAGTTGAGACAGGTTTCTTGATGTAGAATGACACCCCAGCAGCCCATAGAAACAAATACTGCCACGGCAAGGTAGTGTAAGTGGGAGACTTCGGAGAGGAAATGCCATAGGGAGCCATTTGTCATGATGCTACTAAGTGGAGTATTGGACATGAATCCCTTCCCCTCTTTTTAAGATCTGATTGTGCAACCTGGACTCTCTTGTGTTTGTCATTTGGACACCTTTATTTTTTTCTTGGAAATAATAACATGCTTAGCAATGATATATGGGCTTTTAAGAGCGTCATAGCTATACATTTTCAAATGTCCTCAGCATTCAAAAGTGGTATCATTCTGCAGAACTAAGCGCCTATTCAGCATGTAAGGATAAAGTTTCTGTAACCTGGTCACTGTCTTTTTGCTGCCAGGTAAAGTAACACCTGCCCATTGACAACGAGAACCATTAGAGTTTGTGTTACTGTCTTCTTTAAAATATACGCTACGTATGAACTTCCAGAGATATGATCTCAGTTGCAGTGATCATACAATAGTTATTGAGAGTTACAAATATTAAAAAGACCATTAATCTTTCATGTTGCAATACACTGAGCCATGTACTCCAATAGAGACTATATTTCTCATCTTCTACACAAATTGTGCAGACATATAACATCAACATTCGCATCACTGGAAAGGTAGAACTGATGCACTGAAGTGTCTTTTTTCTTTGGTTATTGGTGAATATACCTGCCTAACAATGGATCTGAAAATGTGGTAATTCAGGAAATGACCCATAGCTATGTCCTAACCACAAAGCTGTAGGCAGGAGAATATCAATGAAAGATAACTACTCAAGACATATAGGCTGTGTCTAGACTGGCCAGTTTTTCTGGAAAATCAGCCGCTTTTCCGGAAAAACTTGTCAGCTGTCTACACTGGCCGCTTGAATTTCCGCAAAAGCACTGACTTCCTACTGTAAGAAATCAGTGCTTTTTGCGGAAATACTATGCTGCTCCCGTTCGGGCAAAAGTCCCTTTTGCGCAAAAGTCCCTTTTGCCCAAAAAAAGGGCGATCGGGGCTTTTTTGCAGAAAAGCGCGTCTAGATTGGCCACGGACGCTTTTCTGCAAAAACAGCTTGTGTGAAAAAGCGTCCATGCCAATCTAGATGCTCTTTTCCAAAAATGCTTTTAATGGAAAACTTTTCCGTTAAAAGCATTTCTGGAAAATCATCCCAGTCTAGATGTAGCCATAGAGTTTAGTGAAATAGTTTAGTGATTAGCATTGTAAAATCGTTTAGCTGTGTTGGAATAGGGGAGCATTCATCCACTGTATTGAAAACTAACGTTTCAAAGGAAGGCTGTAAAACTCATAGAAAACATCCAATTGGCTTGACAAGAATAAGCTACCAAATCCCCTTTACACAAGGAGAGGGATGCCAATGTATTGCAAATACAGCAGCTAGCTGCTGGGGCCATGTACTCTCTGAGTGCTGTGAGCCTCCCTGGGGGGAGTGGCAGGCATCATCAGCCAATGGGAGCTGTGATATTGTTTTGGGGATGGAGGCAGCTCACCACCCCCCTCCTGCCATGCAGACCATATGGCCCCCACAATAGGCTGCTTTGAGCAGCATGTGGGGATGCGGAAGGAAGGGAGCCTGCTGGAGTCTCCCTCTGAGCCGTAGGATGGTGTGACGGTGCGTTGGGGGTTCCCCGTCTCCTGCACCCCGAAATGGCACAAACAGACTGCACCAGCCAGTGGAATTGAGGGTGGTTTATTGCTCCTCCAGCACAGCGCAGCACAGATGTAATCTGGTTACAGGAACTGGGGCTAAGAGGCCTCAGTGCCCCCTTGAGATAGGGGAGTCCCAGCCCCCTCCCCAGCTCCTACTTCCCTGCCTTCCAGCCAGGAACTAACTAACCCTCTTCCAGCCCTGCCCCCCAGCCAGGGCAGCATTCCACCTTCCTTTGTTCCTCTCCATGGGGGGTGTCTGGCCACTGGTTCAACAAGTTTGGCATTACCTTTGCATAGTGAGGCTTTCCCTGCTGGGTCTTGCTCCAGACAGCAGGGGTCACCACAGCCCAGCAAGTACCCCCACTACGTCACAGATGGTGGTGGCGGACCAGATCTGGTCATGCGCCAAAGTTTGCCTGCTCCTGCTCTAGAGGGTTCATGACAGAAGTAAAAAAGTTTGCCACTAGTAAAGCAGGCTGGGACAGATAGCCACTTTCCTAACAACAGTCAGACTAATATAAATAGCTCTGTCATTCCATAGACTGGCATTTTAGCTTCCTCTTGTTTACAAGGCTAAGTCATTGATATTAACAGAAGCATGCATTAGAGACTCATTGTAGACCAATTATGGTTCCAAATGCCAGTATAAGAAATGCACCTTTTATTAAAGAGATCATTCTGTGTAATTGATTATCTATTTACTTACATAGTAAAGTCATTGTTTCACTTTTTCCATTGGGTATTCAATAAGTACATTTCATTCTATTTGATGCAAGTACTGCTATTAACTAAGCTCCAGCTACATGGGCAAGTTCTGCCCCTATCTATCTCTGGAAAAATCAGTTTGAGACAAAAAGAGGTCTTATCGTAGTTGAGGGAAGATTTGGGCTCTGCAATATGCTTGCAAAGTTCCTCCTATTGAGGGGCTACAGAGTCTTACACGACATATTTTTCAGCAGCAGTTTGAATAAGAGCTAGCCCACCCCTACCCCAAATCACAAAGCCACATTTGATCCTGGCATATCCACTTCCATCCCCCCAACATATGAAATCAGATTTAGGACTCCACATTTCTAGTCAGCTCAGCTGGTATTTGGCTTTAATCTGTTCACCGTCCATGAAATCTAATGTCTGCCAAGGAAAGTACTAAATCAGCCTCCCTATCTCTAGTTATCTAAGATGTCTCTAAAGAGCTCACCTAAATCACATGCTCATACTAAATGGAGAGAGGTTGTGCCGTAGGGCCTTTATATAACTCTTCTTCAAATGCTTTTATATATTTGCTGTGGTGCTTCAATTTAAGCAAAGAATATAAGCAGCAGACGATTGAAATTGACCACAGAATGCACTCTGCAGTGAAAAGCTGAAATGGCCATTGCCCTTTCCGCACCCCGACCCACATTACTTCACCGAGAAGCCTTTCACTTTTTCACACATATTTCACTGAGATCCTTAACTCTCCTGGGTCACTCTGGAAGGAAGGAAAATATCGCTTCCTTCCATAGGATAGTTTCACTGCCCCAGGCAATGTGATAGGGGCAGAAGCATAACAAGACCCCAGAAAGCCCTGGTGCAAGAGAAGAGCAGAGAGCCCCTCACAATTCTGAAATCTGCCCCCCCCTTCAGTCCAGTCCCATTCAACCTCCCAACTCCTGTCCAAATCGCCACTATCACAATCTAGCCCCATTCTAGTTCTCCTAATGCTATAATCCACCCCCGCCCCCAGCTCCTGCCTGTCTCCCAGAGGCCATTCAAGACAATCTTCCATATCTAAAACAATTCAGGGCACTTCCCCCTCATGCTGCTTGTCCCAGCCGCTCCTCGGTCAGGCATTGTGACCAGGCCCAGCGACCAGGCACAGCACTTCTCACTCAAATATAACCTTGCCACCACTCGGTCATGATGGAGGAGCAGCTGGGCCAAACCTGAGCCACGATATGCCCGTGTGTGGCAGGAGTTAGGCCCAGCCCCACAGGACACAATGCCTGGAGCTAAGCCCAGCCCCACAGGACACAAGAGCCCCAGCTCTGGGATGAATGCACGGTGGGTGTGATGGGATGAGACCCTTTCGGGACTGTCACTTGATGTGTTACGATCTCACTGGATCTTGCTTCTCCAGACAGCCAGGGCACCCTGTAACCCTTTCTTGTGGAGCTCAGCTCTTCAGCCTGCTTCCACTGAGACACAGGGACATTGTATTGAAAGCAGTACAGTGTGAGACCTTGTCCCACAGCCCCTCTGAACCCCAGATATATCTGTCTTACTCTGTATGGAAGACTACCTAGAGTAAGGACATGTCAATTCACCCTCTTTCACAATGTAAAGAGGGATATGCATGGACTCCTTGCCCCTGCTAGCTAACAATTGTTTACACTGGGTTTATTAATAAACAAAAGTGATTTTATTAAGTATAAAAGGTAGGATTTAAGTTGTCATAAGATTTAGCACAGAACAAAGTAGGTTACTAAGCAAAATAAAACAGAACAGGCAAAATAAGCCTAATACACTTAGGGAATTCGTTACACACAAGTTCTCACCCTCCACGTGGTTCTAATATTCTCTGCACACATGGGGAGCCCTTCTATTCTGGGTCCAGTCTGCCCATGTTAAACCAGCAGCCATCTTGGGTAGAATCTCAGGGGAGAACTGACAATCAGGATTACCTCACTCCGCACTCTTCAGGAGGATTTGCCTGAGGTAGAAATCCTGTGTGACAAACCTGACCCTCCCCCTTCTCTTCTTGTGGAAAAGTGCAGAGTCCAAATGGATCCAGCACAAGAGAGATTCCAATACAAGATGAATTTCAGCATCAGGTGACGTGGCGACAGGTTGTTGCCGAGCCAGCAGTCAGTTCTTACAGGCTGATTCTTATGCTTACAGGAAACCCAAGTTCTTGTACAGTTCATTGTGCTTGCTAATGGGCCATTAGCTCCATGTCTGGCTTCTTCAGCGTTGTACCCAGTGGGCTTGTAATAGGCTTTTCCTCATGTGAACACATTGATAATAAATCCACAGACAATATTTGTAACTACAGATACAGAAATGATGCAGGCATACAAATAGGATAAACCATGTCAGTAAATCATAACCTTTCCAATGATATCCCATATGGAGTAGCTCACAAAGCATATTTTACCTACGTCATATTCATTATCATATTCCTATTAATAATATGGAATGCCCCCTCATAGTGGATTCACTCAGTTCTTGGGCTCAGCTCTTCCCTGTTGGTCCCTTTTGATGGATACCAATAACTTCTTGGACATAGGTATGAATGCACTCTTACAGTGAAGCACCCAAGGAGATGTAGTGCACCAGGAAATAGGCATAACTCTACATGGTCATGACCAAAGTCAGCATGCGACCCAAAACATATGTGCCAAGTTCATCCTTAGCATAACGAAAGTGAGTATAACTGCACCAGAGACAAACAGATACATTCGGAGAAAAGCATTAAACTAGGAGCAAACTGAGCAATGAATTAAATTAGATGCACATTGTGCATCTTTTATAAGGACAGAAACAGGGTCATTTAACAGGGAATGGGTACAGGACAAATGTAAATAGAAGAGTATCTTAAAAGGCATCCCACTGCAGTCAGGTAAACCGTAATCATTGAGAGAGTTCTTAATTTGGGAAAGCGGTGTTAACCCCACCACTACCCACAATGGAACCATTAGGACAGGTTTATACTAGACCCAGAAAATCAATTTAAGATTTGCAACTACAACTATGTAAATAACATAGCTGGAGCTGACATGCCTTAAGCCAAGGTTGGTGCCATCTCCCCAGTGAGAGGTCTATGGAAGCACTGACAGCATTTGATTTAGCAAGTCTTTATTACACCCACTAAATTGAACGCCAGAAGATCGATCTCTGATGCGGTATGTATAGATGTGGCTTTAGCCTAGTTTGAAGTGTTTTGGCACTAGGTACAAGCATAACAAATTACGTGATTTGGGCCAGTCTCTTTGGCTGCGTCTAGACTGCAGGGTTTTTTCGAAAAAACTTCACTTGCGTCTAGACTACAGCCGCGTTCTTTCGATAATAGAAAACACACAGCTTTTCTTTTGATGGTGGTACTCATTTCACGAGGAAGAACACCTTTTTTCGAAAATGCTCTTTCGAAAAAAGGCATTCTTGAATGCACACAGGGCTTTTTCGAAAGAGAGCATCCAGACGGCCTGGGTGCTCTTTTGAAAAAGCGGCTCGGTTTTTTGAAAGAAGAGGTTGCAGTCTAGATGCTCTTTTTCGAAAGTATCTTTTGAAAAAGCCTCTTTTGAAAGAGACTTGCAGTCTAGACGTAGTCTCTGTGAGGTCAATGAGCCCCATAAAGTAAAGGTCACTATCAAATGCTCCAGCAATGTGGCCTAGGGAATACAGCACTAGACTAGGAATCAGGAGACCTAGTTTCTTGTCCTCATTCTGCCAACCACCTGCTGGGTGAAAATAGGCAAGTCACTTCACTGTTTTATGTCCAAGTTCCCGCCTCTGTAAAATGGGTATATAGACACGGACTTCCTTTGTAAAGAATATCGAGATCTAGTACTGAAAAATGGGTAATTCAGAGATCAGCATTAGGAGGCTGAATAAAGACTCCTGTGCTCAGTTTGGATGTTGAGCCCTGGCTGGGATGATTTAGTTGGGATTGGTCCTGTTTTGGGCAGGTGGTTGGATTCAATGGCTCCTGAGATCTCATCCTTTCCGAATGTCTTAGAGGTTTCTTTGTTTTTGGCATGAACAAATTTAAATTGTATACCGAGCAGTACTTAGGTTTGCTCTATTACGGCTGGTTTTGTTAGCAGTAGCTCACAAGCAGAGATTTTTTTGGAGGGGGCGGGGAGAGAAGAGAGAAGAAGAGCACAAGTCAAGGTTTGATGTATGGTGCAGAATGAAAAAATGACAGAGCAGGCCACATTCTTTTTTTTTTTTTTGCTAAAAAATTTCAAGCTGTAATGATCAGTTGGAAATGGAAAGAGCTCATTTGAAAAGGTAGGTTCCCTTCCTTTTGAGTACCACACTGAAAAAGCCTGCCCATTCAGGTGAAGCAGGGAGCATAATGCAGCCGTATGCCAGAGTAGAGCCAGTTCAGCTCATGTCAATCAAACTCTTTCCTGCCATCAAGTTAAACCAGCTCATGCATAGATGAATATTAACAAGAATCCCTCCTACTTCTGTGAAACATAGTGCAACATTCTAGGGCGACACAGAATTCTCAACATTGAATGTCCCAAAGCCAAACTCATCAAGAGTAGAATGCTTGGCCTGTTTGACTCATTGGATTTGTGCTCTTAAGTCACTTAGGGCCAAATTCACATAGACTCTGCAACACCCAAGAATCTAAACCCTAGGCACCCTATTGCTGGGGGGAATTCAGTGCCATTTGAGCTCTCAGCCGCAGGGAAACAAACAAGCCAGCTAGGAGTCAGGGCCCTGAGGCTTCCTCTAAACCCATCCTATGGATGTTCAGCGCCTAGGTGCCAGAGAGGCCCCTCTCTGCTCTCACAGCTCTTTCATGGGAGGAAGCATGTAAGATAGGGCAGCCTTTTTGCCTGAAGGAAAGGGAACCCTGACCTGCAGCCAGGTCACTCAAGATGTGGGGCACCAAACTTTGAATTCCCACTGTGCTTGATAGGGAAGCCGGACTGGAGCCTAGCTGTCCGTTCTGCAGGGAGTGCCTGAAACACAAGGTTACCAAGTATTCTGCAGTGGTTCTCGTAGTCTCTTGGAGCTATTATACTTAATCATTGCTAGAGACAGAAGGAGCTGCCACTCCACTCCAAGTCAGGAGATCAGAAATTCAAAATGGATCTCCTACATCCCAGGAGACTGTCCTAGCCACTGGGATATTCTGGTACAGACACCACTTGCTTCCTGAGTTTCATGAGGAATGCCATCAGGGTACTTGCACTACAGGATTGAGCAATTATGGCAAGGCAGGCATCTAGTTTAAGAATTTTACTCTGAGGCCACCAGGGCTTTGGCTTGCAGTATGGTCCTAGCCGCTTGTTAGATTTGGGCTGGCATCAGAACTTGGGTCTTTGTAAATGTGGACCAGTGAAAACTTAAGTACCTACAAGGCTAGGCAGCATTGGAGGGCTGGTGCCTAAGTGGTATGATGAAGTAGTCATCCCTTTGGCTGCTCAAGTACTGTAACTCATGTTCCCCCTTACTGTCTATGGACCACACAAGGTTATGAAGTTTGACAAAGGCAGAAACATTATAGATTGCAGCAATCATAAAATAGTATTTATTGGAAGTTACAGCAAGACAGGTTCTCTTGTGAGATCAAGTCGTAGTACAAGATTCCATGCCCAATTATGCCACACATACAGGAGGAAAAAAATCATGCATTATGCTGATTAACACTTTAATCTGCAGGGAAAAAAAAATCAGAGCCCAACTTGTCATTCTGTTAACAGGTCTCTTCATGAGAGTAGATTGTCAACCACAGCTACAGGACAACTCATGGAACCACCACAAGGAAGTGAGTGATTTGGTTTACAAGAGGAAGATTGTCAGTTTAACAGAGGCTTGCTATCATAACCTCCTGGATTCAGTCACTGCTTTACTTAATGCAATGCTACAGACCCCAGACCACTGTTAGATTGATGGGATCCTCTGAAGAGGTAGATTCGAGTGCATCATTACAATCCCCCATCACAACAGAATTACAGTCTGAGCCAGGAAAGCTGTAGTTGAAGCTGGGTCTTTGTTTGGGTCATTAACAGAATGCATTGTGCTCCAGGAGTTAACCCAGGCTTCTTTTGCCACTGCACAGGACATCCTCCTTAGGAAAACGTGGCTTGAGGTCAGAGATGAGAGCACAAGCTACAGCTCAGACAGGTTGTTGTAAGCATTGGTGCTCCAACACTGCATTTTGCTCTGCTACAATCAGTCACACAAGTGGATTGAGTTCTGCTGGACTGTAGTCCCCAAGAATGAAGTCATATCATCAGGTTACAGGGTCTATGCTGAAGAAAAAAAGCTGGTATTTCTAACAGCTCCTGTCTGAGGCTGGCGAATCGGCACGCCTCATTCCTTGAGCTTCAGAAGAGGTCTCTTCAGTACTGCCTTGATCTCTGTTCTCCTCCCCTGTAGGGGGAGGGACTTCCTGAGAATGGAGTAGATTAGCCTTGCTGCAAGCAGCAGAAACCAGTCCCTCTTCAGTGTACTGCTGTACCTCTGCCTTGGCACCTACACTTGCCTCCAATTGCTTGTTCTCTGTAGAGTCTCCCCTACTTTCCTGGTCTTCCTTCTGGGAATCTTTGCCACTCTGCAGGTTGGTAGACCCAGCTACAGGCTGGGCCTTGCTGGTATCTTTTGGTGGGACTTCTGCAACTTCTCCTTCACCCTTATGATCTTCAGTTGCCTTGATCCCCTTCTTGCTGAGTTTGCCTCCCATGGTTGGTGCAGTGGAGCAGCACTACCAACAATAAAACTCTGAAGGAAGGGGCAGCAAGAAGTCTTCACCTCTTTACAGCAGTATAGAGATGGCTACTGGGCTTCTGTCTCAGGAATATTCTAGAGTCCACCACAAAGCATCTCAGCTGCAAGATAGAAGGATCAACATGAGTAGCCATGCTTTTAACCACTTAGGTAGTTATCTTTACAGTTTGTAATGTTGTCCAAATGCCAACAGACCCTCACTGATCCTGACCTACAGCAGTCACTAATTCTGGCTAGTTCAGCTGCTTGTTTGTCCTCTTACCTACAACCACTTCATCAAATCTGAAATCCCTCACTCTTTCCCCTCCCCCTTTATCATCAACGGTTGAACCATGGCTTAGTAGTTTCCCCTTCCCAGAAGGGGAAATAGCTCTAAGTCAAGGACTGCATTTTATTGTGCATACAGATGGCAAGAACTTAAGGTTTTCTTATATAGTGAATTTGGGCCCATGGCATCAAAAACAAATAGTGGTTTATATCAGTAAAGCAAATATTCCTTTACTAAGTTAGTCAAAGACTCACAACCAGTTGTGAATTATAGTAAAAGGGTACTGTCATTATATGTATTATTCCCCTTATATTACCTACTTGCCATGAGTTCTGAGAGAGACAAGATAATCCAGAGTTTATATTTAAGTTGTATTTCACAAAGTAGTGAAAGTCTTCTCCTTTTAGTCAACAAGAAGTTTCAGGGAAAATTTTTTTTGTTTTTAATCTTTATATTTCACACCCATATGTAATTACTAAAACAAAACACCACCATACCCACTCCCATTGTGTATACATACATACTATCATAGTGCAGATATCACAAAATAAACAGCCAAGAATAATTTCAAATGTATAAGTAGAAAAGAAAAAACATACTTCTCTAAAAGCCACCAACTTTCTCCAGGTCCTCCTGAATTACTCTCATCACACACAAGCTAACCTTATATATAGGTAGGTGGTCACACAGAAATACTTCCCCAAAATTCCCCAAACTTTAGTTCCACCAAATCACTGTTCCATTTATCTATTGTTCACTGTTATATCATTTAAAGGATGGGAATGTCTGTTACACTTACTTTTAAAAACTTGTATGACTATATCATTTATAGTAATAGAGAGGTAGCCATGATAGTCTGATCTTGCAAAAACAAAAGGAAAAACTATGTAGCACTTTAAAGACTAACAAGATGGTTTAATAGGTGATGAACTTTCGTGGGCTAGACCCACTTCCTCAGATCATATTCTGGAAGAGAATTGGCATGACCATATATACCAAAGGATTAATGCCCACAAATCAGACATCAGACATCTTTACAAGGAAAAACCCGTTGTTTTTCATTTCAACCTACCTGGACATAATTTTAATGGCCTTACTACATGCATATCACTTCAAAGAGACTTTAACACCAGATTAGAGGGAAACTTCAGAACTTTCTTTCATGCTTAAATTTAACAAAGATGCTAATTACCTTAACCATTACAAAGATAGCTTCCCCACTTATCACCCCTGATTAGCCATTCATTGACTCATAAATAGCTATTCCTTCTCTCCCTCTCCCTCACCCCACCTTCTGTACTAAATCTGATTTGTCAGTTTAATAATGTGTTCACTTTTTTCATTGTATTCCTTTGATATATATGGTCATGCCAATTCTCTTCCAGAATATGAAGTGGGTCTGGCCCACGAAAGCTCATCACCTATTAAACCATCTTGTTAATCTTTAAATTGCTACATAGTTTTTCCTTTTGTTTTTATATCATTTATATGCTGTCTTCAAACTTCTTTTGCTTGTTCTTATTGTCTTTTTCTTTGAAATAATAATTAATAATTAATCATAAACATTTAAAAATGGATAGGCCACACATATATAGATTCTGATGCCCTTTGTTGTATTTTTGACTGGCTTGCTTTTTGACTTTTCAGCATGCTATACTGAATGGTATTATATGTGTTCATGGAAATATTTGACCTGATTTACGATTGCAATGAGCTCCTAAAACTCCCAGTGAAATCAATGAGAATTGCAGTTGTTTAGCAGCCTAGAAATACATTAATGTGCAGACTGATTGGTGCACAATAAAATAGGTGCATGTATTATTTTCTGGTCAGTGTGTATCTCACGTCTCCCTCTCTTGGATGTGACTCACAGAGGATGTGTGTCTGTGACAGCTCTGACATAGAGTTTGGGTGTTTAGCTTGAGCTTTAGTAATTAATGTGTCTAGTTCTAAAGAACTCTGATTCAGTTGGTAGTGTTGGTCAAAAGAGCAGCTGTACTGGGGAGTTTGTCTGAACTGTTGTGGGCTTCAGTTCTGTAGATGATCCATAGAGGATACAAATTTGTTTTGGGACAAAGCTAAGGAGCCTAACCTTTTAGTTCCAGCTGTAGAGATTCATACTTCTAGTTCAGGAGGTTTCTGGTTAAATCCCTAGAAGGAGCCAAGATGGCAGCTGCTTGTATTGTCTGCAATTTTCTTCTATAATGCTTTTATTATCAGTGGATTTCAAGTGAACTGAAAGAGAAAGACCTCTCACTTCCTTATATAGGAGACTTGCTAAACCAGTGGAATAAATGAAATTGGGCATTTCACTTTTACACAATCTTCAAAGAGTTTGAATCTGGCAAATGTGGTAAGGAATGGAAGTGGTGATCAGAACAAAAGGCCTAGCAGGGGCTGACCAACTCTATCAGAAGGAAGGAAAGTGATCCCTGTTTGAAAGTAAGAGATTTCCCAAACAGAGAGTGGTTTTGTTTTCGACCATTATTTTTACAAAACAGATTAATCTGATTTTTATGGTAAAAACAATCCAAAAGTTCCTACATTCTATGTATTTGTTATGTGAATTTGGCTGTTAAAACGAGGTAGGTATTTTGGCTAGAAGAAAAAAGCAGGGGAGGGAATTTAAGTTTCACACTGCAAAATTCACACATTTACTTTTCAAGTTTCACTGGCCCATCAGTACAAGCATTTCCAGTGGGATTTCAGTTCCTGAATGATGTAGGTGCTCCTAAAAGTTTTAGCTTCTCTGCTGTGTAGTGTATTATGATGCCAGATATAGCAAAGCACTTGTAGGGAGGTTGATTACTTGTTGGACCCATGGTCAGGTTATCAGTTACGTAACTCCCAGATAGGAATATAGTTACAAAGCTGGCTAAATAAACAAAATCTAACATTACAAATAATATCCACAGACACTATTGTATTGCAATGATGATAGAATCTGACAGTTACAGATGTTAAAATTCATGTTGCCATCTACAGAGTTCTACATATACAAATATGGTTTTTGGTGTCAACAAAACAGCAGGGGGTAAATAATAAGACAGTTGCACAAGGAATTATTTGCTAGTGCAGTTACAGTACTTCATATACAAAGAAGCTTGCAGATTTCACCAGCTTAAAAACAAACAAACAAAACAGACAAACAAGTTTCCATAATGTCCATTCTATCTACATTCCACTCAATTCCCCTGTTCCCATACCAAGTCTGATACAATGTTTGACCATCGTATGATTAAAAGCCAGATTCTCAGATAGTCTATTCATAGTGGCCATGGTAAGTCCATTCATTTCAGTGAACTCCTCCTTCTTGCTGTGTTTGTTGCCCATGTTTGGAGCTCTGTAGCATAGTATAGCTAGCACTCTACTGGAAAGTAGCCAAGAAGAGCCATTTGCATTGCTTTGTGGTTCAGCAGTCAATGCCTCGCAAGAGGAGGGTCTTTGTTGAGGTAAGGAATGGGGTGGGGGAGATTTGTCAGGAGAAGAACCAAGCTTCTGGTATATAGTTAATTAATATCCCAACAGCCAGGAATATGGGGTATGGAAGTAAGAAAAACGTTATCACCCACGCAACTTTGTCACTTGAGCAACACATGGGGAAGGGGACATTAGATATTTGCCCATGTAGATCAGTTTTAAGTGTTGATGCTCAGTCGTACTCTTGCCCCTCTGCTACTGAATTAGTCAATATAATATGGAATTTATTTCTAGGCAAGTCACTTAACTAGTACTTGCACAGAGTTCATTCAGAGCACAATACCCACAGATTCCATCGGGTAAATCTTTTAAGATACTGATATAGTAAGAAAAAGAAACTCAGATTATCATGAAGCTCCTTATTTATGCTCCCTCACACTCAGTGGGAGTTTGCTAGATTTATGACTCATAAAGCTGATGGTTACTGGCAGCACTATAAAGTCAGCCAGAACACCTGAAACCAAGCGAAGATTTGTCTCTTACAGAACACTTGGTAGTGGACATTCTGCAGCCCGAGTTTGACAGTTTTTGTTGTCAGGCAAGAGGATGGAATCTAATTGGGTCTTCCATAAGTTGCCTCTGTAGTGCAGACAAATGAAAGTGTGTTGTTGAGTCAGGAAGCTAAGGAAGTTTCCTTGATCACAGGATTCTGAGTCCTTCCCCTTATTATAAACATCTACCCTGAACACCAGGGAACACTCACAGGCACATATCGGGCTTTTGAAGAAAAGCACCATGTATCACTACATCAAGAGAGAAACAAGCATAAACCCACCAGTAAATCTGACTTACTTCCCTCTCCAAGATACTGTTACTGCAGCCGGAGGAGTGAAGTCATGGGTATCTCCCTCTTTGTCACGGATTCACAGTTGTGCTCATACTTGGCCTGTACAGTCTCTGGGGGTAACCCCCTTCACCTCCTGGGACTGCACATCTCTGAACCTCCAGCACACCTCTCCCTTGCTGTGGGCCCCTCGGAGAGTCTACTCGCTCTAGACGCCCAAGGCCTCCATTCCTGTTCTCTAGACTGGAGTGACTCTCAGCCAGCATAAAACGGGAGAGTTTGTTGAACATCTGAACACAGCATAGGAACTCCTGGGGCCTGTAGGCCTGCTCTCCCTCAGCATGGCACATCTGACTCTTCTCTGCATCCCGGTGGGCTCTGCTTGCTCCCTCTTCCCAGTCCTGAAGCCCCATCTTTCCAGCCAAACCTCATATCTCTTTCTCCAGGAGCTCTCCCCTGTCCTTTGTCTTCTGTCCAGATAAGCAGGATCTCCTGGACTTTTCTCTGCCCTTTCTTTCATCCCTCCTTTGTTCCTCCCTAGCTGGAACCCTCTGGTCAGGTCACAGGGTCCTCTCTCTGGCCAGAACCAGCTGTGCCATCCATGCTGGGTCTCCCAGTCATCAGGTCATCCAGAGCTAAATTAAGACACGCTGAGGCCCTAAACCCTGTCAAGTTTAAGAGGCGCCATAGCATTACCAAAAAGTAAAAAGTGTGTTATTCTAACAGAAAGGGCAATGAAAATAAAAATAATAATTTTTTTATGTTTGCATATATATTGATACACAGGTGAGGATGTAACTAAACACTAGTATTTTTTTTGTATTTAGAAGCCACTCATAATCTGAGGCCCTAAGATGTAGTTTACTTAGCTTGTGCATAAATCCAGCACTGTCACCAGTCTTGAGGGTGTCCATTCTCCAAGCCTTTGGTTGAGGTCTCCAGTTCCAACTTTAGACATGATGAGGTTATTCCATCCTTCTAGAAAGACCTTTTCAGTTGTATGAAGTTAAAAGTGGTCTTTGAATCCATTGCTGAAGTGTTAACCCTGCTGACTGTAAAATAGCACCTATATCAGTGAAACTAGTTTTATTAGCTATAAATATTAATTAGTACAATACAATCGAACTATGGGGCTTGCCTGCTATTGTGTGCTTTCGGTGATTCTTGGAGAGAGAAATGCTCACCATGTGATATGGGCTAATCAGGAAAAGGTCCTTGAGTATGGTGTCTCTGGATACTATTTCTTTTTAGGTAAAGAGGAGATAACAAAAGTGGGGATTGTTCATAGTGTAGATGGTAGCATAACAGAATGTACTAGAAGGAAAGAATCAGTCACCACGATTCCCCACAGCACTGCTGGACTCAGAATTGTCCAAGGGGGAGACCCCTATCAGTGTCACTGGGAGCCAACTGATATCCCCCTCTCCCTAGCAATGTGGTGGACTGGGGGAGAAAGAACTGCAGGGAGGTGCCACTTACAGACTGATCCAATGCACACTGACAATGTCATCAAACCCCCCTGAAATTTTTCACACTGAATATTATCTTGCTTGTGCTAAGTGGCTGTTTACAGCACTCCTGTCATTTCCACTTAGCTAACCTAACCTCGCAGAAAGTATTAAAAAGAGGGGAATGAACATATTTGCCACCAGCTCCCTGCTTCTATAGCCTGTCCCTTTCCTGCATTTGCCATTTCATTCAGATTTTAAATCATTTGGGGCAGAAGCTGTTTCTTTTTTTGGTTCTACAGTGCTTTCTAATTTTCAGTGGGGCCCTACTAGACACTAATAGATTTTTTTAAAATTTTCAATGTCACTGAGACTACAAGCCTGCAGGACTAGCGTAGCTGTCAGTAGTATCCACTGGCATGTGTAGTGTTGTTGAATCTGTGCTTGTTCTAGGCTATTAGAGAATAAGGGGCACGAACTGAAGAAGAATGCTGCTTAGCTCAAAAAGTTTCTCTCTCACTCTGGCATAAGATGGCCCAATAAAATATTACCTCACCCCCCTTGTGTCTCTAATGACACCCAAGGAATTTATTTTATACTCAGCACTACAGTATTTCTTCACCCTGGATGACAGGCAAGACAGAAAGAAGAAAGTGAGCAGGAGGAAAGTACTATAGATACATTCTTAAGCTTTGTGGTGACAGGACATCTGTGAGAAGCCTCGGAAACAGCTGCATAAGAGTGAGTGGACACTTAAGAGAGATAAGCTAGGTAATAATCACAAAGGTGGAAATTAAAAACATGGGAATATGCAAAATCATGAACAGAAAAAAAGGTAAAAGGACCCCGAAGGCTACCATTTGAAATCAGGTTTAGGATCTTGCAACTGTACCCATCCATTTTGTGTTAGACCTCATGCTCACATTAGCCCAGTGCTTGCCTTCCATGTATCTCCCCACCTTTTTCTGTTTAAGAAGAAGGCGGCCATGCTCAGGTTATTATCTGTACTGATTCTGGAGCCTCTTGATGTCACCAGAGCCACATCCTATAGAATCAGCTGATCCCAGGCAACAAAGTCAATGGTTTCAAAACTTAGACATATCGGCTGTGTCTACACTGCACCTCTTTTCCAGAAAAGGGATGCAGATGAGACAAGTCAGAATTGCAAATGAAGCGGGGGATTTAAATATCCTGATTTTAAGAGGAATAAGGGACCTTTTGGAAAAGGCTTTATTTTCCGAAAGATCCCCGTCTAGACTGACGCTTTTTTCTGGCAAAGCCCCGAGCTGGAAAAAAGCGGCAGCCATGTTTATACAAATGAAGTGGGGGATATTTAAATCCCCCGCTTCATTTGCAATTCCGACTTGTCTCATCTGCATCCCTTTTCCGGAAAAGGGGTGCAGTGTAGACACAGCCATCCTGATAGGCAGTATAGAATATATGGTATATGCTCGTCATGTGTTCTGGTCGAACATATTCCTTGATTTATTGAAAACTAGAAGATTTACCTGGTGCTGCTCGGGTCCTTAACTCAATTAATGTTTGTTTGTTTTTTAATAAAATGAAAATGTCCCTGCTTCATTTGAACTATTGCTGGGGATGTGGGGTTCAGTATTCAGTCTGCCCTAGAGAAAGAGGGTTACTCCCGCCCCTCTCACCACAGCAGCTTGGGGCCAGGTGAGAAGTGCAGCTCCAGTGTGCACAACTGGGGGAGGGGTGCATGTCCCTCAGCTGGGAGAGGTCCAGGTTCATATGGCCCCTCTGCTCCACAACGAGAGCAAGAAATGGAGCAAACTGTGCTCTTTCCATTTGCTCCCTGACAAAGGGGAACAGTCAGCAAAGTACAAATGGGGTGAAGGATCTTCGTCCTTCCTAGCCTCCCTAAAGGATGCCCAGAGGGTGGAATGCTCCCGGACTGGGGAGGACATGCCTTCAGCCAGCTCCTTTCAGCTGCCTGGTGATTCTGTTTCATTTCTGTATGGCTTTCTGAGAAACCATTCCAGGCACCTCCCATTGTCCTGGCATAACCAACATAAGAACATAAGAACGGCCGTACTGGGTCAGACCAAAGGTCCTTCTAGCCCAGTATCCTGTCTACCGACAGTGGCCAGCACCAGGTGCCCCAGAGAGGGTGGACCGAAGACAATGATCAAGCGATTTGTCTCCTGCCATCCCTCTCCAGCCTCTGACAAACAGAGGCCAAGGACACCATTTTATCCCCTGGCTAATAGCCTTTTATGGACCTAACCTCCATGAATGTATCCAGCTTCTCTTTAAACTCTATTATAGTCCTAGCCTTCACAGCCTCCTCTGGCAAGGAGTTCCACAGGTTGACTACACGCTGTGTGAAGAAGAACTTTCTTTTATTAGTTTTAAACCTGCTACCCATTAATTTCATTTGGTGTCCTCTAGTTCTTCTATTATGGGAACTAATAAATAACTTTTCTTTATCAGCCCTCTCCACACCACTCATGATTTTATAGACCTCTATCATATCCCCCCTCAGTTTCCTCTTTTCTAAACTGAAAAGTCCCAGTCTCTTTAGCCTCTCCTCATATGTGACCCGTTCCAAACCCCTGATCATTTTAGTTGCCCTTTTCTGAACCCTAAAGCTCTTATCTTGCTTTAAGTTATGAGATGAGGAAGCTGTGTACCAAATTTGGTGATCCCAGCTCTTACCATTTAGGAGTTCTTGAACAAACACAGATGTACAGACAAACTCTCATGTGTATAGTAGGTAAACCTGCAATATAATACCTGTACAGATTCTGGTCAGATCGCCAAAATCACCTCCTGCTAAGGCTATTAACCCACACTAAACACAAAATCATTGCATGTAGGTAGGTTTCTTGGGTTACTCTTCTGCAAATGTGCTTATGTTCTTACTGCTGCAGTTCAGTTCATTTAAGCAGTGTAAACAGCTGACAGTTATGTCATAAATAGAGCTGGCATTTAACAGTTGAGACTGAGAACAAAATATCCAAATGTCATGCTTCTCCTTTGACCAAAATAAGCTGATTTTTATACAGCTATTTTTGAGCGAGATGATCAGTAAACCTGAAAAATGATCTTGGGAAATATACTCTGGGAAGGCGTACTCAAAATGGTGGGTATTAGGATCTTAGAATTCTGATTAGATTAGACTGATGAAGATACTAACCCACTGTGACATGTTTGGGCCAGAAGTTTCAAGTTAACAAGCCACTGTCCATCAACTTTAAAGTTGCAAGTTCATCAGTCTTTTAAAAAAATTGTTCTAGTTTTCAGTTTTAAAAGGAAAAAAAAAAAACAATGGCAGAATCACATTGGGTTAGTCAATGAGGAAACTTGACCTTAAAGTGACAATCTTAGGCATAGCCCACTTATTTCAATGTGGGTTGTGCCCACAGAAGCTCATGATACATTCTAACAAAACGTGTCAATGGTAAGGCACTGTAATACTATTTGTTAAAAAAATTTTCCCCTCCAGTTAGACTAATGTAGTCTTCTTACTAAAGGGGCCTCGGTTTGTTTTCCTGGAAAGACCCTGTGTGCTGCAATCCAGACTACAATTCCCATGAGTCCTTGGGAAAAACAGGAAGGAAGGACTCGTGTGGGAGATGTCTATCTCCATGTTGATGGAGAAGAGAGACTTAGCCACCTGGGACTCTGCCTTGGAGTTTGGAACATCAGGTTCCCAGGCACACCTGTGAGTGTGACCTGCTCCCCCGTAACCCAGGGAGGAAACGTTAACTTGACTACCCCTCTGAAGCTATTGAAATAAGTTAGACTTGCAGATTGGTAAGTGTGACTAGACCATTGTTGCCATTCTACACACACAAAGATAACCTCCTGAGACATCGCTTTTGCATAGGCTCGCAGTTTGTTTTTTTCCCCCCCAGTTACAGACTAAAACAAGCAGTCTTACAGCACCTTAAAGACTAACAAAACGTGTAGAATAGCGATAGAAATGTAGCCATGTTAGTCTGGTGTAGCAGAAACAAAAAACAGGACTATGTAGCACTTCAGACTAGCAAGATGATTTAATACATGTAGAAGGTATCATGAGCTTTTGGGGGCACAACCCAACTAATCCTATGCAAAAGATGTAACCCTGATCGAGACCAAAGTGTGTGTGTGTGTGTGTGGGGGGGGGGGGGGGGGCGCACGGCAGCCTTAGGGAACACTATTGATGTCTTGTTTATCTGTGTAATTACTGACAAGTCAGGGAACAGCCCAGATACCAGCTGGCAATGAGAACCCCCCCCCCCACACACACACGTACCTCATACCTAGAGGATCTGACATGGCAACAGATGAGCTAGGAGTACTATAACCACAACCGGGAACAAAGCTTAGAGATGGCAGCTGTAGCTGTAATGGCTACATGTAGTAGCAGGCTTCCTGAAGATGGGTTGCCTACATATTTTCAGACTTCTCAGGAGTAGCTGTGCTCATCTGTAACTTTAAAAGCAAGGAGTAGTCCTGTGGCACCCTGGAAACTAACAAATAGTATCATGAGCTTTCCTAGGCAAAACCCACATCTTCAGATGAACTGGAGTGGATAGTCCAGGGAAACTTCCACTGTTTTTAAATCGAGCCATGAGGACGCAGTTGCTCAAGCAGAGCTGTATGGCCTTTGACAGCATAGTGAGCTGTTTAATAAATGAAAGTTGATAGATACAATGACTGTGTCTAGACTGGCAAGTTTTTCCCCCAAAACAGCTGCTTTTGCAGAAAAGCTTGCCAGCTGTCCACACTGGCCGCTTGAATTTCTGCAAGAACACTGACGATCTCATGTAAGAAATCAGAAATACTATGCTGCTCCCGTTCAGTCAAAAGCCCTTTTGCGCAAGAGGGTCAGTGTAGACAGCTCAGATTTGTTTTGCGCAGAAGAGCCCCAATAGCAAAAATGGCGATCGGGGCTTTTTTGCGCAAAAACGCATCTAGATTGCAGAAAAGCATCCATGCCAGTGTAGATGCTCTTTTCCGTAAATGCTTTTAATGGAAAACTTTTCAGTTAAAAGCATTTGTGGAAAATCATGCCAGTCTAGACGTAGCCATAGAGTATAGAGTAATATTCTCTGTGGTGGCCCCTGCAACCCTAGTGAGAACCCTCATTATTACAGAGATTAGTTGCATGACCAAAGTATGCTCAGAAAGCTTAAAAAGGTAAGAATCACCAGAATTCAGGCTGTTAGCTCTGAGGGCCTATTGAAATCTGTATCCAATTCAAGTTGGCAGTTATCTTCCAAATCCTGGGGCAAAGATAGGCATATATGATACATGCTGAGAGAGAGACACACTAGGTCCTTAAATGCTTTGGAGAACTGGTATTTAAGCAACTGTGTCAGCTGGGTGTTTGTTATATTACTCCATACTTATTCCCACAAAAAAAATGCTAACATCCTAGTTGTGTAATTGGCAGTTCATACCAAAGCTTGTTTAGTTAGCGTAGATAGGAGACATGCCATAGATGAGAGACACCAGGATAGTGCAGTTATAAAAGGAAGTTTATTAGCCAATATTGGAATACATCAGTCATTGTACCAGGCTACTATATAACCTTTCACAATCCTCCAGTGTCCCAATTACTATACCTTGGAGATACTGTATAAAGTTACGTTTTCATTTATTACATGTTATTCTGTTGGAAAAGTGTCAGCTGATGCTTCAAAAACCAAGCTGGAATTGTAGTTAACAGACACTGATTAAGCTATGCATCACTTCACAACATCTTTTCTGCATGCAGGACACATACCTCCTGTCAACTAACAGTGAAAGGAATATAGGGGAAACAAGCGTAGCCTTAAAGCAACTTGCCTATTGAATATATAGATACATATAAAATATCACAATAAGTCAAACAGAGCCTGCATTAAAGAGATAAGGATGACTACTAACTGGAAAGTGCAGTTACAACAGCTGTTTTCAGACAGCTTAGCCATAATGTTAGGACTTCATATAATTGGTAGGACACATTTTCAAAGACACAGCCCCCCCCCCCCCTTTATTCCCCATTCCCCTCTCGAGTGCAGAAATTTGGCCAAGAGTTGGGGGATACAGTTCAATAGTGCTGGTGGAACCACCCAAAGAGGAGGCTAAATGGCATTACTCATTCTTTTCACTTCATTGTGGCACTAAGGAGCAGAGCAAATTACTGGAAGGATTGAAATGTTCTGCCACAGCTACAGTCTCAGAGGTTGCTGACAGGGTCACTCTGCAGAAGGCATCTCTTCACTAAAGTTGGTCTCGAAATGGAAGCTGGATGGAATTGCTGGCAATCTATTCAGCATCCCCTTCTTCTCTGCTCTCAACACCTTCAGGTGCTGAGACTTCCAGAAGCTGGGCAGAGTCTGCCTCTGGAGACTTGGTGGTTTCCTCACTCGCAATAGCCACCAGCTGCTCTTCATTAGGCACCACATCTAGCTGCCTGGATTCAGGTTTGCAGGCCTCTTCTGGGTGCACTGCAGGGACTCCACCTCCTTCCTGGTCTGTCTCAGCAGAGACATGGGAATCTTGGTCCCTCCTCTCAGTTGACTCAACACCAGGGCTGGTGCCCTCATTCTCTTCTGGCTTCACTGTAGCAGCCTGTGTAGGTTCTTCAACCTTCTGGGCTATTGGTTTCTCATAGGCCATGTTCAGCCCCTTCTTGCTCAGTTTGCCTCCCATATTTCAAGGCAGTAGTAGTCGTCCGGCCAAGCGTTGTAAGTAACTTACTTCAAGACACAAAAAGCTGGGCTGAGGAACCAGTGGGAGATCTGGAAGAGAAAGCTCAGGTGAGATACAGACTAGCTAAGCTACCTGATTACTACAGATAATGTGGCAAAGTCTTCCCACAGGCCCCTTGCCCTGGGACACCTTCTGGTCCACAAAAGTCAGCCAGAGACTCCTTCTGGGAGCCTTTCATTGGCTGTTTCCCACAACCTGTTTACAAAGTTTAGGATTACAGCAAACTCAGCCAGCCTCTCCGTCTGCCTGGGAGTACACTCAGCCACATCCTGGCTCCTTTCACTGCCCCTCTGGCTAACGAGGCTCACAGCTACTTCCAATAGCCCTTCAGGCCTGGGCTTGCTCAGCTGATTACCATCAGCCTTTTCAGCCAAGATATAGTGGCAGAGCTCTGGCTTAGCCAGCAGTCTGTCACAATAGTCAAGGCATAATTACCCTGACCACCCAACCCATGGTAGTCCGTTGGTTTATCTTGCGCACAACACTGCTCAATGAAGTAACAGAGACATTCATTATGGGATGAGACTAAGATGACCCATGATTTACACACAAACTACTAGTGGACTAATCATCTTTATTGACCATAGCTCAATCAGTAGATAATGCATCAACACATAATCACAATCATGCCAAACTACTCCTGTAGTAGAGAAGAGAGAGATGACTCACTGAGATCAGTATTGTCTCAGTTACACATGGTTACAATACCATAAGCTATTCAGATATTCCCAAACAATCATTTACTGATAATTCTCTTCTATTCCAGCTACACACATTTTTAGTCCTACACAAGGACTATTTTTAGTATACCAGAAATGAAATACAGGCTAGTCTTACCCGGTCCAAGCCACTTCAGGTGTTCTACTGACTAGGCTCTGGTAAACCTTCTGCTAAGCAGGCTGGTCTTATAGGGCACAGGGTGGTCACATAGAACTACTTCCCCACAAGTCCCTGAACATTAGTTCCACTGACACCAATATTCCCCACTAACTTGCATGAAGGAGGAAAGTGGATGATACTCATTAGTTCCCATAATATAACGACTAGAGGACACCAAATGAAATGAATGGGTAGCAGGCTTCAAACTAATAACAGAAAGTTCTTCACACAGCGCATAGTCAATCTTTGGAACTACTTGCCAGAGGAGGCTGTGAAGACTAGAACCATAACAGAGTTTAAAGAGAAGCTAGATAAATTCATGGAGGTTAGGTCTATAAAAGGCTATTAGCCAGGGGGTAGGAATAGTGTCCCTGGCCTCTGTTTGTCAGAGGCTGGAGATGGATGGCAGAAGACAAATCACTTGATCATTGTCTTTGGTCCACCCCCTCCAGGACATTTGGTGCTGGCCACTGTCGGCAGACAGGCTACTGGGCTAGATGGACCTTTGGTCTGACCCAGTACTGCCGTTCTTATGTTTTTATGTACTGTGACATCTTTAGAATAATGTGATTGTATCTTTATATTCATATAAACACATGCATCTGATGAAGTGGGTCTTTGCCCACGAAAGCTTATGCTCCAATACATCTGTTAGTCTGTAAGGTGCTACAGGACTCCTTGTCGCTTTTGCAGATCCAGACTAATCAGGCTACCCCTCTGATACTTTATATTCATATTGTAATGGTTCATAACATTATTCTGGGCTTTAAGTTATAAAGTACAAATAAAAAATAGTGGTCCATACATATTTCTCTATTTCCATTTACAAGTAACTTTACATGGACTGGGTTTTTTAGTGCACCATGTTGGTGTGTATATGTGGGTATGTCTACACTACAGCACTAATTTGAACTAACTTAATTCGAATTATTTAATTCAAACTAAGCAAATTCGAATTAGCGCATCTAGACCTAAAAAATAGTTCGAATTAGCATTTTGCTAATTCGAACTAGCATGTCCACATTGAGTGGACCCTGAACCGAGGTTAAGGATGGCCGGAAACAGTGCCGGCAGGGCATCAGATTAGGACTTAGAGCGTGGAGCTGCTGTCTCAGGCTAGCCGAGGGCTGTGCTTAAAGGGACCCGACCCCCACCCTGGACAGACAATTCTCAGGGGTTCTCCGCTTGCAAAGCAGTCCTGGCTTGGAGTGCCCTGAGTGCCCACACTCGGCACATCACAGCACTCGGCCATCAGCCCGGCTGCACTTGCCGCAGGCTGCCATCTGGGAGGGGGGTGTCAATCAGGGGGCTGTAGGAGAGCTTCCATCCCGAGGAGCCCGCAGAGCCACCCCAGTCCTCCCCATCGGGGGCTCGTGCCCCATTCCTCCCTCACCCCCTTCCACTTACCCCTCCCTAGCCCCCCTTCCTGATGTACAAAATAAAGGACATGTGTGTTCAAAAATAGAAACTCTCTTTATTGAACAAAACTGGGGGAGACTGGGAAAAGGAGGTGGGAGAGGAGAAGAGGGAGGGTGGGAGAGGAGAGGGCAACTAAAATGATCAGGGGTTTGGGACAGGTCCCATATAAAGAGAAGCTAAAGAGACTGGAACTTCTCAGCTTAGAAAAGAGAAGACCGAGGGGGGATATGATAGAGGTCTATAAAAGCATGAGTGGTGTGGAGAGGGTGCATAAAGAAAAGTTCTTCATTAGTTGCCATAATAGAAGGACTAGAGGACACCAAATGAAATGAATGGGTAGCAGGCTTCAAACGAATAACAGAAAGTTCTTCTTCACAAAGCAAATAATCAACCTGTGGAACTCCTTGTTGCAGGAGGCTGTGAAGGCTAGAACTATAACAGAGTTTAAAGAGAAGTGAGATAAATTCATGGAGGTTGGGTCCATGGAGTGGTATTAACCAGGAGGTAGAAATGGTGTTCCTGGCCTCTGTTTGTGGAAGGCTGGATATGGATGGCACGAGACAAATGGCTTGGTCATTGTCTTCGGTCCATCCCCTCCAGCGTACCTAGTGTTGGCTGCTGTTGGCAGACAGGCTACTGGGGTAGATGGACCTTTGGTCTGACCCAGTATGGCTGTTCTAAGCTCAGGGCTCAGAGTCGGGGGTCTCACTGGACCACCTTGATTTTCATGCAAACCTGCTCCTGGGTGGCCAGGCTGGCAGCTCTCCTGCCCTAGACGGCCACTTTCCTGTGCCTAGTGCGGAGGTCGTGGATGAGATCCATTATCTCCACACTAGACCAGGTGGGCGCCCACCTCTTGCGGCCCTGGGCAAGCTCCTGGGAGCCGCCAACCTGGCCCCGGGAAGAGGCAGAGGGCTGGGTGGCAGTGAGTGGCTGGTTCGTACCGTGCCAGGTGCAGGGTCTGCTGGCTGGGTGCTGGCAGGCTTGCACTTGGCACGGGCACCGTAGCCAGCCCGTGCCCCTTTAAGGGCTCCGGGGCCGGGAGGCGGGCAGACGAGTTTCCCTGGTGGTGCCCAGAGTGGCCACCAGGGAAAGCTGGGGAGGGCTAGCCTCCCACTAGTTCAAATTAAGTGGCTACACAGCCCTTAATTCGAACTAGGCATTAGTCCTCGTGGAATGAGGTTTACCTAGTTCGAATTAAGCGCTCCGCTAGTTCGAATTAAGTTCGAACTAGCGGTTTGCATGTGTAGCGGCTATCAAAGTTAATTTGAACTAACGTTTGTTAGTTCGAATTAACTTTGTAGTGTAGACATACCCTGTCTGTCCAAACAAACGGGGGGTAACTGAGGTGCACCAATCCCTCAAGGACTTACTGTCATGTATCAATTTTCATAGCGTGAATAGTCCCATTGAATTTAATGAGATTACTCATAGGTGCAAAATGAAGCATGTATATATACATTGAGTCATACTCTTGCACAGCCAGCCAGCTGCAAACAGAGAATTGTGTCCCAGGAGTGATTTCTTTTAAGCCAGTTTCACTAGCTTTGTCCAGTAACCATCTGTTTGATGTGAAAACTCAACACAATTTCTCCTTTTCTGCCATCTGAAAGTGACTTGGGTTTGCAGAACTTTTATTGTGGCTGCAGATTGGATGGATGTCCTTAGGAAGGTCTGAGCAGCTGCAACAGGGTACTGCAGAAGTCACTGTTGCTGCACTATTCATATTCAGATTTCTGAGGGGCAGTGCAAAGTAGATAGGGCACATCTACAAAATGGAAAGAGGAAGTAAGAGGAATGCTAAACAGCCTCCCTCTCCAGTGAAACTAAAGGCTATGTTCAGAACAAATTGCATATACAAACATGACACCGCTTCATATTTTGCATATGTGGCTAAATATACATACCAACATCGTAGCCATGTAAAACGAGTAAAACCGAGATCAAGTCAAGTCACATAGAAACGGATGAGGGAATATATATGTGGCCTGCTGATTTTTATTTTTATTAGCTTTTAAAGCCCAGTTCAATAACACAAAAGGAACAGTTGAGAGTTCATTTAAAGACTATAAACAGTAGATACCTAAAATCATTCAACACTTATAGCTAAAAATTTAAAGCTGCAACTGCCACCAAGATGGACAGTGCTCTCTTTCTTCTTTGATCATTACTTCCTAGGACAGAAGATATTTTGCATCAAAATGTGTGAGTGAGGAGACTAGTAAAACTGGAGGGAATGGGCTTGTGAATTTTGGTGGAAATGTGGTTTACTTTCATATATGTTATTGCGAATGCACTACGCGGTTGCATTTATCAACGGGTTCTAGAAGGGTCAGAGGGGGTGAATATAAGACAAAATCAACACACTGGCTACACAAAGGCTACGTCTACACTGGCAGCTTCTTGTGCAAGAACTCTTTTGTGGAAGATTTCTTGTGCAAAAACTCTTCCAGAAGAGAGCGTCTACATTGGCATGTGCTTTTGCGCAAGAGCATCCATGCCAGTGTAGATGCTCTCTTGCGCAAGAAATCTCTGATGGCCATTTTAAACATCGGGCTTTCTTGCGCAAGAAATTCATGTTGCCTGTCTACACCGGCCTCTTGCGCAAGAGGGCTTATTCCTGAGCGGGAGCATCATAGTTCTTGTGCAAGAAGCCCTGATTTTATACAGTAGAACGTCAGCTTACTTGCGCAAGAAAACACGGCTAGTGAAGACAGGCAAGTTTTTGTGCAAGAGTGGCCGGTGCCAGTGTAGACATAGCCTTAAAATGTTTGGAGACCCAATAATGGACAAATGTGTTGATGGTTTATAGTTCATACATTTAATAGTACAGGCAGTCCCCGAGTTACGCGGATCCGACTTACGGAGACCAGGGAGAGGAAGCAAAGCGGCGGAGCACGCGGGCAGCCCAGACGTGCGTCTGGGCTGTCCGCTGCCCGCGTGTTCTGCCGCTTTGCTCCCCGTCCCCCTGGTCTGCAGGACCAGGGGGACGGGGAGCAAAGCAGAGCAAAGCGGCGGAGTCCGAGGGCAGCAGGACAGCCACGGCGCGTCTGGGCTGTCCCGCTGCCCCCGTGCTCCGCGGCTTTGCTCCAGACGCCTGTAGTACAGCAGCTGGGGCGCTGCTGGTTGGTCCTGTAGCGCTGCTCTGGGCGCTACTGGACCAACCCAGCAGCACCCCAGCTGCTCTGCCCCAGGCATCCCCATGTCAGCCGCTGCTGAAACTGACCAGTGGCTGACTACAGGAAGCCCCTGCCATGGGCTTCCTGGAATCAGCCGCTGATCAGTTTCAGCAGCAGCTGACTTGGGGATGCCTGGGGTTCTTAAGTTGAATCTGTATGTAAGTCAGAACTGGCATCCAGATTCAGCCGCTGTTGAAACTGATCAGTTTCAGCAGCAGCTGAATCTGGACGCCAGTTCCGACTTACATACAGATTCGACTTACGAACAAACCTACAGTCCCTATCTTGTACGTAACCCGGGGACTGCCTGTAGTGGGATAGTTGCATAATTGTAGAAGGAACAGTCTTCTGGAGAACAGTTACAAATGTGTATCTGGATAACCATAGTAGTGATATGAACATTACCTACTTGTGGAGCTCCTAATCAATGGGGGCTGCATCTAGACTGGCATTATTTTGCGGAAATACTTTTAACGGAAAGGCTTTTCCATTAAAAGTATTTCCACAAAAGAGCATCTAGATTGGCACGGATGCTTTTGTGCAAAAGCATCCGTGCCCAATATAGACGCACTTTTGCGCAAGAAGACTCCGATGGCCATTTTAGCCATCGGGCTTTCTTGCACAAAAAATTAAGGTGCCTGTCTACAGTGGTCCTCTCGCGCAAGTATTCTTGCGCAAGAGGGCTTATCCCTGAGCAGGAGCGTCCAAGTATTTGCGCAAGAAGCACTGAATTCTTACATTAGAACGTCAGTGTTCTTGTGCAAATTCAAGCGGCCAGTGTAGACAGCTGGCAAGTTTTTGCTCAAAAGCAACCGCTTTTGCGCAAAACCTTGCCAGTATATACGCATCCTGGGGCTGTGTCTAGACTGGCAAGTTTTTCGCAAAAGCAACTGCTTTTGCGGAAAAACTTGCCAGCTGTCTACACTGGCTGCTTGAATTTCCGGAAGAACACTGACGATCTCATGTAAGATTGTCAGTGTTCTTGCAGAAATACTATGCTGCTCCCATTTGCAAAAACGCTCTCTTGTGCAAATGCTTTTGTGCAAGAGGGCCAGTGTAGACAATGCGGTATTGTTTTGCGCAAAAAAGCCCTGATTGCGAAAATGGCGATCAGGGCTTTCTTGCGCAAAACCGTGGCTAGATTGGCACGGACGCTTTTCCGTAAAAGCACTTTTTGCAGAAAAGTGTCCATGCCAATCTAGACACTCTTTTCCACAAATGCTTTTAACAGAAAAACTTTTCCATTAAAAGCATTTGCGGAAAATCATGCCAGTCTAGATGTAGCCTGGGAGTATAAATCCTACTGCTGACTGTAAAAGAACTGCTATATGTCGCTAACATGTTCTTTTATTCCTGGTTATAACTATTACTGTCTAACCACTCTAGAATGGGGATAGCAGTCATCAAAGTTTGGTGGATCTAGGGAATCTTTTGTAGGAGAATAGCAAACAGGATATACTGCTTAGTCCAAAAATAGACTGCTGCCTAGCATGCAGTTCAACTAGGATAGAATGTCACATGCAGAGGGCACAGGCAAGAACCAATCTTAGTGCCAGTTTTCCTTATCCTCCCTTTAGACTACTTTCATAAGTAGGTGGTTTCTCTGCGATATTCGGTAGAACAAAAGGAGGAGACTTCTATGTTAACACACATTCAAGAGCACATGAATGTATAATTGACAGCTGTGTTTGGTGAGATAGTTTTCCTGTATTCTTACCTGTTCATAATTTGTATATGTGGCTAAGTGGGTGCTCTAATTTTAGGCTTGTGGAACAAGAAGTGGGTTAGAAGCTATGAATCAAGTTAATTAAACATCTTAGATAGCAGTATGAATGTATATAGTGGTTTATAAAAGCAGAGGAATCTGTAAGATTTCATCCTACACTTAGAAAAATAAAGGGTGCTTGGAATCTACTGTCTGATAACGGAAAGGGAAAATGACAAGTTGCAATTACTGCTGCTGATTGGCTAAAAGTCATAAGTGGCACTGGTCTGTGCTAACAGTCCCCATCTTGGTTTGTTCTGCTCCTTCATCTGTTGCAGCTTTAAGACCATGATCTCCATGGGGAGAGATGGCTAATTGTTATGTTTGTGGACCTGCTCTTCTGGCCACCAAATGTGTTCTAGTGTACACCAGCTAACCTATACTTGGCTACTGAATAGTTAGATAGACTTGTTGTTTCAAGACTAGGTCAGCATGATTGAAAACAGAAAACCAGGTACAGATAGTAGAGCTGCTAAAGTTTTTATTTAAAATCAATGTTTTTTTATTAAAGGAGCCATTTTTGCAACTCTTTTCCAACAAAGCATGTTGTAATTATATCAAAACAGCTGAATTTGTTATGATGAAAATCAGGATTTTTTTTTCCTCCTTAAGTGAAATATTTGGTGTTAATTTCACTGTTTGCAAAAAAACAAACTCAAATATTTCACACCAGACCACTTATAGAGATAAATTGGCAAAATCAGGTTAAAGTCAAGGCCCTATCTAATCATGCCCTTTTAAGGATACAAGGCCAAATCTTGACCTCACAGAAGTTAAATTGGAGATTTTTCCCCCCCTAACTTAGAGGGTCAGGATTTCAACAGCAGAGCTTAACTCCTCTACGTACATGTCATAATAGCTTTCAAAAGGCAAAGCAGAATGGCAACAAATATTAACATAGAAACAGATGAATTTACTGGTGGTGCACTTTAGAGTGGAGAAAGAAGGGTAAAGTAATCCTCTGGAGTTTTGTAAGCCATGAGAAGGGGAAAAAGGGGGGGGGGGGGAAGAGGGGAAGGTATTTAAGAAATCAAGACAAGCCAAAGAAAGAGGCATCACTCAGCAGATAAAGACAATGCTGAAGTCAAAGGAGTCAGAGGATAGTGCAGAGGTTGGATGTTGATGGAAATGAAGGGGTAAAGTTGGCGGGGGGGAGGGGGGGGGGAGAAGGGGACAGTTTGAAAGGATAGCAGAAAAATTAAGAAGGGAAATCCAGACAACTAGAATATTAGAATTGAGGAGCTGAAATAAAGTCACAGGGAGTCTGAGGCTGCCTGAAGAGAGATGCCCATATATACTCTTAATTACATCCACGTAACTCCAGAAAGCTTCTATTAACTTCATGGAATTATTCATAACCAATCAGAACATATTTCAAACTACCATGGACTCAGGGCAGTAACAGGTTCTACTCATCTTCTCTCACTAATAGAGACAATGAGGCTGCAGTTAGAGACTGAGTTAGAGAACAGTAACACCAGGGGGAAAACTGATTAATGGACTGAAGTGTGCTAGGACTACAGGAGAATGAGGCAAGTGCTGTTTACATTGTGTTGAAATTAAATAACCAATCCCTAGGCAGAACATAAGCCAGATTGGAAAAGAGGAAGATTGACAGTACAGTGAAACACTTTTGTGATGGTAAGTGAATGAAGTTTGAGTAAGATAAGAGCTTGAGTCAGAAGTATCAGAGACAGGTAGCAAGTCACATCCTGACCCTCTGTTTCATTCTAACTTTTATTCTCAACTCAGAAATCAGAAATGAATTTATGGAAGAAGGGGGCCCTTTTTTTTAGAACAACTTACAGTAATATCTGGCCATGGCAGAGTAGAGGCCTATCTACTTCAGCAGATGGGTGGGCCAGATTTTTACAAGTCGAGAAAGTAGTTAGTAAATTCTTCTCAGAAACTCTGCATATAAAAAAAATACAGTGGAATCCCTTGAAACAGTTATGCTATTAAATTGTACAGCATTATAGTTGTATTGCACTTAGCTTAAGATACAGCACTACACTCACAGAGGACAGGCCTAGAGTAATTTCCTTCATTGAATATGAAACACATATCAGAGTTGAGGGACAAGACTATTAACAGAGCCCAGGTTTTCAGAATGTCACTGACAGTTTTACTGTTTGTTCTATAGCACTGAACGCAAAAATGCAATATTTAGAACATTGATTGGCTTTTAAAGCCATGTTCATGAACATATAATTTGGCAGTCCACAGCTGCAGTTCATTCTCTAGAGGCAGACACCAGCCATAGATTTCAGACACGGAGCTAGAAAGTGACATTTATTGACAACATTAGAATATACCAGTCATCCAGTCAGGTTGTATACATACACTTCTGTAAGACTCCAGTGCCCTGCTATGGTACAGACAATACTCATTGTAAAGAGCCTACTAATTTATGAACAATTATATTAACATCATATAGCCTTTAACTGAAGTGGTGGCAGTTGATGCCTTAGACAGGACCTGGCACAAGTAAAGCTAGGCATTAACTCACAGGATCTTCACGGTACACAGAGGAAATATTTGAGGTCCTCTTAAGAGAAATTCTCCAGGGACTTCAAGTACTTAGAATACCAAGGGGAATCTGGTCTTTATATGTAAAAACGAGTTGCTTTTTAAAGTACCACCATGCCAAAGATGTAAAAATCCATTGGAAATACCACCTACATTAAACAGAGAAACATAACAGTGCACTGAGGAAGTGAAGTTAGTTCAAGTACTAAAATGTGACACACTCAGGTAGTCCAAACCTAAAGGTGCAGGACTTCATGCAATTGGTAGCCTACACAGAGAGAGATTCATTACGTTATTTGCCCATTTCACTACACAGCACAAACATTTTGGCTAAGACCTGGGGATACAGCTCCTCCCTGGTGATGTAGCCACACACCACAGGCAGTTTTTAAGTAGTATTGCTCATTCTTTTCACTTCACTCTGGCGAGTTGCTGGAAGGATTGAAATGTTCTGCCACAGCTACAGTCTCAGAGATGGTAGATGCAGGGAGTGCTACTAGTGTTGACAGGGTCACTCTGCGGAAGGCATCTCTTCATTAAAGTTGGTCTTGAAATGGAAACTGGATGGAGTTGCTGGCATTCAGGTGCTGGGGGATTCCAGCTATTCAGCATTCCCTTCCTGTCTGCTCTCAACATCATTAAGGGCAGAGACTTTCAGAAGCTGGGCAGAGTCTGCCTCTGGAGACTTGGTGGTTTCCTCACTCGCAATAGCCACCAGCTGCTCTTCATTAGGCACCACATCTAGCTGCCTGGATTCAGGTTTGCAGGCCTCTTCTGGGTGCACTGCAGGGACTCCGCCTCCTTCCTGGTCTGTCTCACCAGCGGAGACATGGGAATCTTGGTCCCTCTTCTCATTTGTGGCTCCCATTGATTCTGCAGCAGAGTGGGCACTTTCCTCCGGTTTCACTGTAGCAGCCTCTGTAGGTTCTTCTTCAGCCCTCTGGGCTGTTGGTTTCTCATAAGCCACGTTGAGCTCCTTCTTGCCAAGTTTTCCTCCCATTTTGTCAGAGGAGTAAATGGTTTGCTTCTTTTTCTGAAGACACTTGAGTCTTACTGAGGAGATCTGTGCTGGATCAGGGATAGTAACCAATGGGAGTTCTGTAAGACAGTTAAAGCGAGATACATGATACCTTAGCTACTTTATCTTTGGAAGAGAATATCTAGTAGCAAAGTAGAAATACCCCTGAGCAACACGTATTGGGTGTTCAGAGGACTGGACCATTTGCAAGAGTGATTCACCAGAGTATTTCTATATTAATTTCTTCCTACAAGAGAGGATTGAAAGTCACCAAGGGACAAGAATTAGATGCTCCATACATTACATACAAGATAGCCAATGAGATGACTGCCAAGATTTCCCACAGCAGGGCAGATATTACTGGTAGCCACTGAGACATGGCAGACTTCCAAGGAATAACAAGTATAAGGTCCACACACACTTTAATTGTTTCTTTTAATGAGTTCTTGTCAGTTGAGAGTCACCCACCCATAGACACAGCACATTCGTGTTTTGCCTTGTCAAAAATAGCAAAGGAAGGATTCTTTTGCTTTTAATATTCTTGACTAAATACAGAACACTAGGTTTAGATAGATTAGATGAAATAGGACTAGTTCTTAAAGTCCAGGTAATCAGAACTTAGTGAGAGAGTTTAACTCACTACCAGAGTTATACTTTCTGGGACAAGTGGATTGTGTTTTAGCTGCCTCATTAAAAAAAAAAAATAAGTTTGAGGATAGGAGCAAATATTTCCACTCTCCAGCTCACAGAAGTTTGTCACTTTTCTTAAAATAAGAAGGAGTTAAGTTAAATTATTACCTTTGTAAGAAAGGGCAGCATCAGATACAGCAGAGCCCACAGACATGTAGTTGTTAGATTGTCTCCCCCCACCCCCATTCTAAAGGCATATATATTAGTGTTGGGAACACATGGAATCAATTAAAGGTGACATCCATCAACCCAAACCTGCAATCACATATAAAAGCATAATATTATTGCCCTACGCAGACCAACAAATTCAATACTAGGGAAAACATTTTTAAGAACATGGCTTCAGTAAACAGTTCTTACCAGCTAAATAAAAAAAGCTGCTTACTAGCTAATGGTACATCCTGTATTGACTCTTAACCAGCTACATTTAGCCCTGCTAGGCTGGTGTTATATAGCAGTCGGTGGTCACACAGAATTGCTTCCCCATAAGAGCCTGAACATTAGTTCCACTGAATCAATTTCCCCTGACACCATTATTTACTGCTAGATTGTGTGAAGAATGGACATCCTTTAACTTCTGTATGTTCATATTGTAATAGTTTCACCTTATTCACTTCTCTTAAAAGCAAAATAAAATAAAATAAAATAAAAACCAATGGCCCACACTTATATATCTCCATATCCGTTAATATGCAATTTTGCTTGGATCAGGCTTTGAATTTACAATACTGGTGTGAATGAGGTTGTTTATGCAGACTGCTGATTACTAGAGGCACTGATCCTGCAAAGGCTTACTCACATGTTTTACATTACATGCTCTGAATAGTCTACTTGCCAGTTTATGTTAAATGAGGTTACTCAGAAGGTGTGAAATTAACTACCTGTGTATGTCTGTACATGATTAGGACCTACACTTGTGTTGTGGAGTCAAACTCTTGCAAAGCCGACAGGGTGGAAACAGAGGTGCGTTTTAGGGGTGACATTATTAACAAATTGGCCCTAATGTGTCCAGTAACAAGCCGTTTGATGTGAAACTCCTCCAGCATTTCTCCTTCCTTGCCACCTGAAAGCAGCTTGTCTTTGCAGAGATGTTATTGTGGCTGCCTATTGGATGGGTCTCCCCAGCAGGATTTGGTCATCTAGCAATACAGTATTGCAGAAGGTACTGTCTCAGTGGCACTCACATGCAGATTTCTGCTGCACAGAGTAATGTAAAGATGACACATCTGCAAAATGGAAAGATGAATGAGCTACACCTCCTCCCCTGAAATGATTAATGCTCACAAGCCAATTGCACATCCAGCCATGATAAAATGGAATGACTCAGAAATCATTTAAAGAATGTAAACAGCAGACACGCAAAATCAATAAATAGAGCTGGCAATTAAAAACTGAAAGCATCAACAGAATGACCCATGTCCTCTTTCTCCTATTCCCATTAGCTCCAGTGAAGAAAGCTGATTTTTAGTAACAATATTTATGTGAGATGATGAGTAAATCTGGAAGGAATGGCCTTTGGAACTGTGGTGGGAAAGAGATGATATATTATTGCTAATTCACCATAGGAAAGCACCCATGGAGGAGTGTGCACTTAACATAAGTTCCTGTGAGAGTAAATATTAGCAACAATGTTTGGCGATCCAGCAATATAAAAAGGATCTGATCTTACCTAGGTAATACATTTTATAGTGCTGGGATAGTCACATAATTGATGGAAAAACATTCTCTGGAGAGTAATTACAAATGTCTGTCTAGATAGTATGAACGTATGAAACTGATCTTTTCAGGGGTATGAAACATTACCTACTTGAGCAGTTCTTAATGTGGTATGGGACTATAAATCCTGCTGCTGACTGTTAAGGAGCCTCTTCATATATCTAAGCTGTTCTTTTTCCCTGGCCATAATTATTCCAGTCCCACAACTGGAGAAAGCAGATGACAGTCCATCAAAGTTCAGTGGCTGTAGTGAGTTTTATGAATAAAAATAAATTGGAGGATCATAATTAGTCTAAATAAAATAAATAAAGATTCCCACTTACAATGTAATTAACTCAGTTCTTAGGGGTCGGGAAGGAATTTTCCTCCAGGGTAGATTGGCTGAGGCCCTGGAGGTTTATCGCCTTCCTCTGTAGCATGGGGCCCAGAACACTCACTGGAGGCTTCTCAGCATCTTGGGGTCTTTAAACCATCATTTGAGGACTTCAATATCTGAGATATAGGTGAGAGGATTATTCCAGGAGAGGGTGGGTGAGATTCTGTGGCCTGCATTGTGCAGGAGGTCAGACTAGATGATCATAATGGTCCCTTCTGACCTTAGAGCCTGTGGCTGCGTCTAGACTGTCATGATTTTGCAGAAATACTTTTAACTGAAAAGTTTTTCCGTTAAAATTATTTCCGCAAAAGCGCATCTAGATTGGCACGGATGCTTTTGCGCAAAAGCATCCGTGGCCAGTCTAGACACAATTTTGCGTAAGAAAGCCCCGATTGCCATTTTAGCCATCGGTGGTTTTTTGCGCAAAACAGTTCTTCCCTGTCTACACTGGCCCTCTTGCACAAGTATTCTTGCACAAGAGGGCTTTTTCCCGAGCGGGAGCATGAAAGCATTTGCGCAAGAAGCACTGATTTTGTACATTACAAAGTCAGTGCTCTTGCGCAAATTCAAGCAGCCAGTGTAGACAGCTAGGCAAGTTTTTGCTCAAAGCAGCTGCTTTTGCGCAAAATCTTGCCAGTCTAGATGCATCCTGTGAGTCTATGAGATGCCATTTTTTTGTATTCAGAGTCAATCAACCAACCTCACTACTAGCCCTTGCACTTCCCTTTGGACCACTTAAGCTGGCAGGTGTTTTCATTCAGATATTTGGTAGAACAAGAAAAGGAGGCTTCTATGCATAATTGTCAACTGTGCTGCATGAGATTTTTTTCCCTCTCTTGCCTTTAGTGTATGTCACCTGTTCATACTGTGCATAACCAACTGTGCGCTCTAATTTTAGGCTTGTGGTACAAAGAGTGGGTTTGAAATTACAGATCAGGAGTATTAAGCATTTAGACAGTAGTATGAATGTACATGGTTATTTACCTGGACAACTTCAAACTTCACCCAGTAAAGCTAAAAGGAGGCTAAGGAATCTTCCATGGGCTTCAGCATCATTTAGCACGGACACGCTACTTGACTTCTTTTCCCATTTTTTCTCCTTTCGCTCCCCATCCCCTCTCTTTCTCTATTATGTATTTGGAACCTGGACCCCTTAAACACCGTTCATCTGAAGAAGTGGGTTATGCCCATGAAAGCTCATGATACCATCTGTATTTACTAGTCTCTAAGGTGCTGCAGAACTATTTGTTTTTAAAGTTTTTTCAATTAGAGACTAACACAGCTACCCCTCTGAAGCTTTATTTTTAGTGTCCTCTCTTCTTTCCCCTCTTATAGAGTTTGTGTCTTTTCTTAAAGGTCATGATCGCTCTTCTGGCAGAGACTTACTTATTATATGCTTGTACACCTACCATAGCCATGCTGAAAATTAGCATAATATATACTATGATTTGGTAGCTATAAGCAGGTAGCCATTAAAAGCACACAATATAACAGAATACCAACAACTGACCTAGTTGAAATCTTAACCTTCCCCAAAAAAGGTTATGGTGTTAGACTGGAAACCTTTGCAGCTAAGGTCTCTTTTACAAAGCATTGCGTTTTCCTCTAAGCATCACCTTAAAAAAAAAACCCCAAAAAACAAATCACAACCAAAGGGTCTTGTATGTCATGAAAAAAAATATTTTCATATTTTTTTCTGCAAACATTTCTCTGGCAGCTCAGCTACATATTAAGGGCAGAAACATTTTAAACTTATTTTGCTATCCTTCCATTCTATAGTATGAGCACATATTTAATGAGTGATGATGAGAAAAAGTAGAGATGTATTTAAGAAATGAAAATGACAGCCCCATGGAAGGAAGGAATAGGTAAAGACCATACTCAAGTCAAGGGAATTAGAAAGAGGTCAGTGCTGATGGAAACAAAAAAGCAGAGCTATTAGGAAGGACTTTGCAATAAGAGCAGAAAAATTGAGGATGGAATTTCAAATATGGTCAGAATAAAAATTGAAGACAGGAAGTAACTTGAATAGTGGTAGATAATTTAAGGCCAGCTGAAGACTATGGTATGTCTACTGTATTGTCAAGTTACTTCAGTGTAACTCCAGAAGCGTCCTACATTTTGTAAGGCTTCTTCCTCAGAATTGAAAGAGGAAAGCTATGCTCTGCAAGAGTACTAAAAGCCTAGTAGCAAACCATGGGCCGGGGAGGAGGGAGAAGAAGAAAAGGGGGGGGGGGGGGAGAGAGAGAGAGAGAGAATATACTTCTGAGACTGAAAATGCAATTATAGGTTGAGGTAGAGGAGAAAACATTGAGAGGGGATGTGATAAGTGACTTCCAGCCATTGATAACTAAGAAAGAAGCATATCCTTTTCACCTGAGTTTGGGGATGATCAGATTTAAAAAAAAGACACCCCACAAAAAAAAACCCACCACAGAGACACCGAAAGCCAAGTAAGGGTATGTCTACATTTCATCCCTCTTCCGGGAGAGGAATGCAACTGCAGACACCCAAAATTGCAAATGAAGCAGGGATTTAAATTTCCTGCACTTCATTTCCATAATTATGGTGCTATTTCAGAAGAAAAAAATGGGGTTATTTTGAGATTAGGGTTCTCATCTCGAAATAACCCCATTTTTCTTTCAAAATAGTGCCATATGATTATGCCAATGAAGTGCAGGATATTTAAATCCCTGCTTCATTTGCAATTTTGGGTGTCTGCAGTTGCATTCCTCTCCTGGAAGAGGAATGAAATGTAGACATACCCTAAGAGAAAAGCAAAAGTGTAATCAAGGATTTCAGAGGAAAATGGGGGGAGTTTGTGTAAAGCTATGGTGTCCAACCAGTGCTGAAGCAATAGCCACTATAATGGCTACTACTATAGCAAACTCCTCATACTCAACTGGCCAAATAGCCACATACAGCTAGGGTGTTGGATACTATGGTGTAAAGGGATCATATTTTGAGATAAAGGAAAGGAAAGCTGATCATAGATGAAGTTAGTCCTTTGAAACCGCTAGTAAGTAAGAAGGTGGATGGCAGAGAGAATGTCATGATCCTCTTGTGTGGCTGTCTAACCACCCTTGAACTAAAGGCTCACTTTTGAAACAGCTTTTTACTCAGACGGTTGACAGCACTGCTGTCCACCTCCTGTAAATTAGAGATGCTAGTTATTTCAGCAGCTCTGCAAGAGCACAGCCTTTAGCAAGGGAATAGATCTTGACTATCTGTGTGCACTGGGCCCCACCCAGCATAAACTAATAGAATGTCACAACTGTATGCCTCAAAGCTTAAGAGGAGGCACTCCTGAACTGAGACTTTGTATATCTTAATGGGGGGGAAGGGGATTCACTAGTACCCATGATCCACTCACAAGCATTTAAAAAGATAAAGGTCACTGGAAATGGGATGAGACACTCCTTTAAAACATTCACTGCTATGTAGTGTGGAAGGAGTTAAGATACACTGTGTTAACTATGACACTTGCTTTCATATCCAGTAGCAACTCCTTGCTCCCCTCACAGCCCATGAATTAAAGTTTATTCAGTGAACATAAACACCAGCTATTTGTTTGTTTCAAGTACAAAACATTTATTGATAGCAAATGTGAATCTCAATTCAGTTAACTTTATACAAGTGTTTCCATAAACCTTCAGTGTCCAGCCACTGCACATACAGGACAGAATGTTCAAAGAAGACTCCCACTAATTCAAAAGACAAGCAATTATAGGTTTCTTCTGGTTTTGAAGTGGCAGCTGAGCCCTCAAAATGGACCAGGAGTAGTAAGTGTGTGCCAGGAAAAAACCACCACCACTGCCAGAGTGAAATGGAGTTGGCTGAGGACTGCTAGTAAAACTAAGGATTAGGGCAAGCTGCCGGAAGATTGAGGTTTCCTGCTACAGCCTGAGGTCGTAGAAGCAGGGAGTGCTACTAGTGACGGGTTCACTCTGCAGAAGGCATCTCTTCACTGAAGTTGGTCTTGAAATGGAAACTGGATGGAGTTATTTAGAATTCAGATGCTGGGGGAAGAGAGAATGCAATCTATTCAGGAAGGGGCTACTGTCTGCTCAACACCATTAAGGGCAGAGACTTCCAGAAGCTGGGCAGAGTCTGCCTCTGGAGACTTGGTGGTTTCCTCACTCGCAATAGCCACCAGCTGCTCTTCATTAGGCACCACATCTAGCTGCCTTGATTCAGGTTTGCAGGCCTCTTCTGGGTGCACTGCAGGGACTCCACCTCCTTCCTGGTCTGTCTCATCAGCAGAGACGTGGGAATCTTGGTCCCTCCTCTCAGTTGACTCAACACCAGGGCTGGTGCCCTCATTCTCTTCTGGCTTCACTGTAGCAGCCTGTGTAGGTTCTTCAACCTTCTGGGCTATTGGTTTCTCATAGGCCATGTTCAGCCCCTTCTTGCTCAGTTTGCCTCCCATGTTGGTGGGGATACAGGAACAACTTGAAACACCTATCAGGAACTTGCTTCTGTGAGACCAGTAACTTCAAGGCAGGATACAATCTATGCTAGGGAATATTAGTAGTCAGAGGAATATCTGTAAGGAAAAAAAAGAGACGAGATGCAGGATGTTAGATACCGGGTCATCACAAGCAAATGCCTGGTAGTGCAGAAAACTTCCCTGAACACACAACTCATACAGTCCACAGTGGACTGTAATCAAGACTAATTCTACAGCCCCACATTATACTCCACCACCAGAGGATGTAAGTGTTAACCATGGGACAAGGGATGTACCATGAATTACACCCAAGAGACAAACTGAATATGGCAAGGCTGATGGCGGCAGTCAGTGTATTACAGCACTGATGGATATCAAAGGAAAAGAAATACATGCCCTTCTTGGTGGTTCCTCCCCATAACCCCTTATCAATTTACAGTCTTCACACATAGCCACTTAGAGAGAAGACTCCACTGCTAATACTCGTAACCGAACTTAGCATTTTAGCAGACTAGTTCCTCAAGGCCAGAGCATCTGGACTTGATGGTTGAGTTCTTTGATCCTAACTGTATATCAGCCATGCAGTGGCAACTAGAGAGTACTGATTATCTCTTAAATGAGACAGTTTGGTTTGTGACAATATGGCTGCGATCAGGAGAATGACAACATTAGTATTACTTTAGATAGAAAAAGCTTGAAGTGGTTCAGTTCAATTTGTAGTAAGTGAGTGGCAAGCACAGCACTCTGCCATGGAGCCAAGTCAACAGTTTTGCAGCTATAGGAGCTTGCATAGGAAGCAGTACCACCCCAGAAACAGACTTTGAAAATGCCATCCATCAGGAATGCTTAAGCCATATACACCCCATTCCCCTTCCAAAAGTTACAATATAGTCTAGCTCACATCAAAGCCATATCCTACTTCAGTAGCAACCTAAATAATACTTACAAGGACAAAACCTTATTATGGGATCATGCATTACAATAATAGCTCAGAGAAACATTTAATAGAGCAGGAAAACACTTACCTACTAGCCAACTTGAACTCCACTGAGCAGCTTACTATCTGACACCACAGCCACACCCTCTGATAGCAGCAGAACAAACAGATGGATCTTATATAGGACTAGGTGTCACACAGAACTACTTCCCCACAAATCCCTGAACACTAGTTCCACTCAATTAATTTCCCCCATTGCCTGGTTAAAGCTCTGAAGAACAGAGTTAGCTGTAGCACATGTAGCTATTTAAGCATTCTGTCTGAATATTTTGTACTCAAAGTCTCTTTGTTTTGATTTGCTGTATTCTGCTTTACAGAGTTAAAAATAAAATAAAAATAAGGAAAGACCACACATATATTTCCATGTCCCTTTCAACATAATTTTATGCTTCAGAATCTGAGTTTACAGCATTGAGTGAGGTGTATTTAATAAGACCCCAGGACTGTAAATAACTGAAGCGTATGCATGACTTAGTGCAGAAGTATTTCCATTTTGCTTAATGGAACTACTGTGCACATGTTTAAGACTTATAGCCTAAAATTGTTTGCTTCAGTCAAATTCTTGTGCAGGAGGCTAGGCACATGCAGATACATGCTTTAAAGGTGATGTTTATTATTGGATAATACTATGGACTATTTAAGAAAGCAATTTTGGGTGAGAGAACCCATTTTCACTTCTTCTCACTGCCCTCTGCAAATGTCACAGCCTTGCAGAGGTTTTACTGTGCTTGTTATTCAAATAGATTGGCCCTGTTACTAGCAGATCATCCACCACTGAGATAGAAATGTAGCCGTGTTAGTCTGGTGTAACAGGAACAAAAAATAGGACTATGTAGCACTTTAAAGACTAACAAGATGGTTTATTAGGTGATGAGCTTTCGTGGGTCAGACCCACTTCCTCAGATCAAATAGTGGAAGAAAATTGTCACAACCATATATACCAAAGTTATATATGGTTAGTCTTTAAAGTGCTACATAGTCCTGTTTTTTGATCCACCACTGAGTATCTCAAGAATCACTGTGGCTATGGCAGTTTTGCTCAGATCACTCATTGGTAGACAGTGAGACTGTAAGAGGAAAACATATCTGGAACATACACAGAGAAATCCTCTTCCTAACCCCAAACCTCCAAAGGAACCTAAAATTTGGAGTGGAAGGCTGGTTCTGATCAGATTCCCAAGCATAAAGGTTTTCTGCCTTTATTCTCTGTATAGTCATTTGATCTAGATCATCTTTGACCTTAATTTGCCCTTCATGCCTCTGTCTTCTGTTCAGAGCCAGCATCTGGACTCCATTAAAATGAATTTAATTCCCAATTTTAATGTGTGAAGTCACCTTAATATTTCCTACAATACTTTATGTAGCTGTATAACAATCCCAAACTCAGATCATACACCGGGTTTGAATTCAGATCTAGTGTTGCCAACTTTCACACCATTTGCTGTTTTTTATTTAAAGACTCATCTCTTCAAGTGAACTGATGACATGAATCTTAGTTTTTTATGTGTGTTCATACACCAAGTATCTGTGAAGGAAAACTTGAAAATATGGACAAAGTTCACTCAAAAAGTCCTGCAAGCAGAAGGCAAATAAAAATAATTCAGCATTTATTTTTAAAAAAATCTCATGATGGTTTTTAAATCAATCCTATGACTTTTTACAGTTATAGACTGCAGCTGTGGCAGAACATTACAATTGCAATGTTTGGATTAATGGAGTTAACTAAACTGCTGCTCTTCAGCACCAAAGCCTAGACAAACCCCTCATGTGCTAATGCAATAATAATAATTTTGGATTTTATGCTGTATCTTGATTCTGTAATGCATTGAATATTATGGAGTGGCCAAATTTACTGACATTCTGCACTGCCTAAGATAATATTTTGAGAACAGGGCACCCCTGCTAGGGCTCAGGGCTTCAGTCTTGCAGGCGGGTGATAGGGCTAAGGTGATCAAAATGGTGATCAAATGTCCCAATTTTATATGGACTGTCTTGATAGTTGGTGCTTTATCTTATATAGGCACCTGGGGGAGGTCCAGGTTGGATATTAGGAAAAACTCTTTTCCTAGGAGGGTGGGGAAGCACTGGAATGGGTTCCCTAGGGAAGGAGTGGAATTGCTATCCCTAGAGGTTTTTAAGTCTCGGCTTGACAAAACCCTGGTTGGGTTGATTTAGTTGGGATCTGTCCTGCCTTGGGCAGGGGGCTCGGCTTGATGACCTCCTGAGGTCTCTTCCAGCTCTAGGATTCTATGACTACTTCCCACCTCATCACTATTTTTTAACTTGCTATCTGGGCCCCCAGGTTAAGGGCTTCTGCTCTGCCGGAGGTGGGTGTCAAGGTTTCAGACCCATAGGAGGCATTTTCTAAGGCTGGGGACTTCAACTGAAGCTCTGAAATCCCCATCCCCTCAGGGCAGAAGCCTCTAGCCCCCCCCCCCCCCCCCCCAGGGCTTGACCTGAATTGCCCCCTGCCCCCACCACACACAGTCTGGTAAGCGGATTGGGGAGGGGTGGATGGCTTCACAAGCTGCACTTTAAATGCGTGGCACATGTCTCTTGAGCTGCAGTTTGTCCGCCCCTTTTATACCAAGTCATAACAGGTTTGTAGGCTTCTTCTAGTCTCCCATGAAGGCTGTGATGGATTTCTTGTGTTTTCAATTCATCTGAGGAATATAAAGAGCAGAACATTAAAACTGACGAGAAGAGATGAGCTCTGACAGGTACGAGTTGAATTCAACAACAGAATGCCCCATGCCTGCTTTCCCTTTCGTCCGTTATTTGTCATGAAAGAATTTGATTTTGTCACACCTATGTGCAGGGGATGCTCAGTGGATCCGGTGACTCCAGATGAGGTGTCATGTCTTTTTAGAGATTACCATTCCTGGGGCCATGGAACAATGAGCGCTGAATATGAAAGACTTGGCATTTACTTAAGGTTCTTAAGTGATTTTTTCTTGTGCTGAATGTGGGCCACATCAAACTAAATCTTTGGAAACCCAGTAAAATATCTGGTGAGTGATTTGATTACATACATTTTACCACGCCTATGATCGTTTAGCAGGACAAGAACTGTTTTTAATTACTTGGAAAACTACGCACTGGAAGGCAGATGCAAATATGCAATCGAGACTTCTCTAACATATGGTTGTAGAGACAGGAACCAGTCGCATGGAGGTAGTTCAAATATGGTGTAAGCTCAACGGCTCAGGATACAGGAATCTTAGATCCAGCTGCATTTATGAATATTGTGCCACAGTGGGAGTTAGAGGTCAGTCCCTCAACCCTGGGAGATTTCAATAAGCTCTAGGAAACAAACACAAGCTGATGAATGCTGGCTGGATTGAGAGAAGACTCTATGTACAGACTTATTCTATTTGGATACAATTCATCACCTGCAGAGATAAGCTATAGACAAGTACCAAATGCCATTGCCAGCCTGTTCTCCTCCCTATGGGCCACATTCAATTACAAAGTGATTTCTCTGGGATTTTTGGTAGGGCAAGATAAAAATGTCCCTATGTTAATGCACTGTTAACAATGGACAGTGGCATAATTAGCGGCTCACCAGACTTTTCTACGGTCTGGCTTTAGACTACCTCTTTATCATGTGCATGTGATGCCCAAAGTATTTAGTGGTAAGGATGATCTCATTTCAGGCTCCAGTTTGTAGTACATAAAATAAGCATAACTATACAGCCTAGAATTATAAGGACTTCGATAGTACTGTGTATATATACACATGCTGATTTATAACCGAGCAATTGCTAAAGAGCATAGAGTCAACTTTTCAAAAGTTATGTAGGTATATAAAGTTGCAGGTAGGTGCTTTTGAAAGGCCCACTGTGTCCTTCTTTGCATCTTCAGACACCTAAAAAGCTCTGAAAATCCAGCCCTTAGAATTTGATATGAATAGGGCGGTTCAAGTCAAGTAGGGCAAGAAAGACATTGTAAGCAAGATCTCTAGAATTCCAGCATAGGGAGACAACAGATGAGTATTCCACACAAAACCCAGATATGGCACAGATTAAGATAAAGGGGGTGAGGCTGTTTACAGCCTTGATGTTTAATTCAGGAAGCTCGATTTATGTCAGTAAGAGACTGGAAGCCAGCGCTAGTAGGTAAAGACTAGAAAAGAAAAGTATTTCAAGGGTACCGTCTGAAGTGGAATGTTAGGAAGGAAAGATTGCGGTAATCACAGTGCAAGGCCAACAGCATGGAGAGTGTTTCTGCATTGAAGGATGGATGTAGAAGATTATTTACAGTTCAAAAAATATAGTTAGTGTTTGCAGAATCAGGTGCCTTTACATTGTACATATTTAACCCTTTGTATGGCTTAGGGATGTGAACGTATGTTTGTTTTGGTAAATGTGTAGCTGCTGAAATTTTCAGCGATTACATGTTTGCACACGGGGGGAGCCATCTGCCCCTTTCACGCTGCTGTTTCTGTATCAGGCTCATCAGTAAACCTTTTACACATTTACACTATCACATCCCTAATATGGTTATTTCTCCAGGGTAGGAGTGCTTGTGAGTTGTTGCAGACTCTTATGCATTAAGAGCAATTGGAAATACCTGTATATCCTAATCTTGAGCAAGGGGATAGCTCAGTGGTTTGAGCATTGGCCTACTAAACCCAGGGTTGAGAGTTCAATCCTTGTGAAGGCTATTTGGGGCAAAAATTCATCAGGGATGGTACTTGGTCCTGCTGTGAAGGCAGGGGACTGGACTCAATGACCTTTCAAGGTCCCTTCCAGTTCTAGGAGATAGGCAATCTCCATTAAAAAAAAAAAAAAAAAAAAGAGGTAAGACTCCCCTGCTTGTGAACACATACTTATGCTAGCTCAATGACAGTGGGGTTGAGTATAAATAGTAACACGGCTGTGGTAACATAAGCAGCAGCGGCATGGCTTAGCTGCACCAGCTACAAACCCGACTGTACAACACTGTTTATACGTACATTAGCTTAATGGGAGCTACTCTTACAGGAGAATCACACACCTAATTCATAGTGGAGAGTTAGCCTTAATGTGAGGCTTACAGTGATAGGAGCTATTACCATTAAAATGCTTCTTAGCCTGTTATGAGCCTCTGGAACCAGTTACAGAAGGTTTCTCTTTGAGGAACGATGAGTATTGCTACCAGCGAAAAGAAAACTAAAACCTATTTCTCAACACTTTCAGTGATCTGTAAATTCTAGGAAGCGAGTTACCCTCCAGGCAGATCTTGCTTAATTTGAAGGTGGGTGGGACTGCTGTATTCAGACTATTTCAACAGGGATGTTATTTTGTGACTGCAGACAGAAAAGGATAAGCAACTTACACCATCCCCACCTTCTTTTCAGATTTTTCCCAGATGTTTCCTTGGGATTTGTAGCTGGCCAGATAATCATAGCTATAAGTTGTGAGCAGTGCACAGCTATAAAGCTGAGAACTTGTACATTGCCTCAGGTTATTTTCCCCATGCTGTGCTTTATACTATTTCCTCAGATGGTTGTGGAAAGGCAGGCAGCCAGATGTGAGATTAAAGGCTGTGTACAGTAGCAGAACTGGAAAACCACCTCACCAGAGCACTTTAGGGAGTAAAATCACCTTATTGGACTGATGACCGAAGGTGCAGAGAAGGGCTTAGTACCAGTGCTGTTTGGGAATATTTTGACAAAACATGTTTGCTGAAAAAAAGCCATGTCACTGAAGCTTTATTTGGAAAAGGGACAGTTTTAACAGAAGTTTTGAGGAGAAAGGTTTCTCAGGTCTGTGATGAAATTTCTGATCAGGACCAGATATGTTCCTATCCCAGGATATCCAATAGCCCCCTGGTTAGGGTGCTTGGCTAGTATCTGAGTAGCCCCGGCTTCAGATATTTGTTCTGCCTGGCTTAGAACTTAAACATGGGGCTCTCATATCCCTGCAGAGGGCCCTACCCATTGGGGGTATTGACTATGCTAGGGTAGGCCTCTTCCTTCACTTGTGCGGGAGGGGGAATAGTTCAAGCAAGGAACTGATTCCTCCCAGTTCTGCTGTCACAAGAGAATGCATTTTTAAACGTTACCAGGGGAATGAGAGGGCAGAAGTTCAGGGTGGTCCAATTATTTGGACACTGCTCAACCAGCCAGAGCTGCATCGACACATTCATCCTAGGGGAGAAAAGCTCTGTAGTGCCTCGAGCATTGACAGACAAGAAAAGAAGTTCGCAAGAGGCCAGGGAGCCTTTTACGTACCTATCGTGGGCTACTTCAGTTATAGCAGCAACAATATTGGAGGCTCAGAATAGTCATGTAGGTCTGTCCTATTGGTTAGAGTTGTTCTGAGTGAGCTCCTTAGGGATATGAGGCCTGATGTACAGTTTTTGAACTCGTAACAATTCTGTATATGTTGGTGTAACTCATTAGATGTACTTTCTACAACTGTAGCTCCTTGTCCTTCCTGGGGAGTTGTAAGCTGTAGTAGGATAACCCCAGCCACACTGGGGAGGTGGGCCATTTACACTGTTTTAATTACATGGGTATAATGCACCTGTGCAACCTTTGTTTTTGAGATAAGCCCTGAAGCATTTGGCAAGATGCCAGTCTTGATTGAGGCAGGAATTTTCAGAGTTGCCTACAGGCACTTGTTAATGGAAACTGGCTGTCCAACTCCCCTTCATCATCAAGGAGCACCCAGGCTCTTTGTAGTTTGGATTCTGCAGTAGTACAAGTTGCACTCAACGAGATGGTTAACATGCAGCAAAGCCATCCTGTTCACACAAAGGGCAATAGTTATGTAGAAAACAGAAGGGCAAACAAGATGAGCAATGTGCAGAGACACTGAGTGATGAGCATAAAATACTGTTTATTGACACAAACATTAGAAGGAGGCTAGCATTTGACAGTACAATGCACAGGCTGATGTCTCATCTTCTCATCTCTGAACTCAAGTGTATGCTGGATGAATGCATGTTAACTTGCAATGCTTAGACAGTTACATAATTTCAAGAGCTTTTTCTACAATACTAAGTGGCCTTTAGTAATTCGTCATAAAGTGGGCCTCAAATTGTAATGAAAAGTGAATGGTATGTGCATTAGCTTGACAGCTCTGTGTGGGCTAATTCAGGTGAGAATATTAGTTACCCAGAAGATAGTGAGGGATTAAAAATACAAGTGTTCACTGTTGTGAATGGTGTAGGCAATTAGAGAGAATGGTAGTCAAGGTGTTAAAATACAGACTTTTGAGGTCCAGTTGGTATTTCGCCCTTCTGCAAAGCATACTTAATATGAATTACATTAAAAAGGGGAAGACAGCTGCCTGTAGGAGAGTATGTTTACAGCAGGTTAGACACAGATGAGATGTACTTTCACTTGTTACCATCTATAAAAGATGAGACTAATATTGGCAGAATGCCCATTGTACTATATCTACACAACTGCAGCTTCATAGGCTGTTTTGGGCAAGACATACAGCATAGTTCAGGTACAGGAAGTCTGTTCATCTGTTTTGGGTTGGCATAGTTGATGGGATCTGGTTTTTCTGCTTGGGATAGAAGCTCTCAGGCCATAGGAATAAGATCAGGTGCTTGCTTTGCAAAGATCTCCTTTGAAGGCATGGCTTCACTGCCAATAGGTCCCCAGTCTGAATGCAGGGCCATTTCGCCCTTTGTGCCGTGGGTTTCGGAAGCTGAAAGAGTCTGTGTAGTCTCCTCTTGGACTCCTCTCTCATCTACTGCAGGCTCTGTGGATGCCAGAGGCTGGCGAGCTTGTACTTCACTCCTGCGTTCCAGTGTCTGAGGGAGCTCTTTGCTGGCACCAAGAAAAGCAGCTGGGTTTTCTTGCTCAATGTACTTCTGTAGCTCTGGTTCAGCATCTCTGGTTCCAAAGCTTTCAGAATTTCATCCTTGCTTATTGCGGCATGTTCCCCTTCTGGTCTTCTGTTATAAAAGTTGGCGTTTGAGGATCTCAACCCCTATTTCAGTCTTTTATTCTGAGGTCTCAGTCAATGATTGCAGAGACTCAGCCTCTTCTGGGGTCTCCAGCACAGTCTATGGACCAGGACAGCTTCGTTTTCTGCTGTGGACTCAGCAGCAGCCTCACTGGTCACTTTAATAAACTTCAGAATGGTTAGTGCTGTTGTGTACATGCCCACGCTCTGTGCGGCAGACTGGACCTCAGTCGCTTACGCACGAAGTCCAACAGGCTGTGTCTCACGAGTGCTCCGGGGCAGCTCTTGTGTGGTTGGGACAGCAATCTGTATCTCAGTCTCTGCGACACAAGGGACTTCCATCTCTTCCGGGGCCTGGGCACTATTACTGCCCTCTGTAGCAGGCTCAGACTCATGGTCAGTTGATGCAGGTGTCTGTATTTGAGCCCCACCACTCTCTGGCATGCTTCACCCAGTGGATTGAGTAACAGTTTCTTTCACTGTCTCATTCTCCATTGTGTCTGTATCAGCAGCCCATACCTCCACCTCATCTCTGACCTCTGTGTTAAGATGGGCCTGGCTTTCTCCAGCAGGCAGAGCCTCACTTACTTTTGCAGGGTCAAGTTCCTTTTTCCCTCAGCTGCTTGTGTGGTTGGCCAGACACCAGCCTTTTGAAAACATTTGGGACAGATGCTGCCTCAGTCTCTGCCATAGGACGGGTCTCACCATTCCCTGTGATATTCGGAGACTCTGCCTCTGCGAGAAGTTGGGCCTCACCAGTCACATGCAGGATCTCTTCTATGATCTCTCCAGCTGGCCGGGCTTTGCCAGCAGGCAGAGACTCTTGCATGGCTGGCAGAGCTGTTTGCTCCTTGCTCATTTTTTCTGTGCTCTGTGCAGTGTCGTAGGCCTCAGTGTCTGGCTTGCCCAGGGAAGTAGGCTGGGAGTCAGTCATTACATCTGAGGTTGCGATGGCAGGCTGACTGTCACCAGCCACCGCTTTGGCATTTTGTGCATGTAGCGCCATAGGATGTGTTTTGGCCACCTCTGGAGTCTCAGTCACAGGTTGGGCCTCCCTGTTCTCTGTGGTCTTCTGTGCCTCAGCCACTTCTGCCATGCCAATAGGTTCAAGGGATCGAGCCTTTTGTGTCCTTTGTAGTCTGTGCAACAGCATGCGCCTCACTCACTTCTGTGGGCTCTAGAGCTGCCTTTGCAAGTGACAGGGACCCCTCAGTGTCTCGCAGGGCCTTGTGTGCAATCAGGGAAGCAAGTTGTGCCTCAGTCTCCTCCATGGGCTCTGCAGTAGCACAGGCCTCCGCATGGTCGATTGCTTTCGGGGACACACCTTTTTCAGCAAGTTGCAAGTCTTCTGCAGAGACCAGTTCTATCTCTACAACAGACTGTACCTCACCAGTCATTTCTGGGGTCAATGCATCAGGCTCAGCCTCTCTGAGACCCTCTTGCATGGTTGGCATGAATCTCGGGTGCGACATAGCGAGGAAGGGCAGGGGGGCCCGTAAATAACTATCATCCTATTTACTTTTGAAGGTTTTGCTGAAACCTTTTCACAGTCAACTGCAGAAATATACACAAAATAGGAAATAATCATAAAAAAGTCAACAATAACATAACTTTTGGCAGCTAAATTGGTGCCAGAATGGCACCCGGGAGCAACTGCCCCTCCCCCCCATCACCATGCTACTGACCTGGGGAAGTGACTTAATTCCTCTAAGCCTTCCCCGTCAATCAGACGAGGATAATAAAACTGAACTATTTTTAGGAAGACTGCAAGACTTTGACAATTAGTGTTGGATTTTCAGAATACTCCAAACTCTATTTCCAGCTCAGGGCACTCAGCATATTTGAAAATCAGCTCTCTGATATTTGTAAAGCCCCCTGAGATCGTTGGGCAAAGTTGGGGTATGTCTACACTACAAAGTTAATTCGAACTAACAGACGTTAGTTCGAATTAACTTTGATAGGCGCTACACAGGCAAACCGCTAGTTCAAACTTAATTCGAACTAGCGGAGCGCTTAATTGGAACTAGGTAAACCTCATTCCACGAGGACTAACGCCTAGTTCGAATTAAGTAGTTCGAATTAAGGGCTGTGTAGCCACTTAATTCGAACTAGTGGGAGGCTAGCCCTTCCCAGGTTTCCCTGGTGGCCACTCTGGGCACCACCAGGGAAACTCTTCTGCCCCCCTCCCGGCCCTGGAGCCCTTAAAGGGGCACGGGCTGGCTACGGTGCCCATGCCAGGTGCAAGCCTGCCAGCACCCAGCCAGCAGACCCTGCACCTGGCACGGCTTGAGCCAGCCACCCGCTGCCACCCAGCCCTCTGCCTCTTCCTGGGAGCAGGCTGGTGGCTCCCGGGAGCCTGCCCGGGTCCGCAAGAGGCGGGCACCCGCCTGGTCTAGTGCGGACATTGTGGACCTCATCCACGACCTCTGCACTAGGCACAGGAAAGTGGCCGTATAGGGAAGGATAGCTGCCAGCCTGGCCACCCAGGAGCAGGTTTGCATGAAAATCAGGGAGGTCCAGTGAGACCCCCCCGACCCTGAGCCCTGAGCTTAGAATGGCCATACTGGGTCAGACCAAAGGTCCATCTAGCCCAGTAGTCTGTTTGCCGACAGCGGCCAACGCTAGGGACCCAGAAGGGGATGGACCGAAACAATGACCAAGCCATTTGTCTCGTGCCATCTATCTCCAGCCTTCCACAAACAGAGGCCAGGGACACCATATCTACCCCCTGGCTAATACCACTCCATGGACCCAGCTTCCATGAATTTATCTAAATTCTCTTTAAACTCTGTTATAGTTCTATCCTTCACAGCCTCCTGCAGCAAGGAGTTCCACAGGTTGACTATTTGCTTTGTGAAGAAGAACTTTCTGTTATTAGTTTGAAGCCTGCTACCCATTCATTTCATTTGGTGTCCTTTAGTCCTTCTATTATGGGAACTAATGAAGAACTTTTCTTTATGCACCCTCTCCACACCACTCGTGCTTTTATAGACCTCTATCATATTCCCCTTCAGTCTCCTCTTTTCTAAGCTGAGACGTCCCAGTCTCTTTAGCCTCTCTTCATATGGGACCTGTTCCAAACCTCTGATCATTTTAGTTGCCCTCCCCTTTCCCACCCTCTCTCTTCCCCTCTCCCACCTCCTTTTCCCAGTCTCCCCAGAGGTTAACCCCCCCTCCCCCCGTTTTGTTAAATAAAGAGAGTTTCTATTTTTGAACACACGTGTCCTTTATATTGTACATCAGGAAGGGGGGTAGGGAAGGATAAGTAGAAGGAGGTGAGGGAGGAATGGGGTACGAGCTTCCAATGGGGAGGACTGGGGTGGCTCTGCGGGCTCCTCAGGGTGGAAGCTCTCCTGCAGCCCCCTGATTCACACACCCCCCCGCCCCCGGATGGCATCCTGCGGCAAGTGTAGCCGGGCTGATGGCCGAGTGCTATGATGTGCCAAGTGTGGGCACTCAGGGCACTCCAAGCCAGGACTGCTTTGCTGTCCTCCATCGAGTTAGACAAGCGAGCGGGGAACCCCTGAGAACTGTCTTTCCGGGGTGGGGGTCGGGTCCCTTTAAGCACAGCCCTCGGCTAGCCTGAGACAGCAGCTCCACGCTCTAAGTCCTAATCTGATGCCCTGCCGGCACTGCTTCCGGCCATCCTTAACCTCAGTTCAGGGTCCACTCAATGTGGACATGCTAGTTCGAATTAGCAAAATGCTAATTCGAACTAGTTTTCAGGACTAGATGCACTAGTTCGAATTAGCTTAGTTCGAATTAACTAATTCAAATTAAGTTAGTTCGAATTAGTGCTGTAGTGTAGACATACCCTTACTGTTTGAGGGCAAAGTCTTCATAAGCTGGTATTAGTTAATTTGTAAGTCCTATTGGGAACAGGTCACCAGATAGCAAATGTGAACAATCAGAATGGGGCTGGGGTGCTATACGCACCTATAGAAGAAAAAGACCCAAATATTGAGACTGTTCCTAAAAAATAAGAATATCTGGCTACTCTATTGGGATACTGTATCCCACATGCAAATAAAGTAATTTGAGAGTTTTCTCACACTTTAAAATACTTTCATTTATGACAGTATTATCATAGTTGTATAATATGTCACTCTGACTACATCATAACCTTGAGATATGACTTCCTTCTCTCACTAGCTGGCAATCAAAAGTTGCTATATCAGTCCAATAAATTAGTATAAATACAGACAAAGGAGTTGCCATCTGGTCCTTTGCAAATGGCTGGTTGAAAGGTTTACAATGGCATGTGTTGTCAGTATGACAACTGCACAAGAGCTTTAATTACCCACTTTGAATTCAAATGATATTTTATATATATACATCACATTTCTCCCAGAATAAATCCAAAATGCTTTATTGCAAAGTACATACCTATTCCACCAATGAAATGCAGCCAGTTCTGGGGAGGACGGTGGCAGCAAACTAGCATATTGTGCAGAGTGGAGGGCAATTAAAGGAGAAGAAATTTTAGCTAAAAGTTCGGGGGAAAGCCAGCAATGGCAAAACATACCATAGCATCTATGAAACCTTCACAGGACCTTGTGTTTTATTTTATCCCCTACTACAACAAAATAAAGAATAAATCCACCATTTCTATACTGGAGATGACAAGATACCCACTCTATCCCCTTAGCTTCCCTCCTCCCCTCAGGCACAGCTCCAACTTTTCACTCAGTAAGGGTATATAAAGCTGGTAAAAAATGCTAGCTTTTTGTGGGAAAATGAAAACGTTTTTTGTCTTCTCTATCTCCCCCGCCCCCCCAAATCAAAATGGAAATCTGAAAATTGTTTGGCTTTTCAAAAATCATTTCTAATATAAATGGTTTTGGTATCTGTAAAGTAAAAATGTATCTCATAAGAAAAATACTCCCTGAAAACAAAACAAAGACATTATTAAAGTTTTTAATGTTGGAGTGTGAGTTTTTGGAGGAAGAGAGGAAATGAATGGTTGTTAGAGACTAACAAAAAATATAGATAGTATCATGAGCTTTCATGGGCACAACCCACTTCTTCAGATGGCAGATATGGAGCAAGAGGCTCGGAGGGTCAAACATCAAACAGAAAAAATGGGGAGAGAGACAGGAGAGAAAAAACCCTGTCAAAGTGTCTGTGCTAAATGAGGCCAGTAGAGTTGGCTGTAAGTGCCCGATACTTAGTTTTTTATGTAATTTGGGTGTTGAACATAATGTCCCATCCAGTTAAACTCTTTGTTCAAGCTGTGCATATGAAGGCCAATTCTGCATTTTCTTTCTCTAGTCTAGTTGATTTCTGAAATTGCTTTGAAAGAGGATAGCCATTTTAAATCCTTTGCATGCCCAGGCAAGTTAAAATGTTCCCTAACAGGTTTCTGTGTGTTACCATGTCGAATATCTGATTTGTGTCCATTATCCTTTGTTCCAGAGACTGTACAGTTTGGCCAGTATACATGACAGAGAGACATTGCTGGCACTTACCATAGAATCATAGAATCATAGGGTTGGAAGAGATCTCAAGAGGTCATTGAGTCCAGCCCCCTGCCCAAAGCAGGACCAACCCCAACTAAACCATCAGAGGACTTTGTCAAGCTGGTACTTAAAAACCTCTAGGGATGGAGATTCCACCCCCTCGCTAGGGAACCCAGCCCAGTGCTTCCCCACCCTCCTAGGGAAATAGTTTTCTTAATATCCAACCTAGACCTCCCCCACTGTAACTTGAGACCATTGCTCCTTGTTCTGCCATCTGTCACTACTGAGAACAGCCTCTCTCCATCCTCTTTGAAACTTCCCTTCTGGTAGTTGAAGGCTGCTCTCAAATCCCCCCTCGCTCTTCTCTTCTGCAGACTAAATAAGCCCAAATCCCTCAACTTCTCCTCTTAGGTCACGTGCTCCAGCCCCCTCATAATTTTGGTTGCCCTCTGCTGGACCCTCTCCAATGCATCCACATCCTTTCTATAGTGGGGGGCCCAGAACTGGATGCAGTACTCCAAATGTGGCCTCACCAGAGCCAAATAAAGGGGAATAATCACTTCATTAGTTCTGCTGGCAATGCTCCTCCTAATGCACCCTAATATTCCATTCGCCTTCTTGGCTACAAGGACACCCTGTTGATTCATATCCAGCTTCTCATCCACTGTAATCCCCAGGTCCTTTTCTGCTGAACTGCTACTTAGCCAGTCGGTCCCCAGCCTGTAACAGGGATTTCTTTCAGAAATTTTGAAATTTTTTACTTTCATTCCAATTCAGGGTGATAGGAAATTGCAAAATATCAGAATACTATGGAAAGGAAATTCTGTTTTTTTTCAAATTCTTAAAATTTCTCTCTCTCACATGCCCTCTGCTCCGCTGTAGAGCTTCTACCCCAGCCCCACTCCTGCCTAGCTTCCTGCTACAGTTTTAAGGAATTGGTCCCCACCCCTCCTGGATAAATACACTCATGTAAATCAGAAATAAAGCTATTTCAAGTCAGAAGCTGGAAGTGCTCAACATCTCTGAAAATCAGCACCCGAGCACTTCACATTGAGCACCCAAAAGCTGGAAGGTGATTAAGACATGCTTGGTCTAAGGGCCAAAGCACTCAGGGGCTTAGAGATAAGCTCTTTGTGGGATTTTCCCAAGTATTGTACTTAAGTCCCAATTGCTCTTGACGATCCCACTCATGCAAAACTGCAATATGAAGCACCCAAATATATCTGGCCCTAAGTGACTTTCGAGGTGAGATTTTTGTTGCAAATTTGATATCAGGATGAAGGAGTGTAATTCTCCCCAGGAAATTGCCTGCAGGGGGAGTCAGATTTGGGTTCTGATTTCCAGTCCTTGGCTCTCACCAGTAGACAATGCTACCCCATTATAGTAAACTCAGATCCTTCTCAATTTCCTAGAACAGTAATGATTAGATGGGGTTAACAGCCAAAAGCATAATTCTAACAGGCAGTCATTAATCCCAAGGAAGAACACAGCTGGGTCTCTCCTGGCATCATTTAAGCCTCTGTTGTTTATCCTTTGAACCATCAATGTATTTACCAGGAGCTGGATCAGCTTTAGCTCAGTTGACTGATGAACCTGTAGTATCCAGGGCAGAGTCTCAAGCATCAGATGGAATGGCTGGCCTCTCCATCTGGCCTGCCTAGGTTTGGATGAGGCCCCCTCTTTCAGGCGTGCTGAAGGCGCATGGCTGGGGAATAGATGGATTGCTGAAGGTCTCTGTCCTTGGGTTGTTTTCAGTCAGGATTAGATCCATGACATTGATTTGCATTTCAGTGATCAAGTGCTCAGAATAAGCAGTTACTTTTTAATACCTGCCGTCACAAAACCATGCCACGCAGTTGCTCTCCATGTGATAGGCAAGACGAAAGAAGCAGGTTGGATCTCACTCCTTGCTAACATGCTTGGCTCTCATGCGGCTGGGATTCACTGGGGAGCCAGCAGGGCCTGGAGGGAGGGGAGATGAAGATCACATGCAGTAATAATTCATAGCAATGCATCAGCAATTAACTCCCCCAGCATAGGTTGCCCATCGCTGCTTTCGTGTAACTGAGAGCCAGGTTCCTAGTCCTCTACCGAAGTCAACTAGATCACACTGCTGCACAGGGGCAGGAGTACTTCCAAATCACATTTCTTTCTCTGCCTCTGAAAGCTGCAGGGGGTCTGTGTTGTTCGATGTAACCACATTGCGGAAATCAATGCCAAGGTCAAAGCTAACAGGGTTGTGGACTGTAATTGTGCAGTTTGTGCTTTGCTAGCATGATGTTAATGGCTGGATGCCTGCTCTAATACCCAGCCAGGCCACTGATCGTGTTACGAGTCCCTATGCATCCTAGAACATTACTTAATGCCTCTCTCATGACCCCCAAAGGCCATCAAATAGCGCCTTCTAGGAAACAGGGAAGCTGGAAGGGGTGCAGTAGAAAAAGGCAGAATGCAATATTGCTGAACTCACTGTCAAGGAATGGATAAGAGCACCATCATTACAGCGCTAGTAACTATACTCCATGGGGCTCAATTCAGGCTGCCTCTCACTTGGTGGCATCATTTTATACCTGGACTCAGTGGGTGTAAATGCTGTCGTGCTTATTTGAAGCACTTTCATAGAATCATAGGACTGGAAGGGACCTCGAGAGGTCATCGAGTCCAGCCCCCCGCCCTCAAGGCAGGACCAAGCTCCGTCTACACCATCCCTGACAGATGTCTATCTAACCTGTTCTTAAATATCTCCAGAGAGGGAGATTCCACCACCTCCCTTGGCAATTTGTTCCAATATTTGACCACCCTGACAGTTAGGAATTTTTTCCTAATGTCCAATCTAAACCTCCCTTGCTGCACTTTAAGCCCATTACTCCTTGTCCTGTCCTCAGAAACCAAGAGGAACAAATTTTCTCCTTCCTCCTTGTGACACCCTTTTAGATATTTGAAAACCGCTATCATGTCCCCCCTTAATCTTCTTTTTTCCAAACTAAACAAGCCCAGTTCATGACGCCTGGCTTCATAGGTCATGTTCTCTAGACCTTTAATCATTCTTGTCGCTCTTCTCTGTACCCTTTCCAATTTCTCCACATCTTTCTTGAAATGTGGCGCCCAGAACTGGACACAGTACTCCAGCTGAGGTCTAACTAGTGCAGAGTAGAGCGGCAGAATGACTTCACGAGTTTTGCTTACAACACACCTGTTGATACAGCCTAGAATCATATTTGCTTTTTTTGCAGCAGCATCACACTGTTGACTCATATTCAAGTTGTGGTCCACTATGACCCCTAGATCCCTTTCCGCCATGCTCCTTTCTAGACAGTCGCTTCCCATCTTGTATGTATGGAACTGATTGTTCCTTCCTAAGTGGAGCACTTTGCATTTCTCTTTATTAAACTACATCCTGTTTACCTCTGACCATTTCTCTAACTTGCTAAGGTCATTTTGAATTATGTCCCTATCCTCCAAACCCACTCTGTGCTTGTCTAAATGATGACACTAGATGGGAGGTGACGGAGTATCAGGCCTAATAGATCTAAGTCTCAAGATGAAAGAGGTTGTTAGCTTGCCTATTCATCCAACCCATTTAAGCCTCTAGATCCAACAGCCTTTCGGAATGTTCTGTTTCGGTTTGACGTTTGTGAAGGCCATGTCTAGTGAGGGGCTTTCGGGAGAGAGGAGTGGAAGAAACTTAGGGTATATCTACACTACCACCCTAGTTCGAACCGGAGTTGCAAATAAAGCCCGGGATTTGAATTTCCCGGGCTTCATTTTCATGTTGCCGGGCGCCGCCATTTTTAAATGTCCGCTAGTTCGGACTCTGTGCCCCACGGCTACACGCGGCACGAACTAGGTAGTTCGGACTAGGCTTCCTATTCCGAACTACCGTTACTCCTCGTGGAGTTCGAACTAGGGTGGTAGTGTAGCCATACCCTTATTTATTCACATGCATTGTTGTATCTGTTGGAATGAAAACAAAATGTTTTCCAGTGATATGTGGTAGCAGTATCGTATAAACCTCACCACTTGGCAATAGGAGTCAGCAAAAGAGGTATTAAGGTTGTGAACCTCCTCTCTGTACACCAGAGTAAGAGAGTGTAACCCCATTGCTGTCAGCAGAATTGCATTAGTATAAAATCAGGGAGAGAGAAAGGAGAAAAAGGCATCCAGACCTGGATAACTACATCAATAGAAAGTCCAACCAACCAGGGAATGTAATCCTGCCCACACCCTGATGCTGTTACTTTATGCAGCAGAGGTCAGAATGGGCCACAGTTGGGTCTGTTTAGGTCTAATAAAAGATCAGGTTGGGGTTCTCTACCCTTACTGGCTGATGGCTTCTACCACAAGGTCGGAACAGGAGGAAGTTCCCTTTGCTGAGAGAACAGTTATAAATGGGATGGTATCTTTTCCATGGGGCATTCCTTCCAGTCATCTGAAGAAGTGGGTTGTGCCCACAAAAGCTCATGATACCATCTACATGTTTTGAAACAAAAAACAGGACTATGTAGCACTTTAAAGACTAACAAGATGGTTTATTAGGTGATGAGCTTTCGTGGGCCAGACCCACTTCCTCAGATCAAATAGTGGAAGAAAATTGTCACAACCATATATACCAAACGATACAATTAAAAAAATGAACACATATGAAAGGGACAAATCAAATTTCAGAACAAAAGGGGGATTGCGGGGGAAGGTAAATGTCTGTGAGCTAATGATATTAGAGGTGATAACTGGGGAAGCTATCTTTGTAATGGGTAAGATAATTGATGTCTTTGTTTAAGCTTAGGTGTAAAGTGTCGAATTTAAGCATGAAAGCTCACAGACATTTACCTTCCCCCCCGCATCCCCCTTCTGTTCTGAAATTTGATTTGTCCTTTTCATATGTGTTCTTTTTTTTAATTGTATCCTTTGGTATATATGGTTGTGACAATTTTCTTCCACTATTTGATCTGAGGAAGTGGGTCTGGCCCACGATAGCTCATCACCTAATAAACCATCTTGTTAGTCTTTAAAGTGCTACATAGTCCTGTTTTTTGTTTCAGCTATGCCAGACTAACACGGCTACATTTCTGTCACTAATCTACATGTTTTGTTAATCTTTAAGTTGCTACTAGACTGTTCATTGTTTTTTAAGTTTTTCTAGCGGTACAGTTTGCTGAGGCTACCGAGGCATCTGAATAATTTACTTTTCTGAGTTAACCATTCAGGAACTGCAGGCTTTTAGCCTTATGAGTCCAATGCTATTTTTTTTTTTAAAAATGTAGGGGTAGCTTTTTCCTTCACTATACTTCTGGGGGCAGGGATGGATGTGGATTGCTTTTAAGTGTTGCTGGAAATGCAAGTATCAGGGATGTGAATCACACTGTATAATGGAGTTAATCCAGTGGCTGCTCAATGAAGTCTGATACAGTGTGACATCGTAAAGCACCTCTAGGGCTTTTATCCTCCATGAAACTCATTTCGCATCCCATCCATTTTCCGAATTAGATCAGAAAATAGTTCTCTCTCTCAACACTTAACATCCCCCTCCACACAGATAACACACACACACACACACACACACAAAACCTGAAGCCTTTCAGCATCTGAACTAAAATCAAATCAAATCCATTGCCCACTATCCAAAGGTGTGTGCTCTAGGAGCAGTAACAGACATCAAGCATTATATCTATAAGGCTACTTGTGAGGTGAGCAGTGGAACAGCAGTTGCTCTCAGGGAGCAAGATAGCTTGTTTGTGTGTCATGAGAAATTCACATCCCTGACCTAGGTGCCCCTGGAAAGCTGACGGAGTTGCTGGGGATTCTCTCCTATGCTCCTCCATGTCCCAAATGATTCCGCTTCTGTGTTTTGGACTCTGTGCTCATTTCCTGCTGTGATTTCTCATGGCAGATTTCACAGCCAACCATGTTGTCTCTGCTGCCATCCTGCAGGCACTGTGTTGCTGCAAAATCCTGTGACAGCCAGGCGACCATACTATTGGGCGGCAAGAGGTCAAGGCAAGCAGTGTGCACTGGCTAAGCTCTGATCTGAGATGTCACAGACACCGGAGGCTCAGTGCCAGGGCAAGTGATAGAATGAGGCCACAATCACCAAATCCAAGGAGTCTGCATGGTCCGCCTTTCAGCTGTTTGCTCCCAACAGTAAGTTGTGTTACTAGGGTTTCGGCTAGCAATTGTTGAGATGCTGAGATGCAGAGTTTCGGCAGGAGCTATGCTAACTGGATCTCTGAGAGTGAACAATATGGATTAATCTTAAAAAAAATACACAGAGGACCCAGCAGTGATGTACTCACTGGATTCTTGGTCAAACGCTCCAGCAAAATGTTGATACGATCCTGATGCTTCTAGTCTTACTACATGTCTCAGCAGGACATAAAGCAGTGGGGAATCAGGTCTGTTCAATGCTGTTCTTAATCCCATCACAATACCACCAGAGGCCCCACTTAGGTATCAAGGACCCATTATGCTAGCCATTGTATGCACACAAACAAAGAGGTGATCCCTGCTCTGGAGAGCTCCTTGTCCCCAAAACAATCCAATGGCAGGGTTACTATGGCTGAAACATTTAGCCGTAGTTCTCAGAGTCCTGTGTGTGTTATGCTGCAGAGCAGGAGTGGACAGCCTGGGATAGTTGCTCTGTGTTGGGCCTTTGATACTGATGGACTGGACAAATCAGGAACAGTTCTCCGATTAAATGGGTGGGACATCCAAAACACGCTGATATCTCCCAGAAACCTGGAAGACGCAAGGGGAGAATCTATTACATAAGCTCCTCTCTGTCCCACACTTATACCAGTATTCCATGGGTACACCCAGAGATTTGCAGCAGTCTGCACCACATCTGCCATTTATAACATAGAATTTAACCCGTCTGTCCTGGCGATACTATATGAATATCTGGGAAGCTGATGCAGATGTTGCTGTTCTGAACTGTTCAGCTCTCACCCAGATGAGCAATGAAAATTTCTGTTGTGGTCCTGCACCCCTTTTATGCGCGATAGATGGGGATCAGCTCTTCCACATTCTCTATCCTCTTTTCCTGCTGTATCTGTGTGAGTCTCCCAAGGAGAGTTAGATTGCATGTTGGATTACAGCCATTTCTGACTTTTGCCAATGCTTCATGTATCCTCTGGAAGCAGCCTCCATTTGTCTGTGCTGTCTTTGCTTAACCTGGGTGGGTCAGATAATCCTCAAACAGCCATTGTCATGTCTGGTAAGGTAAACGTATAGTTGTAGATACCCAGGGAGAAAACCAAACCAAGAGTATCCCAGCTGATTTCAAGTTCATCTTTCCAAATCCCAACAGGTGATTTTGTTCACAAGTGAATAAGGCAAGCTGCCATATCTTACACCGCTCTGTCAGAATGGCTGCCTCCCACCACTGAATTTATGCCCTGCTTTACAATGGGCTGCAAGATCTATTGCTATTGGACCAGCCAATACCTGAATTGGATTTCTGGCATCAGACTGGCAAAACACCAATGCCTGCAATGGTCTTAGAATGAGGGTGAAATATCTCCTTCCGCTGTTAGATTCTTAAACAAGCCAATCACTTCTCCAGCCAACAGTAATGCCATCAAATTGTTTTCTTACTGTTGTTCATAAATTGCATTGTACGAACATTCCATTTGCAATTTGTGAGATCAGTTTTACGGTTCATCTTCTCTCTCTCTTTCCCTTTGTTTCTTTCACATTGTTCCCATTTTCTTTTTCTTTTCTCCAAGCCCCAGGTACTTCACTTTGATAAAGTAGGTCCCATTTCTGCCCTGGGCCCAAGCAACGTAATTTATTTGTGATGAGTTGCATGGTGTCAAAATAGGGCCGAATTGTTAATTAGAGGGCTGGAAAAGAGACAGAGAATTGTGCTCAGTGATATTTACTTCCCTATTTCCTAAGTGCTCTGAAGCGGTCAAGCCATATGACTCACATTACTCGAGGGCTGTGTCTACACTGGCCACTTATTCCAGAAAATGAGCCGCTTTTCCGGAATAACTTGCCAGCTGTCTACACTGGCCCCTTGAATTTCTGGAAAAGCACTGACGATCTACTGTAAAATCATCAGTGCTTTTCCGGAAAAACTATGCTGCTCCCGTTCGGGCAAAAGTCCTTTTCCGGAAAACTGTTCCGGAAAAGTGCCAGTGTAGACAGCACAGATTTCTTTTCCGCAAAAAAGCCCCGATAGCGAAAATGACGATCGGGGCTTTTTTGCGGAAAAGCACGTCTACATTGGCACGGACGCTTTTCCGGAAAAAGTGCTTTTCCGGAAAAGCATCCCGCCAATGTAGACGCGCTTTTTCCAGAAATACTTATTACGGAAAACTGTTCGGTTTTAAGCATTTCCAGAAAATCATGCCAGTGTAGACGTAGCCAATAAGAATTGGATGGAAAGAACGCCTCTCAGTCCTAGGAAAATCAATGGCACCCTTGCTATTTAACCGATCAGGGCTCATGGCTCTATCTCAATACTACCTCTGCGTGAATACTGGTTTTGGTGGTCCACTAAGGGACCTGGGCTAATTTTTCTAGAATTATTAGGGCAAGCTTAGACGTCATAATTATAGAGGGGACAAAGAGACTCTGTGTCAGGATGGGCAGTAGGTTTTGAATTAACTTGAAACATGATCAGGCACAGTGAAAACAAAAATTAAATATCCTGGTTATGCCCATTGCTATTGGAAATTAACCCTTTCCTTACTTCTGTAACTGCCTTTATTTTCACTGAGAATCAACTCTGTATAGTTTCTTTTGCTTACTCCTGGCTTTTAAGCTGAAATGAGAATGACTTTCCTGTTTAAATACTCTTTTGTTCAGTGCTTCAATAGGCTGAAAATAAAAATAACAACAGAGAAGCAAAAAGTCAGCCAACCCATTTCTCTTACTTTCCTTTTTTCATTTCTCATTTTCAACCACTATATGTTGGTGCCCATTGGGAGTCTTTCCATTGGCTTTACTGGGTACCGTATCAGAAGCTAAATTATTTTAGAGCTGGTAAAAGATGGCCAGCCACAGCTCCCAGGAGAATTAAAGGCTTGATTTTCATATACAGTAAAGGTCCTTTGCACTGACAGGATGATGGAAAGGGGCTTTAGTATAAGTGAGAATCAGGATGTACTCTTATCTCACAAGTAAAGTGCAGCACAAGCATTGACTGGACTAGATTTCCTGTAATGCACACACCAACTGGATCTTCATGGACAGCTTTTAGGACTTGGTTGGTTTATGCGTAAAGTCATACCAGTTTATTTAAAGCATGGTTTTAAATGGATCAAACTAAATCTGTGCAACTTTGCAGCTTAGCTGGCACTGGTAAATTTATTGCTGCAAAATAAATCGATGTAACCAGTTTGAAACTGATATAAGATTGTCCACACAGCAGTTGACATGGTTTAACTAACTTGGTTTTTAAACAGTTTTGAGTTAAACCAGTGCAACTTTTGTGTGTAGACAAACTCAAAGAGTAATCGGGACATCCAGGGTCCCTTCAGTCTTTGGCCTCTCACCTGAGACTGACAACTCGAGCACTGAATAGTGCCACCTGGGATAATGCTCTTATGCTGTAAACAAGAGTCCCATGGGGACCTAGGCTGAGACTGCCAAACTCACACAAGCCTCTGCATGCAGTTTTGCTCTTTTCTATTCAAAGTGGAGCCTCCATATGTCATTGTCCTTGCACACATGCTGTCCCCCCCAAACAATTTTCTTTATGAACTAATTGTGGCTTGCTAAGAATGTTCCTTGCAGCTAAGAATGTTTTTTGCCACCTCACACCATACCCACGTGTGAAAACAGCCCGTCAAATCAAGCAATACAAGCTGAGGGTTTTTAATTTTTGCTTAAGGCTACAAGTGAGTAAACAGTCACTAAACATAATAACATTAATAAGTAAGCAGCCAGCAGTATATCGGTATAACATTAAACACACACGTCATATGTATTGAAGAATATAGAACTGCAACGGGCTTAGACTCAAGTTTTAATTCTGTGGTTTGTACTTTTAAAACAATTTCCTATCCTCCCCCTTTTACAAGAAAATGAAGATTATGGGCATGATTGTTCACTACTATGCAACTTAGGTAATGATTGAAGCCCGGGCAAAAAAAGCCTAATTTGTCCCACTGACACTGGTGCGAATCAGGAGTATCATTACTGAAGTCAATGAGGATACACTGGGGTAACTTTGTTACATGTCATTTTAGTCACATGTGACAAAGTACGTAATATATGCTGAACATAGCTGGTGCACAGACCACAGGCTTGCATTCAGTGAATATTCCACATTCATTCATCAATCAATCAGAAATAATGGAAAAGTTCATAAAATCACATTGGCAATGGGGAAAAAAGGTGTTAGATTGTTTGTTCTCCGTGAAGCATTTTTCTAGCTCTAAGCACTGAGTACGTCACAGTGGAACTGCCAGTTACAACAATGACAAAACTCATGCAGGATCTAAGCCATTCATGCCCAGAGAGCCCAGCTGTTGCCAGCTTTTCCTTCCTTGCAGACAGCCTCAAAAGATGCTGCATGGGGCACTAGAGATAAACTCTTACACTTACAAGACCCCACATGCCTCGTCTTCCTTATATATTGCTATGGGCCAAATCCATTTCTCGTGTAACTCCACTAAAGACAACAGGTCTGCACTGGGGATTAATCTGGTCCAATATCTTTATCTCTGCACAGTTACACACGTCACAGCCTCATTTTCTCTGCTGAGGAATTGTCTAGCCTCCAGCACACTCCAGAGCCAGAGTTTGATTATCCTTGATTTACAGGTTCAAGCCCTCTGAAGTACATTGCCAGGGAGATAAAGCATTCTGTGGCACTTTACTTTGGGCAATGCAGGAGCTTTAGATTTGTGCACTAATCTTCAAGCTGCATCTGACAGGGGAAGGTCAAACACAACAACAAAAATAGGGCTTTTTTGTCTGAAAAGAAAAAAAAAGTTTTTTGTTACTTTACTTCTCTTGAGCAAGGTTCACCTCAGGGTAGCAGTGGCTGGTAAGGCTAGATCCTATTAGCATTTGTAGGTACAAGTGCAATTAGGGTCCGGAGCAAAGCGGCCCCCAGCTGCTAAGAGTTTTTTTATCTCTAGTATGTACAGGAGATGCTTGCTGTGTGCATGGTTATTGTGGGACTATTTGATGTGGAGCTTATCTAGAGGTGGGGAAACTGGGCCAGAGAAAATAAGCACTCCAATCCTTCAATCAAAGCAGGAAATTGAAGCATTGCAAGGATTCAGAAATGTGTGGATAAATTTTCATCCACATTACTTGCATTTTTGTGTCATGCCTCCTGCCAGTGGCCTGATTCACATTTTCACTGAGGTCCCTTGACACCACTGTAGCAAAGTAAAGCAGGCTTCAAGTGTGAATTAAATATATTTGCAGGCACTTTAAGGCTCCCCCACTTGGTATATTTCAGTAAAATAAACTAGACAAAACACCAGAGAATCTGTTGTAGGGGACAGTTTTGCATTGGAAGGGGGTTGGAGCAGGTGACCTAAAATTATCTTATTTTCATGACGATTCATTTAAACTAGTCATTCATTGAGCAGCTGAACAGCACAGTAGTGTACAAGTTCACTCCTAAAAGGCACAGTATTTCTGACGGGTGCTGAATATTCATACAGCAGCCAATGGGTGATGGGGGTGCCCACCAGACATTTGCATGATTACATTTCAAACAAAATTTAATTTTTAAAAGATTTTTTGGAATGTTGCAAATATCTAAAACTCTGATCTTAATGATTTTTTTAAATCCCGTGTTACTAATTAATACATGGTATATTGTATTGCGTTAAGGCCAGATCTTTACTATATGGTAGAGTTTTGGCTCTTATGAGTCAGAAGTAGCAAGTAGTAGGTGTGATGCCAGTTGTTTTGTAGGATAAAACCTGCAAGCTCTTTGAAACATGCATCTGTCTACAAACCCTGAAGCCATGTGTTAATTTGTTCTGGAGATTCTACTCTGAGTTGGTGACACACTCAAGGTGAACGTTTCAACCCAGGAGAACTTTTATCTGTGTTTCACTTGTCCTTGTATAGCATGGATCCTAAACATTCCCCAGAGAAACTGTATAAGCCTGAGTGAATGCCTTTTACTCTCCTTTCCAGTGTCAGTAAATATTGTATTGTCATCAATACATGACTGTTTCTAATTGATTCATAGATTTGTTTATCCACACATAGCTCAGCCTTAAGATGCTAATATGTATTTTGGTGTATTTACTAGCGTGAAATGTTAGAAAGGATGATGATACTCAAAGGGTACTGTTAATTTACTTTTTTATTTGATTTCATATTAAATATCATAAGCATTGTTCCTTGTTAACTATCCCTTGTGTTAATATTTTCTTTCACACCTGAAATGTTTAAAATATATATGTTTTTTGTTTGTATTGGTGGTGCATATCCATGCACTACCTCACTATTGGTATTGTACTTTACGTACTTCAACCCACCCAAAAGAAAATCCAAGCTGCCCAAGGATAGAAAATGTTAGAGGAAACCACTGTGCCCAGTACCATGCAGGATTAGGCCTTAAAACTCCAGCCTAGCAAGGTTCTTAAGCATATGTTTAACTTTATGCCTGAACTTAAATGCTTTGCTAAATTGGGGCTAAATGAGCATTTTGAATAATTAATTTTTTCCTTTAGTATTTGCTTTCCGAGAACCTTTGGACTATCAAAGTTTCAGATCCATTCTCAGCCCTCCCTGAATCTGTCATCTCCCATCCTGAATGTTTGAATCGGTATAATTATCTGTTTGTACTGATGCTCTACACTCGGAGGTACCTCAGATAAACCCCTACCTCCAAGATGGCCTGAAACTGAATTCATTTCTATTTAGATTAGAAAAATAAATGCTTTTCCAGGCAAAGAAGTCCTTTGCAGCTCCAGACAGGCCTGTGAGATGTGCTATTACTAGAGCAGTGTGGACATGCTGATATACAGATAAACAGAGTACAGGGTTAATAGGCTTTGACCAGGCTGTATTTTCAGGGAGAGTTCCACTCTTTGGCTACCCCGCCCCTTTCCCTTTCACAGAAAATCAATACACAGAATCATCAGTCTTGGCAGCCAGTAAATAGGGAAGATGGGACCTGATGTTCTAGTCCAAGAGCAGGGTGGACTGTGGAGTTCTACATAACAACCTGCCCCAGCCAGCTGCACCCAGCACTCACAATCCAGACCTTGCTGCTGCAGCTGATAATGCTGATTTAGAGTTTTGTATCAGAGTGGCAACTGACATTTTTAGTGAGGCATGCAATTCTACCCTGGTAATCAAAATGGCACCTGGCATGCGATGTGACCTCGCATGCATGGTACATGCAAGATGAGGCTGGGCAGAGGATGCCATTTTGAATAACCAAAAACCACTTTGTATGCATGTCAGGGCTGTCTGGAATTGTCCCATGGCCATAGCCAGCAAGAAAGTCTGCACGCAATACAGGCATAGATAGCCTGCCTCTGGTGTTAGTAGCGCTCAGGGACAATAATTAATATCAGGTCCTTACATCATAAGTGAGAGTCCCTGGCCAAAAGAGTTCATACTAAATAGATCCTAGAGTGGTAGGAGAAAGGAAATATCCCAGTTTCAGCAGCGGAGAAGGGAGGCACAGGGGGATGTGGGGACCAATGTTCAAGCAAAAAGAAAATGGCCAAACATTCAAAAATGTCTCAGTGCCTCTCGGCTCCTAGTGGGACACCTATGGCTGCAAGAGCTCCATAGGATACAGTGGGCTGGATACAGACGTTGGGACTGGATTTTGAGATCTTTTGAAAATCTGCCATCCCTATTGTAAACCTGAAAATTAGGACAAAAGTGGCTTGCCCAGGATCACGGAGGCAAAGATGGGTAAAGTCAAGAATTGATCCAGATTTCCTAAACCCTAGTCCAGGACACTTAACCACAAGGTCTTCATCCCACGTATTTCAAATCCTTTACAAAAATGTGGAGGGAGCAACACTTCCCAGCCTTACTCCTGGGCTGTTTTGCAGAAATTTTGACCTAACAATTTTTTTCCCAAAAAACCTATGGCAAAGAAATAATTAAAAAAAAAATCACCCCACCCATCGCTGTCAGCTCTCGTTATCCCTAGACAGTCTATCTATTCCTCTCAGTGCAGTTTCCTGCTCGGTGTTTATCCTCAATTACTGTGTAAGTAAAACACACATATACCATCAACAGCAAAAAGGCATTAGGTGAAGCAGCAATGCCAGCGTTAAATGAATGTACTCCTAAAATTACTATCTCAAGCCAGATGAGAAACAATATGACATAAATTACTTTAAGGAATACCACTGCACTCTGTTGCCATAACCATTAACTGGTTTATGTTTTATAGGAAATAACAATTGTAACAAGGCTTGATGGAAGCAGAACATGCTTTTTAGTCTAAATGTAGTGGTGTTGTTTTTTTAAGTGCTTAAAAGGTGCAAAAGGTAGCTCAAATGAGATTTTTAGGACGTGGCACATACTAAATGCCTCTCTATCATCCACAAATCATTGTAATTTTGTGCAAACATTTATTTTCATTTGACACCTCTGGGAAGCAAGACTTGCTTTTCCCTTGAATTTCCCAGGGCCAGAAAGAAAGGACCAGTTTTGTTCTCTTTACTGCCTATATCCATGCCTCCTGGCACAGAATGCAGAATGAGCAAAAAGGGCAGCATCAGCTGTGTGCCCATCTGCCTTGAAGTGATTTGATATCACTGACCATGAGTCCATCTGTGTTGAGATGCTTTGCCAAAGGTAACTGTGTGTCTAATTTCCATCTGTCTTAAGCAGAAATGGGCCAGAATCAAAACTCTAGGGATGAATTTCCCAGAGTTTGGAGAAGTTCTGATCCAGACCAGAATCCATGTTTTCAGAGCATGCACCCAATGATAATCCCATTCCAAACAACCTGGAGAGATTCAAATTTGGATTCACATATAAGCTTAGTTTTTATCCCTTGTCCTATAGCTGGGCTAATTCTGAACAAACTTGAGCTTTGGGTTAGTTATGGTGTGATGGATAGCAGTGCTGGCCTTTTCTGAACATCCCATCATTCAGTAACCAAAGGGTTAAACTCAGGTAGCTAGGTGGTATTGGCAGGGAGCCAGGAGAGCCAATGGGTGAAGGCATGGAGATTTGAAATGAAAGAAACCCTCTGCCTACTTTTACTTTATTGAACCAGGCAGAACTACCGTGCCTACAAAGAATACTGACCATGGAAATGGACTGGACCTTGAAGCACAGATCTGTGAGTAGACAGTAAATGGAATGTCTGTTTAGATGCAATCAAGTTATTTTCTTTTTTTGTTATTTGGTTAAACTTCTCTGTGCTAAGTCCATGTGCCCTCCTCCCCCACGCCCTCCACCCACTTTATTTTTAAGTTATATCCCAAGGACAGAATTTCTATTTCTATACTTCTTTTTTCAATTGCTTTAAAACACCTAGCAGCCAAGTATGCTTTATAAAGTAAACTTTTCTTATTTTTTAATAAAATCACCTTCTAAGGTGATGATTTGAATCTTGTGTCCTGGAAGGTAATAGAAGGACTGTGTATGCATGCCTAAGACTATCCCTTGTGTTAATATTTTCTTTCACACCTATGAAATGTTTAAAATATACTGTATATGTTTTTTGTTTGTATTGGTGGTGCACATCCATGCACTACCTCACTATTGGTATTGTACTTTCAACCCACCCAAAAGAAAATCCAATCTGCCCAAGGACAGAAAATGTTAGAGGAAACTGAGAGGTCAGCTATCAGATAACAGTTCATTTTCTTTTTTTCAAGCTCCCTTGTCGTAAAAGAGCTTGGGGTACCCACTGGAAGAATTTACCAATTGCTTCTTTCTGGATTCAAAATGAAAAGAGGCTGCCACCACGCAAGCGAGAAAAACCCATCTCCCAAGACCAGGGAATCTGTGACCTTGGAATCTTTTAAGCAGAAACCTATAGAGGCAAGATATTAAGGTCTCTTGCAGGCCCTCACCTTCTGGGCTCAGAGTGCCAGAGAGGGGAACAGTCTTGACAGATGGAATATCTGCTGGATTTGGATTAGAGATAATTGATTTTTTTCACTAAATATTTTATTAATAGAAAAATGGTCTTTCTTCAAAAATGATTTTTGTGTGTGAAAACTTGTTAACATTATCAAAATTGTTGCAAAATTATCTAGGATGTTTTAACTGAAATGTATGCTGTAATTGTTATTTTGTTGTTGTTGTTTTCTGAAAATGACAGGTTATCAGTGAAAACTGAGTTCTTAGTAACTGGAACAAAATAAAAAACAATTCTGAAAATGATAGCAAAAAAAATTCAGAGAAAAAAATCAGTTAAACATCACCTTTCAGCATAACAGAATCATTGTAATTAGAAAGGAAATAATCCTGTTATTTCCGATTCAATCCATTCCTTGTCAGTGTAGGAGAGCTTCCTACAGTGTATACCTTCTAGGGAAAAGCAAGACTATTTTAGTTCTCAGAGAATACTTATCAATAGTTCACTGTCATGCTGGAAAGGCATAACAAGTGGGGTTCCACAGGGATCAATTTTAGGACCAGTTCTGTTCAATGTCTTCAGCAATGATTTATATGGTGGTATAAAGTTTGTGGATGACACTAACATAGGGGGAGAGGTAGATATGTTGGAGGGCAGGGATAGGCTCCAGTGTAACCTAGACAGATTAGAGGATTGGGCCAAAAGAAATCTGATGAGGTTCAACAAGTGTAGAGTCCTGCAGTTGGGACGGAAGAATCCCAAGCGTTGTTACAGGCTGGGGACTGAATGGCTAAGTAGCAGTTCAGCAGAAAAGGACCTGGGGATTACAGTGGATGAGAAGCTGGATATGAGTCAACAGTGTGCCCTTGTAGCCAAGAAGGCGAATGGAATATTAGGGTGCATTAGGAGGAGCATTGCCAGCAGATCTAGAGAAGTGATTATTCCCCTTTATTTGGCTCTGATGAGGCCACATCTGGAGTACTGCGTCCAGTTCTGGGCCCCCCACTATATAAAGGATGTGGATGCATTGGAGAGTGTGATGGCGCGTTGGGGTTTTCCCGTCTCCTGCACCCCTGTAATGGCATGAACAGACTCCACCAGCCAGTAGAATACAGCACAGCACAGATGTAATCTGGTTCCAGGGCAGGCCTAGCATGCCTCAGCCCCCCTTGAGATGGGGGAGCCTGGGCCCCTAAATCCCAGCTTGTTGCCTAGGCTGCTTCCTCCATGACACCAGACAGAAACTAACTCACTCTTCCAGCCCTGCCCCCAGCCAGGGCTCCACTCCCCTTCTTCCCATTGTTCCGCTCCCTGGGAGATACTTGTCTGACGAGTTTCGAAGCTCCCTTGCATAATGACTCATCCCCTGCCCTGCTGTGCCGTGCTGCAGCCAGCAGCCAGTGGAGGTCACTCACAACCCACTGCCCAGCATAGCAACCAGCAAGGTACCCTCCACTACGTCACAGAGAGGTTTCCACCGGAGGGCAACCAAAATGATTAGGGGGCTAGAGCACATGACCTATGCGGAGAGGTTCCATAGAGGATGGAGAGGTTGTTCTCAGTAGTGACAGATGGCAGAATAAGGAGCCACTCAGGTTACAGTGGGGGACGTCTAGGTTGGATATTAGGAAAAAGCTATTTCCACAGGAGGGTGGGGAAGCACTGGGATGGGTTTCCTAGGGAGGTGGTGAAATCTCTGTCCCTAGAAGTTTTTAAGTCTCGGCTTGACACAGCTCTGGCTGGGATGATTGAGTTGGGGTTGGTCCTGCTTTGGGCAGGGGGCTGGACTTGATGACCTCCTGAGGTCTCTTCTAGCTCTATGATTCTATGATAAAGAGTATATTTATAAAGTTTGTGGATGATACCAAGCTGGGAGGAATGACAAGTGCTGTGGAGGGTAGCATTATAGTTCAAAATGATCTGGAGAAATGGTCTAAGGTGAATAGGATGAAGTTTAATAAGGACAAATGCAAAGTACTACATTTAGGGAGCAACAGTCAGTTTCACACATACAGAATAGGAAGTAACTGTCTAGGAAGGAGAACTGCAGAAAGAGATCTAGGAATCATAGTGGACCACAACCTAAATATGAGTCAACAATGTGACACTGTTGCAAAAAAAAAAAAAAGCAAACATAATTCTGGGCTGCATTAACAGGAGTATCATAAGCAAGATACAAGAAGTAGTTATTTGGCTCTACTCTGCACTGATTAGGCCTTAACTGGAGTACTGTGTCCAGCTCTGAGCACCACAATTCAGGAAAGATGTGGACAAATTGGAGAAGATCCACAGAAGAGCAGCAAAAATGATTAAAGGTCTAGAGGACTTATGAGGGAAGACTGAAAGAATTAGGTTTGTTTAGTTTGGAAAAGTGAAGACTGACAGCAGCTTTCGAGTATCTAAAAGGGCGTTAGAAACAGGAGGGAGAAAAATTATTCTCCTAAACTTCTGATGATAGGACAAGAAGCAATGAGCTTAAACTGCAGCAAGGGAGGTTTAGGTTGGACATTAGGTAAAGCTTCCTAACTCTCAGGGGGTATGTCTACACTACCCCGCTAGTTCGAACTAGCGGGGTAATGTAGGCATACCGCACTTGCAAATGAAGCCCGGGATTTGAATTTCCCGGGCTTCATTTGCATAAGCGGGGAGCCGCCATTTTTAAAACCCCGCTCGTTCGAACCCCGTGCAGTGCGGTACACGGGGCACGAACTAGGTAGTTCGAACTAGGCTTCCTAGTTCGAACTACCGTTACTCCTCATTTCACGAGGAGTAACGGTAGTTCGAACTAGGAAGCCTAGTTCGAACTACCTAGTTCGTGCCCTGTGTAGCCGCGCTGCACGGGGTTCGAACCAGCGGGGTTTTAAAAATGGCGGCTCCCCGCTTATGCAAATGAAGCCCGGGAAATTCAAATCCCGGGCTTCAAATCCCGGGCTTCATTTGCAAGTGCGGTATGCCTACATTACCCTCCTAGTTCGAACTAGGAGGGTAGTGTAGACATACCCAGGGTGATTAAGCGCTGGAATAAATTTCCTAGGGAGGTTGCGGAATCTCCATTACTCGAGATATCTAAGAGCAGGTTAGTTGGGTATCTCTCAGGGATAATCTAGACAGTGCTAGGTCCTGCAGTGAGGGCAGGAGACTGGACTTGATGTCCTCTCGAGGTCCCTTCCAGTGCTAGTATTCTATGATTTATGATACTGTGAAATGTTCTCCCAACTCCGTACTCATAGACAGTAGTACTTGACTCTGTGAGCTTGATTTCCATGGGTTAGGCTGTATTTTTAGAGCCTACCCTGCATAACAGGGGCCACATGATTGTGTCATTCCATGAGCATTACAGGAAAGGCATCAAGCCTCGAAGAAGAATGAGTCCTTCCCTTTTCCCTGCTTCTTCCCAGGGAATACAAATCTGCTACTGACCCTTACCAGTAGGAGTCATTGGAGAGCTGTCCATCTATTCCCCTCTCCATCTACTAACCCACTATGGTACTTTGAGTGCAGAAGATGGAGGTCTGCAAGACACCTTAAAATACCCTGCCTCTAAGGGCTTCTGCTTAAAATCCCCAAGGTCACAGATTCCCTGACCTTGGGTGGTACGCTGCCACCACCCAAACGCAACCCCCCCCTTTTTGAACTCAGGAAGATGCACTTGGGAACTTCTTCTTGTGGGGTACCCCCAAGCTCTTTAACCTCCCTTAGGAGAGAGCTTGAAAACTAGCTGTAGCTCCTAATTAGCTGACCTTCGCTCTCAGGCACATGCACACAGAACCTCTCTTGCTTTCTAGAACACAGGAATAAGAGCATAGTCTTAAAAAAGTTCTGTTATTAACAAAACAAATAAGACATACTCGGTAAATCATACGTGGTTGCTAGGTGTTACAGAGCAACTGAAAAAAGGCAGATTAAAAGCACAGAGAATTGCTTCCTTGGGATTCAGTTTCAGTTACAGAGTATGGAGGGTAGGAGCAGATGTGCTCAGCACAGAGGCGTTTAACCAAACCCCAAAATAAAGAAAATAACCTGATTGTGTCTAACAAAACATTCTCGTTCTACTCACATTTGTTGTTTCAAAGTCCAGTCCTTTCTAGACATGGATATTGCTGAAAATTCCATGCCTGGTTGCTAAGGTTTAATTCATTGATCCCTGGATCTTGCTCTGAACTCACACACAAAAGACTAAAGCAGGCAGAACCTGTTTTTCTGATTCAAATCTCTTAGGCTACGTCTAGCCTACAGGCTTCTTTTGAAAGAAGCTTTTTTCAGAAGAGAGCTTCTGAAAAAATGTCTTCCGAAAGAGAGCATCCACATGGCAAAAGTACATTGAGAAAGTGATCTGCTTTTTTGAAAGAGAGTGGCCAGACTGAATGGACACTCTCTCACATTTAAGCTGTGATTACTATGGACGGAATGGCCACCAGGGCACGTGTGCTTTTTCCTCTTTCCTCTTCTTCCGAAATAACTCCCTCTTCCCCGTCTCCACACGCCCTTTTCCCAAAGAGCTCTTACGGAAAAAGGCTTCTTCCTCATAGAATGAGGATTGCCAATGCCAGAAACCCCCCTCTGTTCTTTTGATTTTCTTGCAGAAGAATGCAATTGCAGTGTGGACGTTCCTCAAGTTTTGTCGGAAAAATGGCTGTTTTCCTGACAAAACTCTGTAGTGTAGATGTACCCTGAATGGCTGGGGAGTCTAGAAAAGGGCAGTGCCCTCCCATCCCCCACACCATCTCCACACCTCCCCTTCATGGGGAAGGGGCGATGGTAAAGAGTACCAGGTATCTGTTTTCCATCCCCTCTGTGATGTGCAGTGGAGAACTGGGGAGGTAGTGCAGGAATGTCAGGCTCCTCCTTTCCCTTACAAGCTTTCATGGGTGTGTTGCATAAATTGCAAGGTTTCGTCCCCTTGGAGGCTAGTCTGATTTACCCCAAGAAGAGAGTCACACTTTCAGGCTGGGTCCAACTCAAGTTTATTGGTTGCAACCAAGGTACGGCTAAGGAACTCAATGTTCAAAGCAGAGCCGACCCCCAACATCTCATATGCAGGGGTTTTTATAGGGTTAACATCCTTCCTGGTTTAGGTGCCTTAACATGATAGGTTACTTCATTTTTGACATTTAGCATTCCTATAGGTCAGGTTAATTTTCCCAATGAGGTTAAATACAATGCCTACTTGCTGACTTTGCAGTTACAGCTGTGTTACATTCATTCACTTTTGCTGAACAATGGGTGAGCCATACTTCCCTTTTTCCTTTCCTGCTTGAGCCGGTCACAAGTTTAAAGGATGTGGAATCTATCCATATCTCTACTTAACAGAAGACTGGTTTCACTTCCCCTCGTCTCCTTATTATAAGTTATTACCTGTGACAGGCCTTGACCTTTGTCATGTCTTACTCCTATACAAATAGCAAATATATCTAAGCATTAGCAATGTATAATTATTGTACGTGCCCCTCATAGGGGAATCAATGGCTCCGGGGGATTTGACTTCCCTTTTATACATCAGGTGCACAGGTTGAGCCACACTCTAACCTAATAGGGAGGATTGTTTGCAAAGTAAGATGAAGATATGCTCACTTTCCTAGCGCTTTGTTCCTCTTCACCCTACCATGTGTTTATCTTGTCTTTTTAGATTATAAGATCTTCTGGCCTGGGAGTGTCTACTGTTACTCTGTGGGCATGTCTACACAGCAGGGCAAAACTTGAATAAAGCTATGCAAGTTCAGCTACATCAATTGTGTAGCTGAAGTCTAAATAGCTTAATTCGGCTTTTGGTGCTGTCTACACAGCACGAAGTTGAAGGAAGAACATTCTTCCTTCCACTTCCCATACTCCTTGGCTACGTCTACATTGTCATGATCTTGCGCAAATACTCTTTAACGGAAAAGTTTTTCTGTTAAAAGTATTTGCGCAAGAGAGCGTCTACACTGGCATGTGCCTTTGCGCAAGAGATGTGCTTTTGCGCAAGAGCATCCATGCCAGTGTAGACGCTTTCTTGTGCAAGAAAGCTCCAATGGCCCTTTTAACCATCGGGCTTTCTTGCACAAGAAATTGATGTTGCCTGTCTACACTGGCCTCTTGTGCAAGAACACTTGCGCAAGAGGGCTTATTCCTGAGTGAGAGTATCATAGTTCTTGTGCAAGAAGCACTGATTTCACACATTAGAACGTCAGTGTTCTTGCGCAAGAACTCCCCACCAGTGTAGACAGGCAGCATGTTTTTGAACAAAAGTGGCCGCTTTGGTGCAAGGTCACGCCAATGTAGACACAGCCCATGTGAAATGAGGGTGTGACAGACTGCTGGCTAAGCAGCCTGGCTGAAAAGGCCAATTGCAGATTGGTGAGCAAGCCCAGGCCTGAAGGGCTAATGGAAGCAGCTATGGGCCTCATTAGCCAGAGGACTAGATAAGGCAGCCAGAAGGTAAGTGAAAGGAGGGGAGCAGAGTGAGGAGGCAGGGAGTGTGCCCCAGGCAGAAGGAGAGGCTGGCTGAGTTTGCTGTTATCTAAAAAGCTTTGTAAATAGAAGGTGGTGGGAAGCTGACAATAAAAGGCACAGGTAACTGCACCAGAGAGGGTCTCTGGCTGATTTGTGGACCAGAAGGTGTCTCAGGGCAAGGGGCCGGAGCGAGGACCTTGCCGCAAGGGTTACAGGAGTCAGAGTAAGAAGTCCTCCAGGTCGTCATTATTTTGAAATAACGGCTTGCTGTGTAGACACACTCTTTGTTATTTCAGAATAATGTTAGGGTATGTCTACACTAGAAAGTTAGTTCGAACTAACGGACGTTAGTTCGAACTAACTTTCCTAGGCGCTACACTAGCGCTCCGTTAGTTCGAACTTAATTCGAACTAACGGAGCACTTAGTTCGAACTAGGTAAACCTCATTTTACGAGGACTAACGCCTAGTTCGAACTAGCTAGTTCGAATTAAGGGCTGTGTAGCCCTTTAGTTCGAACTAGTGGGAGGCTAAGGCTTCCCAGGTTTCCCTGGTGGCCACTCTGGCCAACACCAGGGAAACTCTATTGCCCCCCTCCCGGCCCCGGAGCCCTTAAAGGGCCACGGGCTGGCTACTCACTTTGTGCCAGTTGCAAGGCTGCAAGCACCCGTGCCTGCACAGCCTGCACCTGCCACACCATGAGCCAGCCATCCGAGGGCTCCCAGCCCTCCACTGCTCCCCACGACCAGCCTGGCGGCTCCCGGGAGCCTGCCCGGGGGCGCAAAAGGCGGGCGCCCGCCTGGTCAAGTGCGGAGATCGTGGACCTCATCGAGGTTTGGGGGGAAGCCTCCAATGTCCACGATCTCCGCACTAGCCACCGGAACGCGGCCGTCTATGGACGCATGGCTGCCAGTCTGGCCGCCAGGGGCCACCAGCGCAGCCGGGAGCAGGTGCGCTGCAAAATTAAGGACTTGCGGCAGTCCTACTCCCGGGCCTGCCTGCCAGGGGCTGACCCGGAGGCCTGCCCCCACTTCCATGCCCTGGACCGCATCCTGGGGCCTCATGCCGTCCCTGCCCCCCGGGACGTGATTGACCCCGGGGCAGAGGGACCGCTCCTGGAGACGGAGGAGGAGGAGGAGGGCTCTGAGAGCCAGGAGCCTGCCGCCAGCCTTCCCAGGACCCGGGACCCCCGAGGCACCCCACAGAGCCGCTCGCCTGCATCATCAGAGGCCGGGGAGGCGTCCACCTGTGAGTACCCTCGTGTTCCCCTTATGTGTACGGGGGGCTGGGGCAAGAGGGAGCCCCGGGACCGTGCGCCTGGGCCTTGCCCACCACGGAGCAGCAGCTGGGGATCCTGCAGGGGCCCTGGCCTTGCAGAGGGGAGCTGGGTTTCACACACCTGGGCCCCTGGGGTTATTGACCGCTGGTCTTCTTGCACCACAGCTGCAGCACCGGGGCCTGCAGGGCGCACCACACCGCCTGCAGCAGCCGCCCGCGCCCGGGCAAGCAGGACAGCCAGGAACCAGGAGGACTACCAGAGGCAGCATCTCCGGTTCCTGGACCGACAGCTCCGTCTCCAGGACCACTGGGTCCAGGAGGACCTCAGGCTGCGCCAGAGGAGTCTGGAGGCCCTGGAGGAGCAGGGCCGTGCCCTGCGAGGCCACCTCCAGAGCCTGCTGGACCGCTTTCCATTTCCTCCTCCCCCTGCTCCCCCTCTTGCTCCCCCTCTTTCTCCCCCTCTTGTTCCCCCTCTTTCTCCCCCTCTTGCTCCCCCTCTTGCTCCCCCTGCTCCTCCTGCTCCTCCTGCTTCTGCTCCTGCTTCCTCCACACCCCCTGTCCTCTCTGCCCCCCCCCACAACCATTCCCCACCGACGCCCCCGGACCCGCAGTGTGGCGAGACGGGAGAGGCAGCCGGACTCCCACCCCTGAGCTTTCCTTTCCCTTCCTCCCTTCCCTCCCCTCCCCTTCCAGCTCCCTCGTCCCAGGTTTCCCCCTCCCTTCTCCCACCTTCATTCCTCCCTCCCCCACCCCAGTTCTGTGAAATAAACAGACTTTTTGTTGGAAAAACAGGTGTCTTTATTTGACAGTAGGTAGGGAGGGGAAAGGGGAAGGGGGGGGTAGGGTGGAAGAGGGCCCCGGTGGGGCATGCAGGGAGAGGTCAGTCCTCCTCCTCCTCCACCTGGAAGCTCTCCCGCAGGGCTTCCCGGATCCGGATGGCCCCCCGCTGGGCTTCCCGGACAGCGGCGGTGCGGGGCTGACCGTAGTGTCCAGCCATGCGGTCAGCCTCAGCCATCCAGGCTGGCAGGAAAGCCTCCCCCTTCCGCTCACACAAATTGTGGAGCACACAACATGCCGCCACCACGGGAGGGATGTTGTGCTCGGCCAGGTCCAGACGGGTGAGGAGGCATCGAAAGCGGGCTTTCAGTCGCCCGAAGGCCCCCTCCACCACGATGCGGGCCCTGCTCAGCCTGTTATTGAAGGCCTGGCGGGAGGGATTGAGGTGCCCCGTGTAGGGCTTCATGAGCCACGGCTGCAGTGGGTAGGCGGCATCCCCCACCAGGCAGACGGGCATGTCCACGTCCCCGACCCTGATGTGGCGGTCGGGGAAGAAGGTCCCGTCCTGCAGCCGCTGGCACACGGAGGAGTTCCGGTACACCCGTGCGTCGTGTGCTTTGCCGGACCAGCCCACATTTATGTCCGTGAACTGTCCCCGGTGGTCACACACAGCCTGCAGGATGACGGAGAAGTACCCCTTGCGGTTCACATACCGGGATGCCTGGTGTTCCGGGGCACGGATGGGGATGTGCGTCCTGTCGATGGCCCCCCCACAGTTGGGGAAGCCGAGGGCGCCGAATCCCCGGATGACGGCGTCCGGGTCGGCGAGGCGGACCACCCTGCGGAGCAGCACCCGGTTGATGGCCTTGACCACCTGCGGAGAGAGACACAGCAAAGCGTCAATCAGTGGGGCGCCCGGGTGGCTGGGAGCGTGCGTGCCCTGGCAGTGCCCCGCGCCCCACTCCCAGAAGCAACCCCCCTGGCGGCGTGTAGTACGGCCGGGACAGCCCGACCCCTCCAGTGCGGGGCGCTTTCGCCTCCTCCCGCCCCCCCCTTTGTCCCTGGGGCGGCCCATCCCCTCCTCGCAGCCCCCCTCCCCCCCGGCTCGGTGGCCGACGAGCGCCGTACCTGCATGAGCACTGCTCCGACAGTGGATCTCCCCACGCCGAACTGGTTCCTGACGGATCGGTAGCTGTCCGGCGTGGAGAGCTTCCAGAAGGCGATGGCCACCCGCTTCTGGAGGGGGATGGCGGGCCTCATGCGAGTGTCCCTTCTTTGCAGGGCAGGGGCGAGCCACTCGCAGAGCTCCAGGAAGGTGTCCCTCCTCATCCTAAAGTTCTGGGTCCACTGTCGGTCGTCCCAGTGCTCCAGGACGATGCGGTCCCACCAGTCGCTGCTGGTGTCCAGACGCCAGATGTGGCGGGGCACGCCGGTGCCGGGGTGCCGCCGCGGCTCCTCCACGGCCCTCAGGGCGGCCAGGCGGAGAGGCAGGGGGCTGACGTTCCCCAGGTGGTGCCAGGCAGCCTCGAGCCATTGCTGGCAGGCTTGCAGCAGCAAGTCCAGAAAGTGCACCAGAAGGTGCAGGGCGAGCCGTGGCTCCATGTTGCCACCTGCGGCGGCCCCCCTGAAGGGAAGCACCGACACAGACGGGCACAGAGACCGACGCTTTGCTGTCCCTCGGCGAGGTTGGCAAGCAAGCAGGAAAAGCTGAGAACCGGCTGTCCGGGGGGGTCCCTTTAAGCACGAGCCTCAGATAGCCTCAGACAGCAGCCACACAAAGCAACTGCTGACCTGATGCCCTGCCAGAACCGGTTTCAGCTGCCCTTAAATGCCCCCCTGCGTCCAATCAGTGTGGACACGCTAGTTCGAACTAGCAAAACGCTAGTTCGAACTAGTTTTTAGTTCTAGATGCGCTAGTTCGAACTAGCTTAGTTCGAATTAACTAATTCGAACTAAGTTAGTTCGAACTAGCGCTGTAGTGTAGACGTACCCTCAGTTATTTTGAAATAATGCTGCTGTGTAGACACAGCCTGTGTTTGTACAGCAGAGTGGGCTCCATTTTTGGTTTATTCCTAGATACTACCATGGTCCTTTTAGATTTCATATCTGTTCTGATGCTCAAGAGGACTTGAGGAATATTTTAAATTGTTTTCTTAAGAAGGAATGTTGCTATCAAAGATTTATCTTTAAGTTGTCTCCATATTTCTTTTAAATCTTTTCGGAGTAACTGGATGAAAAGAACTGGGGATGATGTTTTCTGGTCTCTTATTCATAGAGGTGTTACTTGTCTATTGAGTCCTTGTCATAAGGTTTTATCTGGAACACTGTTCTTCTAAAATACATAACATAATAGTTTAGTGCATTTAAAGGCTCCTTTCTTTCCCTGCTTCTGCTTTTTGAGTCTTGGAACAGAGGAGTAAAAGGCAGAGGAACAGCCAGACTATGAAAAAAGAATCTCTTCTTTAATTCTGCAGTTTCATTTTGACAATTTGCTAGAATGTGGTCTCTCTTTCATTAGAATTATTGTACTTTTGGGACAAGCGATAAAGAATTATGCAGCTAAAAGAAGAATTTTAATTGGACATTTCAGATAAAATAAAGCAGAGAATTAAGATTTTTGTGCAGAACAGGTAACAATAAAAGTTAGAAGTATCTTTTCCAGAAAAATATTCAAGGAGAATAAAAAGGGTATAGGATTCATACATATAACAAAATTACATTTTGTATTTCGTCCTCATTTTTCCTCTTTGTTATCTCTAGCTTAACCTAGGATGTTATATTTATCACAACCTCTGGAATACCAGTGGCTGGGTATGAACGAGCTATTGAATCTTTAGGCTGAGGTTTTCAGTTCACTTAGGGGATTTTGATGCTCTGTTCCATGGATATCTGTGGATACCCTGACTTTACCTTCTGGCTGTCTAGCTGTCTTTATACATAGATACATTTAAATCTATAATTTCGGTCTATCTGAAAAATATATATATTTGATTTTCTCCTAACTTCTTAAGTTCCTTATCTGCTTAGACCCTGATTTAATAAGTGTCTTTCTTGCAGAGATGTGCACACTTGAAGTTCACTGCAGGATGAGGGTCTTAGATAGCAAGCTCTTCTGGGCAGGGATGTTATACTTGAAAGAATTTCACAGGATCTTTTTCAGGAGAAAAGGCAAAATGCCACATTTATTGAGAATGTAATATTTTTCTGTGATATGCATATTCACACACACACACACTGATTTTTTTAAGTACCCAATGTTTCCACGTAGTCATTTAACTTTGTGTTTTATTTGTTTATGTTTATTCTTTTCATTTTTATCATTAGACAAACCTTGTGTTCCATAATCATCTTTTTCTCCCCAATGCAGTGTTATTAACACAATAAACAACAATGCCAGCAATAAGAAAAACTCCAAAAGGAAACAAACTTAAAACACAATCTTTGTTGCAACAGTAGATCCATGGTATTTTAGATTGATCTTCAGCTGATACCACATTTTTTGTATTTTTCTGAAAGACAAAAAAACCCACATTTTTTTCCCTTTGGGGTGGTAGATTATTGCTTAAAATACTCCTTTCTTTTACAAATATTCTTGCTGATTCCCCTGTTTTGCCTAAAATTACCCCCATACTTATCTATGTCTTTGTTCCTAGGCAGGCCAGGTTTTAATGACTTCTGCCTTTTAAGGGTTTAGGATTAATTATTTCACTGTTTAATTATTAAATTTATGGTGCGGTATGCCTCAGTTTCCTTCTTATGCAGCAAACCAGGTTCTTAATAGTTTTTCTGCTGTGCAAAGCTTTAAATTTATTCACAGGTACCGTATATTCCGGCGTACAAGACGACCTCTGATGTTAAAAAACATCCCCCAAAAATCGGGGGTCGTCTTGTACACCGGATGCCCCGCCGCCGGAGCCCCTCCACGGCTTTGAAAGCCTCGGGGGAAGCCGGCGGCGGGGCATCCCAGGCGCGCCTGGGCTGCGCCCCCGCCGGAGCCCCTCCGCGGCTTTGAAAGCCTCGGGGGAAGCCGGCGGGGGGGCATCCCAGGCGCGCATGGGCTGCCCCCCCGCCGGAGCCCCTCCGCGGCTTTGAAAGCCTCGGGGGAAGCCGGCGGCGGGGCATCCCAGGCGCGCCTGGGCTGCGCCCCCGCCGGAGCCCCTCCGCGGCTTTGAAAGCCTCGGGGGAAGCCGGCGGGGGGGCATCCCAGGCGCGCATGGGCTGCCCCCCCGCCGGAGCCCCTCCGCGGCTTTGAAAGCCTCGGGGGAAGCCGGCGGGGGGGCATCCCAGGCGCGCATGGGCTGCGCCCCCGCCGGAGCCCCTCCGCGGCTTTGAAAGCCTCGGGGGAAGCCGGCGGGGGGGCATCCCAGGCGCGCATGGGCTGCCCCCCCGCCGGAGCCCCTCCGCGGCGGCGCGGAGGGGCTCCGGCGGGGGGGCAGCCCATGCGCGCCTGGGATGCCCCCCCGCCGGCTTCCCCCGAGGCTTTCAAAGCCGCGGAGGGGCTCCGGCGGGGGCGCAGCCCAGGCGCGCCTGGGATGCCCCCCCGCCGGCTTCCCCCGAGGCTTTCAAAGCCGCGGAGGGGCTCCGGCGGGGGCGCAGCCCAGGCGCGCCTGGGATGCCCCGCCGCCGGCTTCCCCCGAGGCTTTCAAAGCCGCGGAGGGGCTCCGGCGGGGGGGGGGGGGGGGGCAGCCCAGGCGCTCCTGGCGGCTTTGCTCCCGGTGCCTCTGGTCTGCTGGGGACCATCTCCAGCAGACCAGGGACACCGGGAGCAAAGGAGGCGGAGGGGCGCTGGGGTATAAGATGAAACCCTATCTTTTAATTAAAAAGATAGGGGGTCGTCTTATACACTCAGTCGCCCTATACGCCGGAAAATACGGTAGTAACTGAGGGTGTGTCTAGACTACACCTCTCTGTCTTCAGAGAGATGTAGATTAGGCATGTCGAAATTGCTAATGAAGCAGGGATTTAAATATCCCACGCTTCATTAGCATAAACATGACTGCCATTTTTTTTCGAAATGGAGCTCTTTTGGAAAAAAAATGGCAGTCTAGATAGGAATCTGTCGAAAAACAAGCCCTTTTTTGAAAGATCCTGTATTTCTCAAAAAAGGAGGAGTAACGTTAGTTCAAACCAAGGGATTTGGTTCGAACTAATGTGTCCAGGCGAGACTTTCACTTTCACTTTCGAAACAGCTGTTGAGCGGAATAACGCGCCGGCAAGATCATGCTAATGAAGTGCAGGATACTTAAATCCCAGCTTCGTTAGCAGTTTCGGTCGCCTACATTTGCATCCCTAGTTCGAACTAGGGAGCAAGTGCAGACATACCCTGGGTGAATTAAAGGCATGCTGTCATGCACACAAGCACAGCTTGTATCTGTTTTCAGATTTCCGCACTGTTCATACCCTTTTTTTATTTAAGCAAAATAGAAAAAAGGTACATACAGTGTGGAAATGTGAATAATTTCCTTTTACTCTCAGATTTGACTCTTTTTTTTCACCTTCCTTTTCTGGACTGGAGGGTCACAATTTGAGCTTAATTTGCTGACTGGGTATATTCATTATGGGCAATTGTTGTCTTCCCCTATTATCTAGATCATTTGCAGCCACATTTTTCCACAATACACACACACACACACACACACACATACACACACACACACACACAGATGCATACATATAGTCTCCTTGCTTAACATTTCTTACACAAATTATTTTTACACGGCTGTGCATAGATTGCATTTTTAAATACATGTGGGCAGTTAAGTTTCAATAGAAACCCCATATGTTCTTTTAGCAAATTTAACTAAAGTGTCCATAGTCAAATATTTAAATCAGATTGTCTCTTTGCCTGGATTATTTTACAGATAATCCTTAGGAAAAGGGCCCATTTTTCCTTCAGAAAGGCTGCAGAGAAACCAAGAATTCTTGTCCTATAACACTTTTCCTTTTTAGCATTTTTACAACATTTTACCTGCTCAATTCCCTTCAGACTCTGCAGAGTTAACTTCTCATTCTTTTCCCTGAACTTACTTGCTTATCTGCCAAAATGAAAACTTCGTTAGTTCAGATATTTTATCACTCCAAGATTTATTCCGGGGATTTGAATTTCCAATGCCCGTACTTACTGCTTTTTCCAATGCCTGTACTTACTGCCACTACGCCCTCAGGCTCTGAACCTGTTTTCCAATCTCTTTTGCTTGCCTGCCTGCTTGTCTGGGCCTGATCCTGGTCCTGCTTTTCTTGCTGAACAGCCACTTTCCATTGACACAGGCTTTGTTTCACTACCAATTTAGCTAGGAGGCTGGGCTCCTCAACTGGTCCCCACATCACCTGGTGCTTTATCTTTAACATTTTCAATGTCTAATGTTTATCAGCTCCTCACTCTAGTTTACCCAATTAGCTGTTGGGACTTACCAATATTTCTTAACATTTCTAACAATATTTTCAACGAACACTATACAGTACAAACACAGTAAACCTGTACCATGGGCAGGGAAAGGGATCCTAAACCTTTTCTTGATTCTCACGCCTCTGCAGCCCAGGGTATCTATCTCAACACACTATATCCGCACCATGGGCCAGGAAAGGGATCTTAAACCTTTCCCGATTCTCGGGATTCTATGGCTGTGTCTATATTGGCAAGATTTTGCGCAAAAGTGGCCACCTGTCTTGCCGCCTGTCTACACTGGCCGCGAGTATTTGCGCAAGAACACTGATGTTCTACTGTATGAAATCAGTGCTTCTTGGGCTAATACTTTGACGCTCCCGCTCAGGGATAAGTACTCTTGAGCAAGTGTTCTTGCACAAGAGGCCAGTGTAGACAGATAACATCAATTTCTTGCGCAAGAGAGCGTCTACACTGGGCATGGATGCTTTTGTGCAAAAGCAAATCTTTTGCGCAAAGGCACATGCCAGTATAGACGCTCTCTTGCGCAAAAACTTTTAACAGAAAAATCATGCCAGTCTAGTCACAGCCTATGGCCAAGGATATAGATACCTAAAAACAATTTTTCCCCTTTAATTTCTTTTAGTTCCCTCACCCAGTGAGGAGGAAACAAGGAATCTAATCCTTCTTCAAGGAGTGTTCCTGTGGGTGCTCCACCTTAGCTGTCTGGGGCACCGTTGTGCCACTAGACAGAGAATTTAGGTAGCAGTCCCCTCAGTAGGCTGCATATGTAGGGCAGTTGGGACATGCCGGTGAGGCTACTCTGCATGTGCAGCCAACTATCTCGTCAGTTCCTTCTCTGCCACTGACAGATTCAACCACCTCCCTAGGGAACCCATCCCAGTGCTTCACCTCCCTCCTAGTGAAATAGTTTTTCCTAATATCCAACCTAGACCTCCCCCACTGTATCTTGAGACCATTGCTCCTTGTTCTGTCTTCGGTCACTAATGTGAACAGCCTTTCTCTGTCCTCTTTGGAACCTCCCTTCAGGAAGTTGAAATCCCCCCTCACTCTTCTCTTCTCTTCTGCAAACAAACCTAAATCCCTCAGTCTCTCCTCATAGGTCATGTGCTCCAGCCCCCTAATCATTTTGGTCGCCCTCCGTTGGACCCTCTCTGATGCGTCCACATCCTTCCTGTAGTTGGGGGCCCAGAACTGGACACAATACTCCGGATGTGGCCTCACCAGAACCGAATAAAGGGGAATAATCACTTCCCTGGATCTGCTGGCAATGCTCCTTCTAATGCACCTTAATATGCCATTAGCCTTCTTGGCTACAAGGGCACACTGTTGACTCATATCCAGCTTCTCATCCACTGTAATCCCCAGGTCCTTTTCTGCAGAACTGCTACTTAGCCATTCAGTCCCCAGCCTGTAACAATGCTTGGGATTCTTCCCTCCCAAGTGCAGGACTCTACACTTGTCCTTGTTGAACCTCATCAGATTTCTTTTGGCCCAATCCTCTAATCTGTCCAGGTCACTTTGGATCCTATCCCTGCCCTCCAGCATATCTACCTCTCTCCCCTTGAGGAATCCATGATTTTTCGGGGGCTGAGGTAAGGCTCACTGGTCTGTTGTTCCCTGGATTGTCCTTTTTCCCTTTTTTAAAGATGGGCACCTCATTTGCCGTTTTCCAGTCATCTGGGATCTCTCCCGATCTCCACGAGTTTTCAAAGATAATGGCCAAAGGATCCGCAATGACATTTGCCAACTTCCACAGTACCCTCGGATGCATTAAATCCGGACCCATAGATTTGTGTATGTTTAGCTTTTCTAAATAGTTCTGAAATAGTTCACTCTGTCCCCACTCATCAGAACTCTATAGTTTCCCTTCCCCTGCAGTCCTGACTTGTTCTTTCCCCACCAAAGGCTGTTTACCTCCTTACCATACTGAGTTGTCCAGAGCATTAGTCTGGGAGCTCACCTTGTCTGTGAAGACAGAGGCAAAGAAAGAATTGAGTACTTCAGCTTTTCCCACATTATCTATCACTAGATTACCTCCCTCATCCAATAAGGGCCCGCACCCTCTCTGATCACCCTCTTCTTGCTATCATGCCTGTAGAAACCTTTCTTGTTATCCTTCACAGCTCACCAAGAATGTCCCCAGTAAGCCAATCTGGTTGCCTACTATATTTGCTTTGCTGCGCATCCGGATGGTTTCTTCCTGTGCCTTTAATAAGGCTTCTTTAAAATACTGCCAGCTCTCCTGAACTCCTTTCCCCTTCATGTTAGTATCCCAGGGAATCCTGCCCATCGGTTCTCTGAGGGAGTCAAAGTCTGCTTTTCTGAAGTCCAGGGTATGTATTTTGCTATTTTCCTTTCTTCCTTTGGTCAGGATCCTGAAATCTACCATCTCATGATCACTGCTTCCCAGGTTGTCACCCACCCCTACTTCCTCTATTAGTTCCTCCCTGTTTGTGAGCAGAAGGTCAAGCTGCGCATGTGCCCAGTGTGGGCACTCCGGGCAATCCAAGCCAGGACTGCTTTGCAAGCGGGGCACCCCTGAGAACTGTCTGTCCGGGGTGGGGGTCGGGTCCTTTTAAGCACAGTCCTTGGCTAGCCTGAGACAGCAGCTTCACGCTCTAAGTCCTCATCTAATGCCCTGCCGGCACTACTTCCAGCCATCCTTAACCCCGGTTCAGGGTCCACTCTGTGTGGACATGCTAGTTCGAATTAGCAAAACGCTAATTTGAACTAGTTTTTTAGTCTGGATGCGATAGTTCGAATTAACTAATTCTAACTAAGTTAGTTGGAATTAGCACTGTAGTGTAGACATACCCAAAGCTATCGCTAGCTCTCTGTATAGATAGATATCTGGAAATCTCTACTTTCATGAAGTTCCAAACTTCAGGAGTTGCTTACCTGCTTAGACTTTGATTTAGCAAGTGACTTTTGTGCAGAAATTTGCCCCACATGCTGTTCCCTGCAGGTGAGGGTCTTTGATTGCAAACTCTCCTGGGCAGGGACTTTGCCTACTTTTGGTTGGTATAGTGCTTAGCAGAATGAGGCCCCAATGCTGAGCACTGCCAGAATATAAAGACATAATGGCTGTTAGCAAACAATAGATAAGATATATCAAATATTTGAATTGCAGTAGATCCAGGGACAGATGCTGCTGTTACCTACATATGCTGAAATTCTTGACTATCTCCACCGATGTCAGTTACTGCTGGTTTATACAAATGCAAGGGAGATCAGAGTCTGGCAGGCAGTGAGCAGCAACTCCTTCCTACCCCCATGGAGTAACAAACAAATCGTGTTTTATTCTTTCAGTTTCACTACACAGGAACACAGTGTGATTGCTCAACATTGCTGCAGCTTGAATTTCTATTCACATTTCTTCCCTGTGTTATTGAATTGTGAAATCTCAGCGATGTCCTGATTACAGCATTGAGTCTTCATGCTCTGGCATTTAGAGACGATGTCAGATATAAAACTATTTATATATTTGATATTCGCTGGGTCTGAACTCTAAATTCAAGGTGTATCCTATCAGCATGTTCTTTGGCACTGAGATGCAAAATGCTTGTAACGCAGAGGCACTTATACTGAATATACAGTTGAATGCGATATGTGCTACTTTATGCACAGATATTCTGTGATATGTTTCATACAGGACACAACATTGGAGGCATAGCACAAGATTTAAATCAGACATCAGTATCTTGCGAAGGTTGGTAGGTATATGTTTATAAAAAGAAAGATTATTGTATATTTAGGTTCATCCCTCCTTTCTCCCCACATTGTGTGTGTGTGTTGTACTGGTGAAATGATGGAATAGGTGGCTCATTGCCCCTCCATATGTATATGCACATATACATAGAAATTAAAGAGCAAAAATCTGTTAACCCAGGATCTACTCCATTTTTTGGGCAGTGAAAATGGTTTTATATTGTACATTTTCTATTATTAAATACCCCGACAGCCTCTCTGCTGTCATGGGGAGCAAGGCTAGAGGGATGGATCTGATCTAGGGAATCACTGGACTGAGATCAGTGAGTTAGTAGGGTGAAGACAGGAGAGTGAGATCTCTCTGAACCAACAAAGGAGGATGGGTATCAAGGGTGGGAAGACTGCTGCTTATCCACATTAAGTGAAAGATGAAGACTTCTACTTCTACTCTCAGACTCCTGACACAGGTCCTCCACAGCCTCCTCACCCTCTTCTCTTCAGAAGATTGGATAGATCTTGGAAGGTGTTTGGCTTCCTGAAATCTAATGTCTATTGTTTTTTGTTTTGGTTAGAGCTATACCGGTTTTCAATGATAAAAATAAAACGGAAAAAATTGTTTTAGAAACATGAATGATTTTCAGTTTTCAATACATTTTTGGTTTTGCTTTCTCCCAGATTTTTTCCCCAGTGGGTGGCAGTTGGATTTCCAACATTTTTTTAAAAAAAAGCAGGAAATTTTGGGAGGGAAAGAGATTTTCCTAAAGTTTACCATGAAAAATAATTAGCATTTATTAACCATCCCTCTTTTAGGACCAACTACACAGAGTGGGCAAGAGACAGAAGGGGGAGAGATGTGGCTAGGAAGAAGGGGTGCTAGAAGGAACAAGTGTTATCAAATGTCAGGCATAATAAGGAAAGGATACATTTAGTTCATTAGTAAAGAAAAGATTCTTTACTCTTGCTACCTAGACATTTTAGATTTTAAAAAAGTTTCATTCATGTCACTGAGAGAGGACGGGTTCAACAGGGACAGGTATTAGACACTATGAACAGCTCATCCGTGACTTGTTAACTATGTGAGGAAGCTGAAGGGAGCTGAATCATCTCAAGGGATAATCAGATCACTAGAGGTGGGGCTGAGTTCCCCCCTCCGGTTCCGGAGACTGGGGGATGAGGGATGTCTTTGTGAAATGATTAATGTTAGCTTAGCACATTTAATTAGATTACATCCTTGTAAAACTTAAAGTAATTTGATAATCTTGTTTTGTAAAATTGCTTTACTTTCCCCATATGCATCCATGGGCACCAGGTGGGTAAATCTGAGGGGACGAGGAGATAGATCTCCTAGGTCCAGGATCTTTGATCTTAATAGAGATCCAGGAGGGTGCAGCATAAATCAGAAGGTGGTCAGCATGACTTTAAACTATCTTTGAGGTGTCTTTATCCTTGTCTCTTGATCCTTGAACTGTGTTAGCTGATGTGTTGTGATCAGCACTCTTTCTGTGAGAGGTGATGGACCTTAGATCAAGGTGTGAAGTTGGGAAAATAGTGCACCCCACAGGAGAAAAGGCAAAGGATGTGTCTGGGATGTTTGAAGGATGCCTTGAACACTGTGGACAAGGAGTGTCCCAAGTATCATTACTGGGGATTTGAGAAGAGTTTACTCCCTCTCGATTCAGCTGCAAAACGAGAAGCAAAAATGTTCACGGACCCAATTCATATTTACATATACAGAGCTGTGCAAAGTGTCCTCAGAGTAACTTAGAATTGGGTCCCTTGCCTTTTGTGGAAGGAACTTGGACTCGGGGGCTTTATCCAAAACCCACTGGCTGTGACTCAGAGAACGCAGAAGTTGTTGGTACTGTGTGCAGTTCTGTTCTGTACTCAATCTCCACGTGCCTTTATTACACTGCTCAAACCTGCAGTGGCTAGTAGTGCTAACTTCCCTCTCAGGCCCAGGCTTTCAACCTAGCTACAGAAACACAGATCCTCTGCGTGCAGGTTGGGGCACAAGGGTTTTGTTAGAAGCTTCCTGGACCTGAATACAGTTTAAAGATGAGATTTTCAAAAAGGGTCAGAGTTGGTCAGACTGAAGGTAATATCCCACTGACTTTGAGTCCAGTTTGATCAGAGCTGAGTGCTTTTGAAAGCTTCAGTCAAAATGTAGGTGGGATTTATCCATAATGTTTCTGAAAGTATGATCTTTCCACTCTAACAAATTCACCTTCCGTTTACAGCAGTACAACCCCACTAATGTCAATGGGTTTGCACTAGGGTAATATTTCTAGTTCTTCTGTTCTTAGGTCCTTGTAATCCTGCCTTGGGAGAAGCGATAGTAATGCAAAGATTTGGCATTAATTTATCTGTAGCTATTTGGGGATGCATCTTGTAGCCTAGAAGGAGAGATTCTGCAGCTTTGGCTTGTGTAACATTATCAATCCATTAAAACAAATACAGTCTCTCAACCACTACGTGAACAACCTTGCAAAAGAGCACAAGAAGGCATTAAGAACCCGGAGGGACCAGTTTAATTATTTTGGCATCGACAAGATGGGAAGGGTGTTAGTGTCTCTTCTGCCCCTTGGCTTTCTGTCTACAGAGATTAGTGCAGGTTAATGATAAAGGATAACAAAATGTGATACAGGACATGCTAAGCAGGTTTGCCTCAGGCCGCTGTAGCACAGTGCAGAGAAGTTCTGTTTTCTCATTTGTTCAGGTGTATCTAATATAACTCTCTTAAAAGAGGAGGGAGGAGCAAGAGGGGGAGGGAGAGAAAACACTGCAAACCGTTCACTTGGAAACTGACACACTTGTTATGTACTGTAATTCTACCATGCAGGAGTTGTTACATAAGGCACCACAATTTAATTGTAAATATATGCTGGCACCCAGAAAGTGGGGGAAATATTATCTAGACATTGACCTAGCGAGGGATTAATTTTCTTTTATTCAGATCAGTGAATTAGCTCTCTATGCCCTGCATCCACCAATGGATGAAACCAAGTGTAAGTGTGCATAAAACCACCCTGAGAGCTCTTGCACTTAAATAAAGTTATAGCAATGAGATTCTGTAAAAACCTCTTCAGTCCATCCAAAGCGTCCTTGAGCGCTCACAATGCTCTTCCCACAGTACATTCTCACTGCTTTGCCCAGCTTAGTTTTCAACACTGGAACAATGCTGCTTCCATGACTTATCTTGACAGACCTGTGCAGTCTAGGAGTGTGTCTACACAGCAAAGTTATTCCAAAATAACGATGCACACGTCTACACAGCAATTCCATTATTTCGAAATAACAGACAGCTTATTCCGACTTCTACAAAGAATGACACCTATTCCGAAATAGCTATTCAAAATAAGGCATGTGTAGACACTCCACTGGTGCTATTTTGAAATAGCCCCTCACCAAAGCCATTCTAAGTTATGCCTCCTGGGGCTCTAAATCGAGATAACATGTCTACGTTAGGGAAGCCTACTTCTGACTCATTTTGAGGCTTCCCTGCAGTGTAGACGTGCTAGTTCGAAATAAGCTTTTCCGGAGTAACTACTCTGGAATAGCTTATTCTGAAATAACAGTGCAGTGCAGACATAGCCCAGGAGAGCTCCTCCACACTAATCCAAGGTGAGGCCCTAATTCTACAGTCTGTGACAGAGCATCAGTCTTGCTTCTGGGGTCCTGCGCTTCTAGGCAGAAAGTGTTTGCCTCAGAGGCTCGCTGTGGCCCTCCACACAGCTTCTCACCTTTTACTAGAGTCAAGGGTTACAGCTCACAGAGCCACCCTCCTCAGAGGACAGTCAAACAGGTTTTGGGCTGGATCCCTCTTCAGTTCCAAACTCCTCCTTCAGGGGTGGCCTCTACAGTGGTGCAGGGAAAGTTGGGGGAACCTGTAGCAAGTCCTCCTCCACCAGAGCTACGGTTTTGCCCTTGGCCACTTCCCCAACCAACTCCTCCCAATACCTTTCTCCTGGTACCTGACCTTGTCCTTCTGCTCTTCCCCAGCACCTCTTCACTCCCAGTCCTGCTGGCCATCCCTGAAGGGAAGCCTTTTAAACTAGCCCCAGCAGATCCTTAATGGGCTGCAGGTATTCTGATTAACCTGTTGCTTCTGGCAAGTTCTTAATTGGCCCCAAGTTCTTCCTAATTGTGATGCAGCAGCTCCTACCCTGGTTACTCAGGGAAGAGAAAACTGTTCGCCCATAGACCAGCATATCAACTTTCCATAAGATTATGGTAGCTCAGTGCTTTGAGTCTGTCACAAATCCTTACTCAGACAATGGGAGTTCTGCTTAAGAAGGAGCAGCAGGATCTTAACCTTTTTGATTAAGCTACTAATCTGTCCTATACAGTTACTACACCTAAAAGATCTTATTCCAAAGAGGCTGGTGGGAGGACAATAACAATGATCTTCCCCACAGAGGTGTCCTGAGTCTCAGAGGGCATGTCTACACTACCCCGTTAGTTCCTCGTTATTCCACGAGGAGTAACGGTAGTTCGAACTAGGAAGCCTAGTTCGAACTACCTAGTTCGTGCCCCGTGCAGCCGCGCGGCACAGGGTTCGAACGAGTGGGGTTTTAAAAATGGCGGAGCCCCGCTTATGCAAATGAAGCCCGGGAAATTCAAATCCCGGGCTTCATTTGCAAGTGCGGTATGCCTACATTACCCTCCTAGTTCGAACTAGCGGGGTAGTGTAGACATACCCGGAATAATTCCTTGGTCTTTAGAAAATGCCTTGAGACCCTCAGAAGCAAGGCACTATAGAAATTCAAAGTATTGTTTTACCTTTTAGGAGTTCTTTATTCTGTGGCTCATTGTCCATCACTTATCTCGATCTCTGTGTCTCCAATACACCCATTGCAATAACCGAACCTTCCATTCTTTCTTTTTCTCCCTTTTGGGCACTTCCAATAAATGGAATGGCCCACATCCCCCTCTAGTGTGAATCAGAGTATTTCCAATGAACTTCAGTTTATGCCAGCTGAGAATCTAGCCGATTTATGTCATTGGGACTTTTGTTCTTGGCTTTCTATGACAGATTGGAAACATTTAGCAGTTCATTAGTGAGGGAATGGGCAAAATATCTCTGATGTATATTTTCAGAGATCCGCCTTTCTGTGTAACAAGATGTTGAATGGTCACACATGGGGTATCTCTTTCTATACCAGTCTGGTTCACTGCATACTTCTCTTGACTGTTTATGGGTCTGGAGAAAAGGCATCCGAACCTGAGATAGCTCATTAAACAAGCACATAAATGCCCTCTGCAAATTCAAGTCTTGCTGTTACTAACTTCAGATCCCATTATTATCTTAATACATTATGAATTAGAAAGTGATTTAATTGGGTTTCATGTGCCAGGAAAAGAAAGAGGAGAGGAATGTTATGTAGATAAGTGAAATGGAAGTATGTAAGGCACTTGTTCCAAAAATGTTCACAGCCTTTTAATAGTAATAATGAAAGCCACATATTCTGTCAACACTTATGATTGACTCCTTTAATCCCAACTGTTCTGTCGCTGTTCCCTAGCATCTAACTGTGAACATTGTTTGGTTCCTTGTTAGTAATAGGACTTGAGCCATTTATGTATGGCTCAGTATCTGAAAGCTAAATCAAAGGTATTGAGCAATTATCGCCCCGTTGATTCCAATACAATTTATGACTTCCTGAGGGTGCTGAGAATGTGTGTGTCCCTCTAGCCACGCAGGTCTCCAAACATCTAACAGAAGTCTGGGCTTGACTTCTGGGCTTGACAGTTTGGACTTGACAGGCAGCGTGGCCTACTGGCTAAGGCACTAGAGTGTAGTCAAGGAGACCTGAGTTCTAAATTATGCTATTCTACCATCAACCAGCTGTGTGACTTCGAGCAAATTGCCCCTGCTCTGCACCTCTTTCTCCTCCCCCTTGTCTCAGTTATTTAGATTGTAAAATCTCATGGCAGGGGACATGTCTTACTGAGCAGGCAGTGTTGGGGCATGGCGGTGCATCTATATCACTACTAATAAAAATTAGAGGAATTTTGGTAAACTGAACGGGCAATGGCGGTTCTCAAGGTAAAAACAATTTCATTTAATCTCTACAGATGGTTGGGAGACGTTGAACTATGGTCTCTCTATAGCAGGAAATGACTAACAGGTAAAATAAAGGGGAAGGCAGAGGAGTTCAACTTTCTTTTTCTTGCTGAAATCAGAGGGAGAGATTCCTTCTCCTTTTGGGGGGCAAGAAGGAGGGTATAAATAATACATCATTTTCTCTAATGAAGGGCCTGGAGTTCTCAGGGCACTGGTTGTATGCTACAGAGACTGCCAACTCTATGAGCTAAGTTTCTCAAATTGCTCAGGGCCAGATTTTCCAGAAGAAATCAGATTTTCTGAAGCACTCAGCTTCCATGTAGGCATCTAAATAAGGGACAGATTTTTAAAAAGTGCTCAAGACCCAGCATTTCCCATTGTGCACCCATAGTACAAATCTAGCCTAAGTTCACTGGTACAAATCTTACTTCACATGTCAATGGCTGAAAGCTGTTAGAGTTTGCTGATTGTTTGGTGGCTGATATGAAATGCGAATAGCCCATGTCACAAACCACCACTGCAATGCACAATGATTAACCTTCTTGTTGGCAGGCTAGGGAGAGGAAAGAGTAATAGACACTGACCTTCCTCCCGTCATCCTTGAAAATGATGTCCCTCTAAAGATCAGGGCAGGATTCAAGTACATTAGCTTGTGCGTTGTTACATACCTGTTGTGTCTCGTGGTCTGACAGTCTGGTACTATTTGCTAGTGATAAGATCACTTTAAGGAGAATGTATAGTAGAGGGAACTGGAATAGGAATAAATCTGGATGCTTTAATTTGATGGGGAAATATAACACCCCAATACAACCAGCTGTATCCCAGACTCCATTTTTACATGCCCCCAGTGGATCAAATACATCAATCACCCATTGTAGGAAAAGTCCCCATTCTACTGCCTCTTGTCAGTTGTCAGCTTGCTGGAGAGAAGACTGCAGCGCTCAGGTTTGCTGTATTTGTTGTTTACTCATTCCTCTCTTGGAGCATCTGTTTACTGAGGAAGACACAGAAAACTGTCACTAGAACCTTTACAAAAAACCCTAATTACGTGACTTACTAAATAAACTTTTCCCCCACAGTCTGTATTTATTGGACTGAACCCTCACTACCCAAACCCTAACCATATGTAGGGTAAGAGCATCTCAGTGTAACGTATGGAATTCTTCCCCCACACATACACTTACATTTTTGCCAAAACATGGAATCTGAGAGGGCTAATTGTGATTTATCTACAGCAAGTTGAATCTTTCTCTTCTTGTCTCTGACTCACTTGCTCCCATGATGCAGAAAAGATGTTGAGGGAATGAGAGTCAGACAATAATAGTTGTGTTAGCTAGTGACATAAAGATCAGCTGCACTATGATGATGTCATTGGGCTGAGGGGTAGGTGTGGAGGTGAAATATTCACAGAACCTAGGGTACGTCTACACAACAGTGTTATTTTGGAATAACTGACATTATTTCAAAATAACACAGTGCACGTCTACACAGCAAGCCGTTATTTATAAATAATATTCAGCTGGAGGATTTCTTACTCCGACTCCCATAACCCTCATTTCACGAGGAGTAAGGGAAATTGAAGGAAGAGTGTTCTTCCTTCAACTTCCTGTGTTGTAGACAGTGCCAAAAGCCAAATTAAGCTATTTCAACTTTAGCTACTCAATTGATGTAGCTGAACTTGCGTAGCTTAATTCGACTTTAACCCTGCTGTGTAGATGTATCCCTAGAGAAGTGCTGAAAGGTTCAAGTTAGGATGCATAGAACTCAGTTCTGCTTCTGCTGAAGACAATGGGAGTTGGCCATTGAGTTCAGCGGAAGCAAGATCAGGATCACAAAGAGGGAGCCAGGAGCAGATACCTTAAATGATAGAAGGCTAGGTATATGGACAGAGAAAGGGGCCTAGTCCCTTGTGGATGGAATTCCTCTGGATAAAAAGCAACACCGGGCTAAGCACTCAATAGGGATTTAGTTTGTACTAGCCCTCTTCCATGAGCAACTATTATTGTAACAAGACCACGGTGAGTCTGCATCCTGGGGCTACTCTACTTTTATTTCCAGGGTTTTATTTATCTTCTGGTCTGCAGGATAGGGGCCAAAGCTGCTCTCTTTAGTCTGGAGTAGTAGTGAAGCTCCTTAATCCTAGCCTAAATTAGAACTGCTCTAGGTGATGGTCTGCTTCTTATGCTTCCCATGGACTGTGGGAAGTAAAAAGTAGCTGTCTAACAGGGTGACTGCCCTGCACTGGCCCTTTAAGGGTTAAAACCCAGCCCAAGGACAAGGCTGAGAGAGTGTAGCCCACAGCTAAGGCAGATACAACCAATCAGGGCTCAGCTGGGGCTGCATAAATAAGGGCTTCTGGAAGGAAGGAGGATAGATGCTCTTGCTCTAGCTGGGGAGTAGGAGGGACCTGGCTGCCACGAAAGCCAGAGGCTTCTTGAGAGAGAGCAGGGATGGGGAGCTCTGACCTAACCTCACTCCCAGGCTCCAGGGCCTGAGGCAAGGACTGAGGGTACTAGGGCTGGAAGAAAATAGCTAGGATAGGAAAAGGCAGCAGGTCCATACCCCCTTGCCAATGATGAGTGGCCATTTCAGACTGCAGTTTGCCCCTGAGGGGAGGGGCTAGCTGCTCACTGACAGTGGGTCACTGAGGCCAGGTGGGTGATGGGGAAGTGTGTGGGGTTCCCTCAGAGTGGAGGGCCCCAGAGTGCAGAGGCACTGACCTAGGACAGTATGAGGAGGAAAGAGCACCATGGCCAGGAAGGGACATGGAGCTAAAGTAGCAGACGACCTGCCACAGAGGCTGGGACGCCGACCAGTAGAGGGCACTCTGAGGCAGGAGAACCAGTTCCCCGAGTGACCAGCAGGAGGTGCTGTGGGGGTAAGTGCGCACACCCTGACAAGCTGTAACACAATGTCCTCCAATCACGCCCTCTCTTCATCACTGGCCTAAATCTTCTCTTCACATATCCCCTACACCAGGCAATGAGATCATAGGTAAGGGAGGCCAAACACTTCACCATATGGAGAGGCCTCCTGTGCAGGGGCTATTCTCAGGGGGGCATTTCTTTATCTTAAATTCCCCTTTTTGTTGCTAGAGCAAAGGGGACTTAGTGTTTCTAGGAGATGGACTTTCCTCCCTCCCTCAGAACAAGGTGGTTCCTCTGTGTCATTATTAAGGACAGGCGATGAAAGACTGTGGAAGGGAAACCCATGGCTGAATCGGGATGCATTGTAAATTCTTTTCTCATTTCAGTGGAGGGGGAGTGGAGAAAATGTTTCATGTCAGGAGTGCTGAAGTCAGACAGATGGTACGGTGTGAGAGGGGAACGCTGGGCACAAATGCAAGTGTGACGGAGACGTCCTGTTCCCTGGGGTGGTGTGTTTTGTGAGGAAACTGCAATAATGTTTTGTTTATTTTCCTCCTGCAGTTGGAACAAAAGGTACAAAAACATTTCTAACTCTGAGACATGTCCCCAGCTGCCTTGCTTTGTTTTTAAAGTACTTTGCAGGATGACAGATTGCAAGGGAAATAGATCTTTTATGATACTGAGACCAGGTTAGCTGGGGTGAAGCACTGAGATAGAAGGGGTCCATTATGTGATGGGAGAACAAAGAAGAGGGGCAATGGGAAGATCTGCATCTCATCCCAGCCCAGTTATTGAGGCACGTGTCAGGTTTCCCTCTTTAATTAGCTACAATTATGTCAGCAAGAAATTGACAAGGTACATTGAACAAACAAACAGTTTCTATCATCAAACTCTTACCTGGGAGACATTTGGAGGCTGATTAGACTGCAGCATGACGTATTGGAGGTTCTGCCCCATAGAATTAGTCACTCATTGTGGGATGTATTTGGCATCTTTGCTGCTTCTGGCATTCATTTTTAACTGCTTAAACACTGCTGGGTCCTTTCATGTGAGTTTGGGAATTCTGCTTTCATTTTTTATTTTAACACATCTTTAAGTAAAGGTCTTTGGAACAGAAAATTTGCCCTATCAGTTCATTGAACCATCTAAGTCACTATTCTGCTTCAGATATTGACCAGTAATAAGAAAATAGAACTTGCTGAACCATAATAGATCAATGATCCCTCTAGTATTCTGTCTCAGACAGTGACTCGGCATCAGCTACTTCAGAAAAAGGCACAAGAAATCCAAAAGTGGTCAGTCATGAAATACTTCTTCCTAATTTCTTCTGATAGAGTTGTTGGATGTCCTGAAGAATAAGGGTTTAATAACTGATTATTGTTTGCAAAACATTTCAAAAGTTGAATGATATATAAATAAATGCTGCTGCTGAGGAAAATCCTACTGGCCTTATTCAAGCCAAATAATCGTTGATATGGATGCTGACTTTCTGAGCACTGGTGAGTTGTCTTGCCTCTTACTGCCTCAGTTTCTCTATCTTTGAAACAGCAATAACAATTATTTCTGGCAGCAACAGTAACTCAAAGGAATGTTGTTTAGCTCAGTTCACTAATATCTATAGAAAATTTTGAGATGCCAGTGGAAGGATGGTCTTATGATATGGTCTTGAGCTGAGACACAGTAAATCAGGGTTTAAGTCTTCTATGCTTACCCTGGGTTCCTTGAACCATCATTTTAATCTCTCAGGGTACGTCTACACAGCAACATTATTTCTGAATAGGCTATTTCGGGATAAAAACTCTGAAATTGCTTGTCTACAGTGCAAAAGCCAATCAAAATAGCACTGAGCTATTCTGAAATAGTGTTCACACTGATTGGAGTTTCAATAGCATTTAAGACACCAACCTCTCCCCCCTGCTCCTCCTTCCCCCTGCAGAAGACTTCAGGCAGAACATCAAGACAGCAGTCACTTCCTGGGCTTTCAGCTGCTTCCTGAGGCTATCTGAGGCTTGTGCTTAAAGGGAAACCCTGTACAGTGATGTCTCATTGCCACCTCCTTGAGGGACAGCAAACCCATTGCACTGTGTGGAACGTTGACCCCATCATCGCAGGCTTTGTCCCTTCCTTCCCAACTGTGGGGGGGAGGAAGGGGCATTGTCAGAACCCACCACCAGGCATCTGACTACATCATTTGGAAGGAGTTCTTTTCCATGGTTCTGCAGCCCATCGTGGACCACCGTGGCCACTTCACAGACATTAATGTCAGGTGGTCAAGAAGGGCACATGACACCCACATCTTTAGGAACTCCAGCCTCTACAGAAGATGCACGCTGGCACTTTTTCCCCCGACCGCACCATCAGTGTTGGTGACGTGGACGTGCTGATGTGCATCATGGAGGACGCAGTCTCCCCTCTTCTCCCCTGACTAATGGAGCCCTGCACTGGACACCTGCATCCCTGAAGGAATGATTTAATTCCAGGCTCAGCAGGTGCAGCATCGTGGCGGAGGGCGCCTTTGGGCATCTCAAAGGGAGGTTTCGCTGAATCCTCAGCCCTCAGGACCTCGGCAAGTGGACCATCCCCCAGGTGATGGCAGCATGCTGTGACCTCCACAATATTTGTGAGAATAAGGGGGAGATGTTCCTGCCAGGGTAGGGGGCAAAGGCCGAGCAGCTCACCAGGGCTTTTGAACGGCCATGCACAGCTGCCATTCGGCAAGCCCATTGTGGGCTGTGCGCATCCAGGAAGCCCTGAGGGAGAGTTTCAGACAAGGACACTGTGCCTCTGCAGTGCCCCTGTGTGCCTTTCCTCCTTCAGCCCTCCCTTCCCCTGCCCTGCCATCCCCGCCCCTGCAGATACAATAAAGCAGACTTTTTGGTTTGAACAATGAACTGTGGTAATGAAAACTGGGGAGGGACTGGGGAAAGAATCTGGGAAGGGGGAAGAGAGAGGGGGAGGAGGGGCTCAGGGATGGAGCTGGGCATGGCACCTGCCGCGGGTGGTCCCACTGCCTCTTGTGTGAGGCCCTCGGTGGCCACACGGGGAGGCTCAGGGGAACAGCCAGAGGAGCAGGGGTAGGAGTGAGAGGTGGCTGCTTAACCGCTCAACGGCAGTGACCAGGCGGTTGATGGCAGCAGTGTGTGCCGCGCACATGCTTCAGGACTCTTGTGCCAGCTCCTGCCAGGTGGTACGGCGCAGCTCCTGGCCTGCTTCCCGCCACTGGTCCTGCCATTCCAGAGGCTGCTGGAGGCCACACAGGCGGGTGATGTGTTCCCGCTCCCGGTCCTCCCGGGCTTTTCTGCGGCAGTGGCTCCCATGGGGCCAGGAGGCTGGCACAGGCGGTGTTGCGAGCACCTCCCTTGCAGCTGGTCCAGCTGTGAAGAACAAAGAGAAGGGCAGTGATCCCAGGAGACAGTGTGCCTGACGCCTGGTCTCATCTCAGAGGTGACACCGAAGGCTCTCGGGTCAGAAGAAGGCAAAGTGCTTGTTCCCTGCACAACTGGCCCTTTGCTACAGGGGCACAGACATCCCAGGGGAGCCTTGCTAATGCCACGTCCCAGAGATGAGCAGGCATGGGATAGTGCTGGCCAGGCCAGGAGCCTGCAGGAGGGGAGGGGAACGACGGGAAGCTGGGTTTCCCTATATTCTGTGCACATTCTGGGTCTGGCAGTGGCAGCATCCCACGGGGAGAGGTCTTGTATCCCTGCCTGCTGGAGGAGAGGGAGGGTTGGGGAGGTGAGAGTGAGTGGCGGACACTGCTTGCCGGAGAGGGTGCTACTGAGGTTCCCTTCACTTCCTTCCCCTCCCAGAAAGCTCCCATCGTAGGGATTCCGTGTCCTCTGCCTCGTTGTGCTTGCCTGGGAGTGCATGCTACCCCTAGAGAGTGGGCATGTCAGTGTGCCATGCATGGCACGGCTCGGTGCGTGTGTGTCCATGACCCCATCCTCCTTAGTGGCGGCTTGTGGTGGGAGGGTGTTTCACCACAGAGTTGGGAGTAAGGCAGGACTCTCCAAAAACCCTGTGAGCAGGAGCACAAGGGTCCTCTAAGGCAGCCTCCTGGGTCTGTATGCGATGGACTGGCCCTCCATGTGCACAGGCTGCTGCATGATCCCCAGGCTGAGAAGGCCGAGCGAGGAGTGTGCAGCCCCTCGCTGCCCGCTGCTTCCCCCCCAGTGCGTCTAGGGAAAGTAATGAAGCTCATCTGATTGGCCTACCCCTGTGTCATCCTATCCTTGAGGCAACATCCTGGGAGGGGGGTACTCGCTCCAGGGACAGGCTGAACTCCTGGCTGGTGGGCATTATCGTGTCAGTGGCCTGCTCCTTCTTCTCCAGGATGGTGACATTGGGCATCTCCAGCCCTGAGTTCACAACAAGGCGGGGGAAAGGGGCTGATCTCCCTCCCAGGATGTGGTGGAGCTGGTCCAAGTAGAGGAAGTTCTGAGGCACCATCCCTGAGTAGGTGCTGTGCTCCCTGGCCTATGTATAGGTATGCCTGAGCTCCTTTGCTTTTATGTGCACCTGCTCCTGGATGCGCATGTGTCCCCTCTGACCCAGGCTGTTGGCCGTCCGGCCATAGACATCTGCATTCCTATACCTGGTGCAGAGATCCTTGAGGTTTTCCTCATCTCCCCAGATCTCAGTGAAATTCAAGATCTCCACACAGTCCACGATGGGGCCAGCATCCTCCACTCCCAGGCTTGGGAGCTGGCTGCAGTAGTGCTGCCAGCTGTAAGGGGTTCAGTTGGCATGCGGAGGTCTGCCACGGTGTCAGGGAAGTTCAAGCTGGGTGTTGCTGTGTGGCACGTTGGTAGCAGGGCTCGCGTCGTACCACAAACTGTTTCCCCTGAGGTTGGCGCTTTAAGGACTGCAGGGGAAGGGAAACTATAGAGTTCTGATGAGTGGGGACAGAGTGAACTATTTCAGAACTATTTAGAAAAGCTAAACGTACACAAATCCATGGGTCTGGATTTAATGCATCCGAGGGTACTGTGGGAGTTGGCAAATGTCATTGCGGAGCCTTTGCCCATTATCTTTGAAAACTCATAGAAATTGGGAGAGATCCCAGGTGATTGGAAAAAGGCAAATGTAGTGCCCATCTTTAAAAAAGGGAAGAAGGACAATCCAGGGAACTACAGACCAATCAGCCTTACCTCAGTTCCCGGAAAAATCATGGAGGGGATTCTCAAGGAATCCATTTTGAAGCACTTGGAAGAGGGGAAAGTGATCAGGAATAGTCAACATGGAATCACCAAGGGCAAGTCGTGCCTGACCAATCGGATTAGCTTCTATGATGAGGTAACTGGCTCTATGGATATGGGAAAGTCAGTGGATGTGATATACCTTGACTTTAGCAAGGCTTTTGATAACGGTCTCCCACAATATTCTTGCCAGCAAGTTAAGGAAATATGGATTGGATAAATGGATGGTAAGGTGAATAGAAAGCTAGCTAGACTGTCGGGCTCAACGGATAGTGATCAATGGCTCGGTGTCTGGTTGGCAGTTGGTTTCAAGTGGAGTGTGCCAAAGATTGGTTCTAGAGCCAGTTTTGTTCAACATCTCTATTAATGACCTGGATGAGGGGCTAGATTGCACCATCAGCAAGTTTGCAGATGACACTAAGCTAAGGGGAGGGGTGGATACTTTGGAGGGCGGGGATAAGGTCCAGAGTGACCTAAACAGATTAGAGGACTGGGCCAAAAGAAATTTGATGAGGTTCAACAAGGACAAGTGTAGAGTCCTACACTTGGGATGGAAGAATCCCAAACATTGTTACAGGCTGGGGACCAACCAGTTAAGTAGTAGTTCTGCAGAAAAGGACCTGGGGGTTACAGTGGATGAGAAGCTGGATATGAGTCAACAGTGTGCCCTTGTAGCCAAGAAGGCTAATGGCATATTAGGTTGCATTACGAGGAGCATTGCCAGCAGATCCAGAGATGTCATTATTCCCCTTTATTTGGCTCTGGTGAGGCCACATCTGGAGTATTGTGTCCAGTTCTGGGTCCCCCACTACAAAAAGTATGTGGATGCATGGGAGAGGGTCAAACAGAGGGCAACCAAAATGATGAGGGGGCTGGAGCACTCGACTTATGAGGAGAGGCTGAGGGATTTGGCTTATTTAGTCTGCAGAAGAGAAGAGTGAGGGGGGATTTGATAGCAGCCTTCAGCCTCCTGAAGGGAGGTTCCAAAGAGGATGGAGAGAGGCTGTTCTCAGTTGTGACCGATGAAAGAACAAGGAGCCTTTCACTAGGGCTATGTTCTATTTTTGAAAGAGGATATACAAATTCTGTGGGAATTTGCATATCTTCTTCAGATCTCACTTTTGAAAGTGAAAATAGTCTGGATGCATTTTTTGAAAAAAAAACCCCTTTTTCAAAAAAAAACCCCTCTTCCTTAAAAATGAAGTTTACACATTTTTTTCGAAAAGGGGTTTTTCGTGAAAAAAAAAATGTGTCCAGACTACTTTCACTTTCAAAAGATCTGCTTTTGAAAGTGAGATTGGAAGAAAATATCCTCTTTCGAAAATAGAACATAGTTTAGACGTACCCTAAGCTAGATGGTGGTGAGCTAAAGCATATAATGTGTTAAAGCAGGCTGGTATAGGGGCTTTCCTAAATTTTAATCTAAACAGGTATAACGCAATTTAGGAAGAACCAAAACAACCAGTTATGACAGAAATAACACATATGATACCTTACCACAAATAGGCCATGGTAACAAATTGACATATGCTGAGATCATTAATATACTAATCTATAGGAAAAAGACACTCCAACATTAATAAGGCGAAATAGAAATATGAAAAAGGGAAAAATTCCCTATTGAATATGCATCAGACATAACTGTCAGCGTAACATATGATAAAAGTGGCATCCCAGCCTATGGACAGTAGGAGAAGGAGACATAGTCCTTGAAAGGTTCCAAAATGATTGCCACTGGGGGCAATGGGGAACATCATGATGATGTGAATGATGTAGAACAACTTCAAGTGTTATTCATCAAGGGATGGTGTGAGCGTATGGAAGTGCTGATGGACATGCTATAATATCTATTTGATTAAACTGGGGTGTTGTGACTGTACTATATATATTAATAAAATATATTTGTAAATATAAATGAATTCCTATAGTATGAGTATTGCAAGTAGGTGCATAGGGGTTCCCAGCTGTAAAACTGTGAATAATACTGGGCCTGATCTGGGGATAAGGTCTGATAACTGAGTATTCTTAAGTAATCTATATATTCATGCACAATCTAAAGTTAAAGGAAAAAGTGCTTCTCAATGGTAGATAAGGGTAGCAGACATTGCCCCTTAATGCTCGTGAGGCACACGACTACAACAATGAGGAGGGAATGGGGGGGGGCATAAGTGGCTAGAGAGATAAAATGCACTAAGTATGAGTGACCTGTTTCTCCCCTTCCTTGTATATTATGTAGTTAGATACATCTATGTACGAGTGCAAATTGGAATTCTTCAGTCACTTACATCAGGGGGAGCATTTCATATCCATGCATTCCCTTTTGTCACAGCTATAAATGATCATACAACTGACAAGGTATTGGAGAATCAAACCCAGCAAGTGTAAAATATTGTCTCAATAAAGTTCATGATACCGCACATCATGCTTAAAAAAAGGCTTTCTAGACTTATCCTTTTAATTTCTGTTAGATTAAGATTTTCGTCTCTCTAGCTTCAAACATATGTTTTTTTTTCATCGCCATGTATGTACTTCGAGCATAAGTAGGACGAAAAGCTGTACCCTGCTGTCCTTTCTTTTTCTTATGCCACAAATTAAGTAATACTCATGTAGAACTGGATGGCGGACGAAGTGCTTTATAAATTCTTAAAACCATATTTGGAACTATTCGAGTAATCATTATAATGCATTATTCAGTCAGTTAGAAGTACTTTGCAAGAAAAACATGAAATATATCTTCATTGTAAGTGCATCTGTTGTTTCTTGCAAACGATTAGCTGTCATCAAATCATAAATTTTCTTTTATTTTTATGGCTAAGACCATTTGTTCTAATTAAGGACTGGGTATGACACTGAAAGAAACTTGCCATGTTTAATAGAACTAAGGCTTTTAGTCATGCTGTTTCCTAAATCCTAAATGTAGAAGAGAATTTAAAATGTGTATATATTAGTCGATGTTACCAACTGCAATTGAGATTGAGACCCTTTTGTTCTAGGTTCTAGGCAGAGAAACCCTATTTCAAAGTTTACTATGTAAAGCAGTGATTTTCATTATGCACTGCTTTCTCTGTGTTATGATGGCTGCTATATATATATATATATATAACCTGTATGGCCCTGAGGATGTCTTACGGGCCACAGCTGCATACTGATTAGACTGCAAACAGCCTACACGCCGTGGGTAGAGAACCACTGATCTAAATAAATTAGGCAGAAAAAGAGACAGGAAAAGAAAGGATTATTATTAGAAAGGGTTTGGTTTTTTTCCATCAAAACATTTTTTTAAGAAAAAAATCACTTTGCAACCAAACCAAAATCTCTCCGAGAAAATTTCCAGTTTCCCCCTATTTTTTCAATGAAAAGCAATCACCAAAATATTTTCTGTGTTCAACTGCAACAACAACAAACAGGTTTTGCTTGTTTACAAAAATGAGTTATAGTGGGGGGGGGGGGGGGGCGTTGTTTAAAAAGTGACAAGCCCATTTTTTATTGAAAAGTGAACATTTTTTTTTCAGTTTTTACTTGTTTATGGAGAAAATGACATTTGTGGGAGAATTTTTAAAAATCTATAGCTATATAAATACAAGAAAATATGATTTTGTGGTTAAGTTCTTGGCTGGAGAATCATGGTTCCGTTCTTAGGTGTGTCTGTGTGCGTGTGCACACATGTGTAAAAGAGGGGAAATATAACTGTGTTGGTGAGAATTATGAAAAGGCTGGAATCTTTACAGACATAATCTCAAGGTAGCGACCAAGTTCCTGTGCCTTGTCCCGCTAAGTGGTGGATTAGGTGACATAATAGGTTCTTTCCATCTGTATTGTCTATGATTCTGTAATACCTGGGGTCACCGAAGAAATGGAGAGATTCTCTGTAATTGGAAAGTTCAAGTGCAACAGCTACAATTTTCTTCTCCTCTTGATTGTATCACAGGGTTTATTTTCCAGGCACTCTCATTCTCATTAACTATTTCATCAGCAGCCTTTATGGAGGAAGGCTGAGCACAGAGAAAACACACTGCTTGGCTAGATAACTTGCACTGGGGTAAATTCAGTTTCTCCAAATTTATTATGTTAGTTGAAATTTGCTCCGAGGGAGAAGAGGAAAGGGGAAAAGAGCAGGAATCTGAAGGGTGGTGTCACGGGGTGGTAAGTCAGCCCTCTCAGAGAGGGCATTGAGCCTCTCAGGCCCCGTATGGGGTGCTCCACCCCGTAATTATTACAGTCCCTGTGTCCGTAGCAGCCCTGTCAGTGTGGCAATAGGGCCCAAGGGCCAAGTCCGTAGCAGCCCACGTCAGCGGGGCAATAGGGCCCAAGGGCCAAGTCCGTAGCAGCCCACGTCAGTGGGGCAATAGGGCCCAAGGGCCAAGTCCCTAACAGCCTACGTTAGTGGGGCAATAGGGCTTACTGGCCCAAATCGGAAGTCCAGCTATAGCGCCCCCTTGGGGGTTAATGGGGCAGGGTAAGGGGACCTGGGCTCTCCCTCTCCACTGGCTCCCAGCCCAGGGCTATGTCAGTGGTGGGCATGACATAGGGAATCTGCCCAAAACACACTGAGCTCACGGGGTGCTCCTGCTCCCCGCCCTGAGCTACTTCCCGCCCTGTTCCAGACCATCAGCGTCTTCTCCGCCTGCATCCTCCGGGCTGTGTGCTTTCCTAGCCCATCTCTGCTGGCTGGCCTCTGCTGCAGGGTTTGTCAGTTGCTCCTCCTCCCGACTGGGGGTCTCCCCGGCCGATCTCTGCTGACTGGCCTCTGCTGCTGCGTCTCACTGCTGGTCCTTCTCCAGGACTCTGGAAGCAGCTCCTTCCCCTGCTCCACTGGCCTTTATACTGGTCCTCCAGTGGGATCACGCCCAGCAGGGCTGTGGGGGAGGGGCTCTCTCAGCCAGGTAGGCCTGGTTAACCCCTGCAGGCCCAGTTGGTGCACCCTGTCACAGGTGGGAAGACACAGTTTAGTATTCTCGCATGCCATTTGCAGTCAGTAGAATGCGGCAGTCATAGGGCGAGGGAAGCATTGTGAGCAGGGCCAGGTTAGCGCTTGTGATGGCCTGGGGCTACTAGATTTTATGGGATCTCCTCGGCTCTGGGGTGAGCCCAAACAGGAGGGGTTCAGAGAGTGGGAGGGGGTTGCAGGTTGAGGCAGGAGTGTGGGTTGGCAGGGGAGAAGGCTCAGACTGGAGGCTTGGGCTCTGGGGTGGGGTTGGGATGAGGCATGTGGTGGCAGAGGGTCTCCAGTCTAGGGCCAAGGGTTTGGACAGAGAGGGGGCTCAGGGCAGGAGCAGAGGGTTTGGGTGTGGGGCACGTACATGGGGCAGCTCCCCTGCAGTGTAGGGGGAGGCAGCTGGGTCATTGCAGCCCATGGGGCCCCAAACCCGCCTTCAGGCACTGTCCCCAATTCTGCCTCCCATTGGCTATGATTCCCAGCCAATGGGAGCTGCAGGGTGGAGCCCGCAAGTGAGGTCCGCATGGGGATGAGGCTTCCCATGGTGCTCATGGTGATGCGACTGCAGCCAGCAAGGGGAGAGGCAGCTCCCTTCCCCCCCCCCCCCCCCCCCCCCCCCGGCCTGGCAGGGCCAGAGAATGTGCAGGGGCTTTAGAGGCTTTTTCTGCCCAGGGGCCCGGCAGAGAGATCTGCAATTCTGGCAGTCCAAAGATATTTTTGCAGAGCTCCCTTCAGCTCAGAGCCCTGTACTGCAGCCCTTAAGCCCCTTTCTTAGTTCAGGCCTAACTGTGAGAGGTGAGTGTTACCGTCAGGAGAAAGCAGCAATGAGGGAGAGGAAAGTGAGTGTTAGATTGAAGTAGGGATGGTAGGAGGAGCAGAGAGAATGAAGTGAGGGGGTTGAAGAAGCTGAGGATACAGGAGGAGATAGAGTGGGAAATGAATCAGTCATAGGCTAAAGCAAACGGAAACATGTTCAAGATGAGATTCCAAGAATGGAAATTACTTCAGTGCTTGGAAGAGGAGAGGGAACTCCGGACTACCTACTGAGGGTAAAATCCACCCCTCCTGCAGTGGGCAGTAAAAGTCCACACACCTCTTAACCCTTCAAAAGCGGCCATGTGTGGTTCAGAAGTGGCTTTGTACTGGCCCTTTGCTGGTAGAACAGAGCAGAGAATAGAACCTCCATTTGAAGGCCTCAGGATCAGCTGGAAGACTGAGCCCTGAACTTGCCCATACATCTTCCAGTTTGGGAAATGCTGCTCAGTGAAATCTGCACTCTGCTTGTTTCTAAATGTGCAGAGGCAGGCTCTGTGTGTGCAGAGCGTTCCCTGCTGCTTCGTTCCTCCAAATCAATATTCCCATGGTTCCATCGTTCAAGACCTTCATCCCAGCAGTAATAACTGCGATGGCATTATCATCCTGTGGCTAATGAGAGGAAGTAATATTTGATCATTTTCTTCTCACTAAAACTTTTTTTGTTTATCGGCTGTCTCCCTGAGGGGAAAAGAAACTACAAGGCAACCACAGGTCAATTTCCATGTCTGATTGCCTGTCTCAGAAAGATCTTTTAAGGATGTTAGCTAGGGGTCTCAGGCTTGGTCTGTTACACTATAGACTTATGTCTGTCTAACTTCATCTAAGGGATCTTTCGGAAAAGGCTTTATTTTCCGAAAGATCCCCGTCTAGACTGGCGCTTTTTTCCGGCAAAGCTCCGAGCCGGAAAAAAGCGGCAGCCATGTTTATGCAAATGAAGCAGGGGGGATTTAAATCCCTGCTTCATTTGCAATTGCGATGTGTCTAATTTGCATCCCTTTTACGGAAAAGGGGTGCAGTCTAGACACAGCCACAGTGCTGAAGAGGCAGAACTGAACTGATCCAAATGTGCCACTTTAGCTCTTAGGGTACATCTAGACTACAGGCTTTTGTCAACAAAACTTCTGTCAACAAAGAGCGTCTAGACTACATCCAGTTCTGTCGACAAAGCAACCACTTTGTCGACATGACAGTGTAGACACAAAGGACAGTGTAGATGCAATAATGCCTTCTGTCGATGGAACTCTGGCATGTTTTTGTACCTGGTTGAGTGTAACATTGGCACTCTGTTGACAAAAGGCGTTATTCCTCACAGAATGAGGTTTACAGTCGTCGACAAAACCCTTTACGGGAAAGGGATGCAGTCTAGACACAGCCCGTATGGATAGATACGTTTTTGGACATGAAGCTCTTTTGTTATGAGAGACAATCATTCCTATCTGGAGAAATGTAACACTTTCCAATAAATGAAGGTTTATATCAGTGAGGGGCATGTGGCCCTTTGGGGCTCTATGTGTGGCCCATGAGGTATTTTGCTTACTGTTGCCCACATGCAAGGTTGCCAGATCTTGCATGTGGTCTCTATCTACATAGGGTTTTTCCTAACAGCACTACTAAAGTGGCACGCATGTGAAGTGAGGTATATGCACAATCCCTACAAAATCTAGGTACTATCTTGGTTGCAACAATGTTAGGAACTGCCGAGATGAAGTGAAGGGGGGCCATTCATGCAGCCCATTCATGAACCTAGGTTGCCCATTGCTGTTTTATGCTCATGTGTGGGGTTGTTATTCCCTCTGGGAAGCTTCAGGCTTGGGTAACTGGAGACGTTCCTATAGAAAGTGCTGGTCGCAACTCCCACCTGAGTGCAAGCTGGATTCAGATCTAAAAAAGACAGAAGAACCATAATACCAGTGTTTGTATGATCATGTTCTGCAGGCTGGGAGGTGTATATTTAAAAAAAAATTAGTTTTGGAAGTCCTTGATTGCGGGGGTGGGGGAAACATGAGATGCCCTAAAAGGGCTCTGCTTTTTTAAAAAAATAGTGAGAATCTTCCTTCTGAAAATCAGGCCCCATTTAAAGCATCTTATGTTGGATATCCAAAAATCACAAATCACTTTTGAAAATGTAGGTTATGTAAAAACTTATTGTCAGTGCAAATGATCCTGATCTTATTAAGTAAGAATGGACAAATACTGTAAAATTATCTGTGAACTGCCATTTGAATAGTCTCCCCATCCTCTTAGCTTATATTCACATCCATCTTGGGTTTGCTTTCCATAAATATTCACATTTATAAAATCGTATTCTAAATGTTACACTCAGCCAAGTACAAAAACATGCCAAGTGATCTGTGTACAGTCAAATAGCTTTGTACGATCAGTGAATGTACAGAATTTGTTCCTGGATAATTCATAGAGAAAAATGCTGAATTGTACTCAATCCATTGTTCATTGTGAATAGTTTGCTCTTCTGATCTAAAGTTAATATTTTAACCTAATTTAAAAGCCCTTTCCACTTATTTAAAAATTAGAGATGAGCCTCAGAGAAATTAAGTGTTAAGAATGTGAACCTGGAGCTGTTCTGAATATTACTCATGGGTGCTTCTCATCTCTAAAATGGACTAAACCAAAGCCAGAAATTTTGCAGATTGGGCACATCTCTACTAATTAAATACAGAAACCTTATATATAAAATATATAAAACCTTATATTGGCATTTACCGCTGTGCAAGGTGAGTGTCATGTAGCATAATTGGTGGCATTTTACACACATTGTACCTCTATAAGGTACATGATAGTGGAGAATCTGTTCTATAAGCTTTTATAATACTTATTCATTATTTTATTTAGAATAATTTGTATATATGTGTACAATATTACTTTTCATCTTTAAATCTTGAAAACATTTTTCAAGCATTAACCTCTCAGGTCCCTTTCAGCATTTTGCTGATGGATAAAATGTGATACAGATGGGTAAAGTGACTTCCTTGATCTCATATGCTAAGTGAGACAGACAGCTGAGAAAAGAACCCATAGTCTTCACTCCCATTCTTTCAGTCTTACCCCTAGACCAGAAGTTCTCAAACAAGGGGGCGATGAACATAATAACATAAGAATGGCCAGACTGGGTCAGACCAAAGGTCTATCTAGCCCAGTATCCTGTCTGCCGACAGTGGCCAGTGTCAGGTGCCCCAGAGGGGGTGTACGGAAGACAATATCAAGCAATTTGTCGCCTGCCATCCTTCTCCAGCCTTTGACAAACAGAGGCTAGAGGCACTATTCCTTACCCCCTGGGTCAGTTTCAGCAGCGGCTGACTTGGGGAAGTCTGGGGCAGAGCAGCTGGGGTGCTGCTGGGTTGGTCCCGCAGCGCCGAGGGGCGCATCCCCCGCACTCCACCCCAGACCTCTCATAGCCCCCCCCTTCCGATAGTCTGGCATATTTGATAATCCGGCACCCCCTGGGTCCTAAAGGTGCCGGATTATCGGAAGTTTACTGTATTATGGGAACAAGTAAATAATTTTTCTTTATTTGCCCTCTCCACACCACTCATGATTTTATAGACCTCTATCATATCCCCCCTCAGTCTCCTCTTTTCTAAACTGAAAAGTCCCAATCTCTTTAGCCTCTCCTCATATGGGACCTGTTCCAAACCCCTAATCACTTTAGTTGCTCTTTTCTGAACATTTTCTAATGCCAAAATATCTTTTTTAAGATGATGAGACCACATCTGTACACAGCATTCCAGAAGTGGGCGAACCATAGTTTTATACAGCGGCAGTAAGATATTCTGGGTCTTATTTTCTATCCCTTTCTTCATAATTCATAACATTCTATTTCCCTTTTTGACCGCCGCTGCACACTGCGTGGACGTTTTCAGAGAACTGTCCACAATAACTCCAAGATCCCTTTCCTGATTAGTTGTAGCTAAATTAGTCCCCATCATACTGTACGTATAGTTGGGGTTATTTTTCCCGATGTGCATTACTTTACACTTATCCACATGAGATTTCATTTGCCATTTCCTTGCCCAATCACTCAATTTGGTGAGATCTTTTTGAAGTTCTTCACAGTCTGCTTTGGTCTTAACTATCTTGGACAGTTTAGTATTGTCCACAAACTTTGCCAGCTCACTGCTTACCCCTTTCTCCAGATCATTTATGAATAAGTTGACTAGGATTGGTCCTAGGACTGACCCTTGGGGGACACCACTAGTTACCCCTCTCCAATCTGAAAATTTACCATTTATTCCTACCCTTTGTTTCCTGTCTTTTAACCAGTTCTCAGTCCAAGAAAGGACCTTCCCTCTTATCCCATGACAACCTAATTTACACGAGAACAAGTGTCAAGCTTAATGTCTGCCTTTGTCCTTTCATGTCACTAAATGGCAAGGTTGTACTGGCCATCTCCCAGATGGTTGAAAGGTTGCCACTGGGTCGGGAGCAGCCTTTGGTACAGGAAAGAGGGTTTCAGTATGCAAAAGGTTGAGAAAAGAAAAATCAATATTGTGAAAACTTCATTTTCTGTTACAAAAAAAAAAAAAAGATGTTTGGTGGAAATTTTCCTGGCTAGCTCTACTCATAACAGAAGGGGAAATTCCACTCAATTGAAAGCTGGCACTTTTAAAACCGAAGAAGGGAATACATTCCCCACAAAAAATATGAGCAAACTGTGGAACTCATTGCTTCAGGGTGTCACAGAAGCAAAACATTTAGCAAGGTTAAGAAAAGGATCAAACATTATATCCAACATTTCCAGAGGCATACCCAAAATGTGTTAAAGAGATATGAAGCCGAATGCTTCAGGCCTTGCGTCTGTGTCAGACTATTAGGCTATGTCTACACTACAAGGTTATTGTGCAGAAAAAGCCTATCAAAAAAAGCACAAGTGCTCTGATTGCCATTCTGTGAATAGCAATCAGAACTTTCATGCACAAGAGTGTCCATGCAGTGTGGACACTCTCTTGTGCAAACACACCTCACTTTTGCAATGCGCTTTTGAGGTGTGGACACACTTTTGCACAAGAAGTTTTTGCAGAACATTTCTTCCGCAAAAAGTTTCTTGCGCAAAAACCCTGCAGTATAGACAAAGCTTCAGAGATTAGAAGGAGATTTAGTGTGGGAGACAAATTATTTCACATCTACTTAATGACAGTCTTTGTTACGCTCAGAAGCATCTGGTGTTGCTCACTGTTGGAGCCAGGATCCTGAACTAGATGGACCAGGGCTCTGATCCAGTCCAAAAATGCCTATAATCCTATGTGGATCAATCATTGTGTTTTTAAATATATATGTTAGGGTTTCTGTGATACATTGATTGACCTTGTAGCTTGCACAGTCATTTTTTGTCTATGCAAAGTTGGCCACATTATGCTCTCAGTGACCTTGTTGTGTATCTGGGATAGTTCAAGGGACAGCAGTTGGAGTTATTCTCAGTTGACATTAGCATATGTGAAAGGACCTGAGGATTACAGTGGACGAGAAGCTGGATATGAGTCAACAGTGTGCCCTTGTAGCCAAGAAGGCTAATGGCATATTATGTTGCATTAAAAAGAGCATTGACAGCAGATCCAGAGAAGTGATTATTCCCCTTTATTCGGCTCTGCTGAGGCCACATCTGGAGTATTGTGTCCAGTTCTGGGCCCCTAACTACAGAAAGGATGTGGACGCATTGGAGAGGGTCCAGCGGAGGGCGACAAGAATGATTAGGGGGCTAGAGCATATGACCTATGAGGAGAGGCTGAGGGATTTGGGTTTGTTTGGCCTGTAGAAGAGAAGAGCGAGGGGGGATTTGATAGCAGCCTTCAACTTCCTTAAGGGAGGTTCCAAAGAAGCTGGAGGAAGGCTGTTCACAGTAATGACAGATGGCAGAACAAGGAGCAATGGTCTCAAGTTACAGTGGGAGAGGTCTAGGCTGGATATTAGGAAAAACTATTTCCCTAGGAGGGTGGTGAAGCACTGGGATGGGTTCTCTAGGGAGGGGGTGGAATCTCCATCCCTAGAGGAGTTTAAGTTTCGTCTTGACAAAGCCCTGGCTGGGTTGATTTAGTTGGGATTGGTCCTGCCTCGGGCAGGGGGCTGGACTTTATACCTTCTGAGGTCTCTTCCAGCTCTATGGTTCTATGAAAGTAGAATTTGGTGCTTTTGGTGGCAGACAAGCCTGTTAGGAGGATGTTAGCAATGTACTTTCCCATGCCTTCAGGTAGTAAATCTCAAATGTATCTCGCTCCTAAAGAATTTGGCAGAAATGTGCCCACTGGCAACTCTGAGCAGAGGAACTATTACACTTCAGGCATCCCAAGGATAGAAGTCATTTGGAAAGACAGTTCTTTGCTGGACGAGGAAGAGCAGTGAATTCTGTGCTCCAACCTCATAGCAGGGCAGAATGTGGAAAGTCACCTGGAGGGCTTTCAGGTTGTGCATAGGAAAGCAGTCATGTGGAAGAGTCTGGCTCCATTATTTTGCCAAGTGATACATCAGGGAGAGAGAGCGAGAGAGACAGGCAAGGTAGCCTCTAGCACAGGAACATAATTTAAAAATACAGCAGGAGTAACATCTAGGTATTGTTTGTTACCAGATGCTAATGGGCTCTTGGCAGGAGACCAAGATAAAAAGGGCTCCTGGCCCACTTTTATCCCTGTTCATTCACCGCTTTTGTCATTTCTGTTATAAAAAGACAAGGGTGGATTATAATTAAACTGAGCCACAGCAAAAAAAAACCCCACCAAGACCTCCAGACAGACTGCCTCTGCCCACTTCCCACTATCTGTCTATCTGTCAGTATCTCTAATGCATGTATTATGCAACCAATACTGTAGTATCTAGGGGTATGTCTAGACTACATGGCTCTGTTGACGGAGTAAACTAGTTTACCCGGCATAGTCAATGAAGCGGGGGTTTATAGCCGATCCCGTAAACCTTGAGGCACATGGGATCTGTCGGCAAAGGCTCCCCCAGCCGACAGATCTGTGTCTAGACTGCAGCTCTGTGCCGGATGAGCTGATTGTCGGCACAGCGCAGCAGCCATGTTTATTTTAATGAAGCGGGGATTATTTAAATCCCTGCTTCATTGACTATGCCTGGTAAACTAGTTTACATGGCTCCGTTGATGGAGCCATGTAATCTAGACGTACCCTAGGGAAAGCAACATATATTCAAAGGATCATGTTCATAACCCCAATCGTCCTCCCCAGAGCCCTGAACTTCCACTGAGCTTGGTTACCTGCCCTTCCTGACTTCTCCTCCTCCACCTCTTCCCCCTACATCCATCTCTTCCAATCAGCCCCCCCTCAGCTCTCTGATTCTTGGATTTTCCCTGGGCAAAATGGCCTTAGCTCCACATTGTCTCTCCAATGGACATTCAGCAGATGATTCATCTTGTCTCTTGCTCTGACTCCCTGCTGCTTCTAGGGCCAATTGAATGGTGAAAGTGTCAGCCTCAGGAGTCTGGGGCTGTGTATTTGAGCCCCGCCCTACCGTGGAGCAGCTGGGAACCCACTACCAGCTTATCCAGGGCTAGGCATGGAGCCAGCTGAAGGTAGGGTGGTTGGCAGCCAGGATCCCTGAGATCCAGTTACCATCCAATTGTGTGTGTGTTTGGTTATGCAATGTGGGCAGTACTTGGGGGATGTGTGTAATGGGGCTGGGATGTGTGTACCTGTGCATGTGTGTTCAGTGTGGCTGACACTTGGGATGTACACATCTATATATTTTCAGAGGGAAAGACTCTAGTGGGGGTGGGGTTAGGGTGGAGGTGGAAGAGCTAGAATATGCATTCAATATGTTACTGTGGCATGAGTTAACTCAAACTTCCACCTCATCAGCTGACTGGTTCTAAGCATGAGAATAACAGTCTTGATTCTGTATTCTGGAATCTGGATAAAAAGGACGCTACAGCTTGGTGTGTGGAGAACAGAGACACAGAAAAAATGTATGCACTGGAATAAATAAAGTTTCAAGCCACACATCTATAAAAACCTAAATTGCATTCCGCTCCTGGAACATCAAGAGAGGAAATTGCTCCCTGACTTGCATGTTTTGCTTTTATTTTAACTGGAGTGCTATCTGAGCTCTTATTTATAAGAGACCAAAATTGGGGAAAAAGAGAGAAGTTGTCAGTTGGGATTTGGAGGGAACTGATGAAAGATGTATAAAATATTTGGGCAGAAGGAGAAGGGGAAAAATGTGAAAAAAAACCCCTCAATGAAAACCCAACAATTAAAAATAAAATAAAGAAAACAGGTGTCTTAGTCACTAATGGCTTCTCTGAGGAATTCCCCAGAGTGGGAGATGTCTCCAGGAACTTTTACCATCTCCAATTTCTACAGTATTGTAACTCTTTAGCCTTTTTCTCTGCTCTGATGTATTTACCTTTAATTAACCAGGTGTCTGCTTAAATATCTCTCACTTCTCAGCTTTCCTCTTCTCTGACTCATATTCTCCTTTTGATTTCTTCTCCTTCTTGATCATCTTTTAACGTCAGTCTCTGGGCTGTCACCATCTGTTTCCCCAGGGAAGTTCGGAGATGTGGAATTAAGTGTAAAAACACAAAAATGCCCCCTGCCTAATCAGACTGATATTTCACAGGTGGCACTGGCAGAACGAGTTCATTGTTTTTACAGATATAACTCAACAATGTAGGTTTGTTTTCTCACCTCTCTCTGGGTACAGCTAGACTGCGGGGTTTTTCGGGAATGCGTTTGCTCTTCTGCTTTATTTTGCAGAAGAGCAAACACGCTCTTTTGGAAGTCCCTGTATTCCTCATTCCACAAAGAAGAAAGGGGCTTTCGAAAGAGGATTTTTTTCCAAAATTTGGCCCAGTCTAGATGGGCCAAATTTCAGAAAAGCCTCTTCTGACAAAGGTATCGGAAAAAGATATACAAAATGCATGTCTTTTTCCGATAGGTCCTTGCGGTCTAGACTCACCCCCTGGTAAATAGAATTGCCTGTAGACTCCATGTACCAAATCCATCTGTTACGTCACTTCACTGACTTCCACTGCATATGGTAGGAATCTTCTTAAAAAGTGGGCACTGCAGTTAGTCGGAGGGATAATTGTAGGGGCATAGATCGTGTGTTTAGTGATGTGTAGGGTCTGCACTGACGCAGACAAGAGAGTTGGATTTTCAGTCTTGGATGCCTGAGTTAGGGCACCATGCAGTTCCACATGTGGGTGGTGAAATTAAGCCCCGTGTGGAAAGGGATGAGGCCGATGCGCTCTTGGGATGTAAGTAGCTGGGACTCTGCACAGAGATGAAGTTGACTCTCAGGCCAGGTCTACACTAAGGGGCAGTGTCAAACTAACGTATGCAACTCCAGCTAAGTCAATAGATTGTGTTACTGTGGCGTTTCCACTGCAGGGGGGAAGAGGTCAGCTGTTGACTCCCCTTACACTTCTTGATCCGGTGGAGTACCACAGTTGATGGGAGTGCAATCAGTGGTCAATTTAACAGGTCTTTACTGGACTTGCTAAATCGGCCCATAGAGGGTTGATCCCCGTAGCACTGATCTCCTGGTAAGTGCAGACAAGGCCTTAGACTGCAACGAGATAGGAAATGGACACCGGCTGATAGATAGATATTGGCATATACTGAAAGCTATAGGCAGACATGGACACACAGATGTGAATAGAATGATAGAGGCACAGATTGGACTGTTCTGACTTTGTCAAAGTCTACTTGGTCACCACCAAGGTTTTGAGAAGATGGAAAAGAAACCGGTGACCCACTCGTGCGCTTGTCATGCATGCCCACGCACTATCCAGCTGCTGCCCTTTGTACCTATTGCTTTTCATTTGCCATCACTGGGCTTTCAGTTTGTGCTCAGAAGTGGAACAGTCAGCGGGGAGCTTTGCCATAACGTTTCTATGGAAACTGTTCGCTCTGCAGCCAGTTCTCCAAAGGGCACAAGCCATGAATGCCTCTGAAGAATTGTTACATTTATACACCCCTGAGCCTTATCCCTGGACACCAGCAGATTTCTGTAATGGTTTCCTAGGTGACCATTTTCTGCATGTTGTGAACAGTAATAGGCAAGTTAGCAATGCTAAGAGATGCTTTCTCCCCTTCTTGCTGCTGACAGTGAAAGGCAATCTAATGGCAATAGATCCCAATCTGGTGCACTTCTATTCCCAGAGGAAACATGTTAACATGGTCTCCTGGTGCCAGCTGAATGGGTTTCTACAGGACCTGTGGTGACAATCACTTCTGTCCAGATCATGCAGAAGCACTGGCATTGCTTTGTGAGCCAGCACATGGCTCAGTGTGCCTAGTTAGGAGATTCATTCTGTTTCTGAGGATGAATTCCAGACTGCATGGTATATTCCACATGCATGGGAAGAGGAATTTCACCATTTGAGAGCAGCTGACTATTCCCAGCATATGAATGCCAGTTAGAATGTACGCTGTATATTCCATATTCCAGTGAATAGCTTGCACCTGTTGTGCTGCTAAATATTCCAGGCACCTTCAGTTGGGAATGGGTGTACTGTGTAGTGGACCTCTGTAGGGTCATCAGTAGACTGGTCCAGGTGCTTTCTAAGAACACATTTGCAATGCTTCTAAATACTCCAGGTGCTTCCAACTAGGGGGAAAACAGCCATGCTCCTGAATGTCCCTGGTGCTTCCAATTAGAGCACCCTGCTGCAATGCTGAATGTTCTAGAACCTGTCAGCTTGAATGCGTCTACTGTGCTGCTAAAGCCTAAATGCCCTACCATTTCATGGCTCCCCAAATAGCCTGAGAGGGGGATAGTCTCACAGCAGGAATCACAGAATGACAAGCAGCATGAGGGTCAGCTCATTTTGGTGAGGTGGTGGAATGAAGGTTCAGTGTTTGGAAACTGTCACTGAGAATCTCTTTCTTGGTCTATATAGAGGAAGGGAATAACTTGGCTTCTAATTAAAATTTGAATTCTAGAAGTCTCTGCTGATTAGCTGAGCCTTGGGAGGGGGAGGGATTTTCAGGCAGTCCAGGGCTTTATAAAGCAATGAGCAAGCCACCAAGGAGCTTGCAAACAGGTGAGTGCTATCACAGAGTTTAGAGAGGGAGTTGGGAAGGGAGAGGGAAGGGTGCGAGGTTCCCTTGCCCTTCTTTTTAAATCCTTTCTCCAGGACAGCAGGGATGGATGGTTATAGGTCTGCTGTTGTTACCTACACAGCGTGTGCCATGTTTGTCTTCCTCCCGGAAGAAAGAACGGATTTCATCTGCACTAAGTGCAAGCTGGTCGCCATTTTGGAAGACAAAATTAGAGGACTGGAGGCCCAAGTGTCAACCCTATGCTCGATCAGAGAGGATGAAGTCTTCCTCGATAGAAGGCAGCGTTTAATCTTGCAAGCACAGCAGGCGGAAGAGCCAGAGAGGGTAGTACGGGACCAGGAAGAGAACTGGCAGCGTGTAACTTCTAGAAGGGGAAAAAGGCCAGCATGGAAATCCCCCAATGCTATAGAGGTAAGTAATCACTTTCAGGCTCTCTCCACAGGCTCTGCAGTGGTGAATGCTTTGGAAAGGACCTCACAAGGAAGAAACTGCAAGGGAACACCATCTACTGGAAGACATGGGATGCGTAGTCCTGGGGATGGGTGTTCCACGAACACCACCCCCAAAAGAAGATGATGGGTGGTGGTGTTCGGGGACTCCCTCCTAAGAGGGACTGAGCCATCCATCTGCCATCCGGACCTGGAATCTCGAGAGGTGTGCTGCTTACCGGGACCTCAAATTCAGGATGTGATTGAGAGGCTTACCAAACTGATCAAACCTTCGGATCACTACCCCTTCCTGCTTCTCCATGTGGGAACTAATGATACGGCCAAGAATGAACTTGAGTGGGTTACTGCAGATTATGTAGCACTGGGAAGAAGGATCCAAGAATTCGGAGCGCAAGTGGTGTTCTCGTCCATCCTCCCTGATGAAGAGAAAGGACTGGGCAGGGATCGACGAATTGAGGAAGTAAATGCATGGTTGCGCAGGTGGTGTCGCAGAGAGGGCTTTGGTTTCTTCAACCATGGGACTCTGTTCCGGGCACAAAGATTGTTAGGAAGAGATGGGATCCACCTAACCAAGAGAGGAAGGAGCATCTTTGCAGGCAGGTTTGCAAAGCTAGGGAGGAGGGCTTTAAACTAGGTTAGTTGGGGGACGGTGACCAAAACCCTGAGGGGAGTGGGAAAGTTGGATACCGGGAAGAAATGCAGAGAGGAACGAGCAAGAAAGGAAGACCCCTGATTCGAATGGAGAAGATAGCGTGTTCAACTAGTTATCTGAGGTGTTTGTATACTAATGCGAGAAGCCTGGGCAACAAACAGGAAGAACTGGAGGTCCTGGCCCAGTCCAAGCAATATGATTTAATTGGGATAACTGAGACTTGGTGGGATGACTCGCAAGACTGGAGTGCTGTCATGGAAGGGTATAGACTATTCAGGAAGAACAGGCAGGGGAGAAAAGGAGGAAGAGTTGCACTATGATTGCTCTGAACTCCAGAATATAGAGGGAGAAAAATCTGAGAGTCTATGGGTTAAGTTTAAAGGAGCAAACAACAGCATTGATGTTGTGGTTGATGTCTACTACAGGCCACCGAATCAGGTGGATGAGGTAGATGAGGGTTTCTTCGGACAACTGAGAGAAGCTTCCAGATCACAGGCCCTGGTTCTCGTGGGGGACTTTAATCACCCTGACATCTGTTGGAAAACCAATACGGCAGTACACAGGCAATCCAGGAAGTTTTTGGAGAATGGTGGGGATAACTTCTTGACACAAGTGCTGAAGGATCCGACCAGGGACCGTGCACAGCTTGACCTTTGCTCATAAACAGGGAGGAACCAATAGGGGAAGTAGAGGTGGGTGACAACCTGGGAAGCAGTGATCATGAGATGGTAGATTTCAGGATCCTGACCAAAGGAAGAAAAGAGAGTAGTAAAATACACATCTTGGAGTTCAGAAAAGCAGATTTTGACTCTCTCAGAGACCTGATGGGTAGAATCCCCTGGGATGCTAACATGAAGGGGAAAGGAGCCCAGGACAGCTGGCAATATTTTAAAGAAACCTTATTGAAGGAGAGAAACCATCCCAATGCGTAGCAAGAGAGGCAAACATGATAGGAGACCGGATTGGCTTACGGGGGAAATCCTTTGTGCAAAGCCCTGAGCTGGAAAAAAGCAGCAGCCATGTTCATGCAAATGCCGCGGGGAAAATTTAAATCCCCGGGGCATTTGCAATTCTGACTGGTCTCATTAGCATCCCTTTTCCGGAAAAGGGTGCCAATGTAGACACAGCCCTGGAGTATTGTGTCTAATTTGTGGTCCCCCACTACAAAAAATATGTGGACGCATTGGAGAGGGTCCGGCGGAGGACAACTAAAATGATTAGGGGGCTGGAACGTATGACCTATGAGGAGAGGCTGAGGGAGTTGGGTCTGTTTAGTCTGCAGAAGTGAAGAGTGAGGAGGGATTTGATAGTAGCCTTCAACTTCCTGATGAGAAAGAGGATGGAGAGAGGCTGTTCTCAGTAGTGACAGATGGCAGAACAAGGAGCAATGGTCTCAAGTTGCGGTGGGAGAGGTCCAGGTTGGATATTAGGACAAACTATTTCACTAGGAGGCTGGTGAAGCACTGGAATGGGTTACCTAGGGAAGTAGTGGAGTCTCCATCCCTAGAGGTGTTTAAGTCTCGGCTTGACAAAGCCCTGGCTGGGTTGATTTAGTTGGGATTGGTCCTGCCTAGAGCAGGGGGCTGGACTTGATGACGTTCTGAGGTCTCTTCTAGCTCTATGATTCTATGATTCAGTGCAAGTAAATCTGTGTAAAGGAGTCTGTTTTCTGACACAGAAAAAGGAATGCCAGCTATTGAATCACCAGCATCCAGGTTATCTTTATCAGTTTTCCATACTGCCATTACAATGACATAACCTAGTATTTTATCTTGTCTAGTTTTAAATCTCTCCAAGGGATGAGGCTTTTGTCACCTTGGGAGATTATGGAGCATGCTAAGAGATCGAAGAGCTAGATACAGAGGAGAACCAACAGTGAGGGGGATAGAATGCAGCATGTCCTGTCATGTCATGAAAGCCAGTGGCACTTGTCCAGACAAGTAAAGACGGCTACAGTGTCTCACAAAAGCCTGTGTCTTTTATCCAGAAAAGTGCCTGAAGGCAGAGAAGTGCTCCACACTTTCAAAAGAGCCCCAGAGGATCCCATTCTGTGTTGTACTTAATTGCAAGGGCAGGCAGGAATATTTCCGGTGCATGGCCTGTGAATGAACACAGGCCTAAGGTTTGCTGCTGTGAGATAAACCAAGTGACAAAGATAAAAATGAAATTACTGTACATTTCAATAGCACTACCCATCACAAAGAACTTCATAAATATTGCATGTTGGAATCCCTTCATCCAGCACTGAAATGCTACCAACTCTGGGGTGAAACATGGAAACTGTTTAATAATCCACAGCAGAACTGCACAATTTAACAATACACAGCAGTTTATGGTAGAAAGTGTAGACTATCTTATCAGATGGATGCCCTGAGCCAAATGCTCAGATTGTGTAGATTAGAATAATTCAATTCAATGGAGATATGCTGATTTACATCATCTGAAGATCTGGCTAGAGTGTGAAAATTTTAGGAAGGCAGAACACATGTAATCAAATTGCAATGTTCCTTATGGAAAAGCCTCATATGGTTGAATAGAAATAATTTAACTCACTGCCTGCTTTTTAAAGCAACCTATAGAATTCTATAGCAGGGATATAGTGTGCTTGTACAACCTACAGTTGTATTAAAAGTCCATACAAAGATTGTATTCAAATTGTTTTTCAGTAATTTCTATGGAACCCCCTTTAATTCCTATAGATCCCTTCTTCTTCTTTGCCCTATGGGCAACAATTTCTTTCCAAGCCTCTCTGTCTGGTGACACCTTTTCTTATTCTCTCTAGCTTTTGCCCGTTTTCTTCGCATTCACATCCAGGTCTCTTCTCCAACTATTCTTTGGCCTTCCTCTTCCCCTTTTTCCCTGGGGGTTGCAGAATAGGGATTGTCTGGTAATGCTAATTGTTGGTTTCCTCATCACCATCTTCTTCTCAATAGCTCTTGTTCTACTGGGCATTGCCCTGCTCCTTCCCATAAGCTAATGTTTGTAACCTTGTCAGACCACTTCAAGCCAATGATCTTACACAGATATTTATTAATAAAAGCCTGCAGTCTTTTGATGTTTGTCCTTGTGTGACGTAGTGGGGGTGCCTTGTTCGTTGCTATGCTGGGCAGTGGGCTCTGGGCGACCTCTGCTGTCTGTAACACGAGTCATTATGCAAAGGGGGCTCCAAACCTGTCTAACCAGCTACCCCCCATGGGGAGAAACAAAGGAAGGTGGAATGCTGCCCCTGGCTGGGGGGCAGGGCTGGAAGAGAGTTAGTTTCTGTCTGGGAGCATGGAGGAAGCAGCCTCAGCAACAGGCTGGGGGGTTTAGAAGCCGAGACCCCCCCCATATCAAGGGGTGCTGAGGCATCCTAGGCCTGCCCTGTAACCTGATGACATCTGAGCTGTGCTGTATCCTGGAGAAGCAATAAACTCCCTCTATTCTACTGGCTGGTGGAGTCTGTTCGTGCCATTTCAGGGGTGCAGGAGGCGGGGGAACCCCAATGTGTCATCACACCTTGTTGTTTGCCATGATTCTGAGCCATATAGAAGTACCGATTTTACATTTGAGCTGAAGATCCTTATTTTGGTCTATAGCAGGGGTGTCCAAACTTTTTTCAAAGAGGGCCAGATTTGAAGAAGTGAACATGCATGAGGGCCGACCATTTTGCCTGACATTCTTTGAACCATTAAAATTAAATGCAAATTAACTATTTTATGCAAAGTTTATTGCGAACGGCATACTTTTCATTTCGTCACATGGATGACAAATCTAAACAGGTGTTAAATCACTCTGCCTTTCATATCTGAAGGCCAGATGAAAAAAAAATCCAGGAAGCTGAAATATATGTCAGGAACATTGTAAAGTACATTACATATTATCAACTTTTAAGTTCAAAAAATATGAACAGGAACATAACACCAACTATACATGTTGTGTCCAAATATATTTATAACTGATTTAGACCAACTGACATTAACTAAGATTTTACAATGTATTCATCTCAATTGAAAAAAAAAACTTGCCTACACTAATGTGAAGGGTGAAACTGAGATCTGGACTGCAGCACAGGAGAGCGCAGGGCACGCTGGCCTCACGGCGGCACGGGGGCAGGGCGAACCCGCAGCCAAGCAGGGGAGCGGGGCTGCGGACGTGCCCTACAGGGCAGGCTTTAGGACCGCAGCGGCCGCCATGGACGGCGGCGGTGTGGCCGGAAGCAGCGCGCTGCGCGCGCCAGTTCAGAGGAGCGCCGGGGAGCCAGGAGAGGGGGAGGAAGTGGGGGCTGTCCCCGCACTCTCAGCCCCAAAGCGGAGGGCCCGCGGGGTCAGAGAGTGCAGGGCACGCTGGCCTCACGGCGGCCCGGGGGCAGGGCGAACCCACAGCCAAGCAGGGGAGCGGGGCTGCGGACGTGCCCTACAGGGCAGGGTCAAGGACCGCGGCGGCGGCGGCAGCGCGGCCCGAAGCAGCGCGCTGCACTGTGCGCGCCAGTTAAAAGGAGCACCAGGGAGCCGGGAGAAGCGGGGGCCGTATTAAATCCGACCGCGGGCCGCAATTGGCCCGCGGGCCGGACTTTGGACATGCCTGGTCTATAGCTTGATCTCTCTTGAATTCCATGTGTTCCTCAAAATAATAAAAGAACCTCTTTGCCTTCTGTATTCTGGTCTTAATATTTTCGTCAGTACCTCCCATTTTATTTACAATACTACCTAAATAGGTGAAGGTATCAACTTCCTCCAGTGTCATTCTTCTCAGGACAATTGGGCTGCTGTTATTTGCTGCATTCACTTTCACGATCTTGGTCTTCCCCTCGTGGATCCTTTAGTCCCATCTGCTATGAAATCTTCTCCAGCTTCACTGTTTTATTTTGCATTTCAAGTTGATTGTGAGAGAAGAGGTAGGTCATCTGCAAAATCAAGGTCTTCTAGCGGTTTAAACAGGGTCCACTGGATTCCATTCCTCTCATTAGCTGGTGTTTCTCTCATGATCCAATCAACAGCCAAAAGAAAGAGGACAACCTTGCCGAACACCAGACTTGATTCTGAAGGGTTCTGTAAGTTGACCCTCATGCAAGACCCTACAGTTCATATCTTCATAGGTCTTTCTTATGAGATTTAGGAGCTTCTGAGATCCCATAGTGGGATTAAATTCTATAGGGAAATTTCCATGAAGGGTTAGATAAAATGACAGGTTTAACTTTTCACTTCAGCACATACATGGGGGTTTTAAAAACCAAAGGCTTGCAAAGTGCTGGAATCAGGGGCAGTTTGGGTGTCTGGTATTTTGCAGGGTTAAGCCACAAGAAATACGGTTTACTGAATTTGTACAGAGCACTACCACACATCATCTGTTTATGGGATGGACGCCCTCTGCCAAAACACTTCTAGCACCCTGCATAGTTCATAGGGAATTTCTCCCTGAGTAATGATTCAGTGTGATGCTGCTTAGCTTATGTGGGTGTGTAATGCTACTAACTTTGTACAGCTGAAATAATCACACAGGTTTCAGGATGACAGTGAATTTGGCATGGTGCGTATTTGCCATACCAGTAGAATGATGCATTTTAGGGGCTATTTGCTGGTTTCATGTAGCCCACACTCCCAGACGGAGGGAGAACACTTTTTCCTTCCATCATCTACTGACTTGGAGAAATGCAAGCTCTGGTAGGGCTCATTAATTTTTAATTTAGCCCTCTACACATTGTACTGCTGTTGTGTTTTATGAGCACATTATGCTGAAGTGAAGGCTTGTAAAACAGAAAAATTTAAAGTTAAAAAAGCACACTCATTATATCTAATATGCATGCTAAAGTGGAAATACACAGGTATTTATAGCACAGCCCAGTATTAATTCTTATTATTTATTATTATTTCATCCTTATAACTCAGCTGAAAATTGAGACATAATTTATACCAGAAATCCATAGGAGTTAAAAGCTGGTGCCTTCAGTTCACAGGTCTCATAGATGCTAGGATAAGCTGTGCAGACGACATGTGGAATCTGCAGATATATCTGTACCATTCTATTAAAATAATTTCCTCTGCTATCCAGCTCTCTCCCTTCCCCCGCCCCCACCAACCTGAGCACAGCACATTTACTGTATGTGAATGCGTCCCCATTCTGTCAGTCACACACAATGCCATGCTGAGATTGAAAACTTTCTCCATATACCTTTCCCACTGCCATCCTGGCTGAAAGCAGCTCTGCTCTCCAGGAAAGCAGGCAGTGTCACTGTAATGTATGCAAATGACAGTTACAGTCATAAAAACGTGCTCATTTTACGTCCTGATGGTAAACATGCAAATTGATCAGGTGTCTGCAGCTAGTAGCTTCTCAGCTTCCTGGCACACTCTTCTTATCTGATTTCATCTCTGGTATATGTCCTTAGTATTCCATCAACAGGAAGGCGCCAAACATACCTTTCCTGATAAAATTATATCTGAGATGAAGGGTTGGTGGGGAAAGCACCCCACATAAAGGTGAAGTTTAAAACTGTTGCAAGAGACCAGGCTGGTATCCAAATGTGTTAGGATAATGAGCATGGGAAATTTAGACAGTAGAAATAGTCTTGTATCACCTAATGTCATTCTATCAATATTATTTATTATTATTACTAAAATAATCTTTTATATTGTAGTAAGGGTTAGGCCCCTGGTTATGGTTTAGTCTCACTGAACTAGGCATTGTACAAATACAGAACAAGGATGGTCAATCTTCTTCATTCTTTTTTCTTTGTTATTGTCAACCTAGTACTGCTGATCTCTTTTTAAAGCAGAAATAGGTTGCTAGTCTGCACTGCAGGCAGAGCCTTGAGTAGAATAGAATATCACCTCTTTTGTTCTAATCTGACCACTGTAAGAACCTCCCAACTTTGTCCAAGTAGAAGCTACTGTAACCAGATGTGCCAAGTGTGTATGTGCGGAGTGCAGGCTGTACAGGCAGAAGGGCTCCAAACACAGTCCGTGTTTCAAGGTTAAACACTTCCTCTGTTTCCATCCAGTTACAGGGATGGGAAATTGGTCACAGGATTGAAAATCACTTTGGTTACTGACCTGTGACTGTTGGCCAAGATAATATTACTAATGACATTTTGTTCTAAGGTCTCAAAAGTATAAGTTTCTTCTCTCAGCTATACCGGTGTAAATCCAGAATAGCTCAGCTAAAGTTAGTGGTGGTATTTGTGATTTACACTGGTAGGATTCCAGACAGAAATAGGTCCATGACCTAAGTTCCCCAGAAGATGTGTGGCTGCCCAGGACTTCAGAGGGGTGAGATATTGCTTCCCAAGTTCTGAAACTGCTGAGGCTGGTGGAGAGGAGCCCCCTCCTGCTGGTCCCAGGACAATACTAAGCTGTCAGGGTATGTCTACACTACCCTCCTAATTCAAACTAGCGGGGTAATGTAGGCATACCGCACTTGCAAATGAAGCCCGGGATTTGAATTTCCCGGGCTTCATTTGCATAAGCCGGGCGCCATTCCTCGTGGAATGAGGAGTACAGCTAGTTCAGATTAGGAAGCCTAATCCGAACTAGCTACTCCGTGCCGCGTGTAGCACAGGGTTCGAACTAGCCGGGATTTAAAAATGGCGGCTCCCCGCTTCTGCAAATGAAGCCCGGGAAATTCAAATCCCGGGCTTCATTTGCAAGTGCGGTATGCCTACATTACCCCGCTAGTTCGAACTAGCGGGGTAGTGTAGACATACCCTCAGGGCTGGTAAGCGGCACCCCTCTCTGTTAGCCCCAGTGTGAAGCTAATTTCAGAGGAAAGGGGTTCTTGCCATCCCCAGCTAGGAGCTACCCAGGTAAGCTCAAGCCCCAACCTCCTGTCTCACCTTGAGCCCACTCCTGCATCCCAAAGCCTTCATCCCCGACCCCACCCCAAAGTCCAGAGCCTGTGCCCCCTCCTGCATCCCAACATCCAGCTCTGAGCCCTCTTCTACACTCAGAACCCCTTGGCCCTGCTCCTGCCACATGAATTTTCTGTGCACAAATATGGAAGAGATATGTCACACAACACCTCCACTTCGCACCTCACCTCCACACTGGTGCACATAAGAATATTCATCGTGCTCGGCGTGGGAAAAATTAGAGGAGATATTAACCAGTTAGTAAGACAGCACGAGTATGACTGAGAGCAGAACTGGGCTGCATTAAGGGCTGACACCTACCACTCCTGTTTTTTGAGAACTGGGATTTGAATTGTATAGATAAGCAGAGAGCCTCATTCAGATCTCACTTACCAATTTGTAAATTTAGAGCCCGGTCCAGCTCTTAATTCCATCCACATTCAGGAAATCACTGAGCCACATGATTAAGTGTGTATTTAAGTCCCATTGACATAAGTAAAAAAAGCATGTACTTCAGCGCTTTCTTAAGCTGGAGCCTTACATGCCAGCAGTGGAGTTCTGTCATTGGCAAAACCCATGTGCTGTGAGAATCAGGCCAAGAAAGTTTTAAAATGGAACGGTAGAGCCTAATGAACAACACACAATGGGTCAGATAGAGCAGTCAGTGACACTGGTGTATATAGCGAAGTTAATGGAGATCACCCTGGTTCACTCCCATTCATACAGGGAGAACAGACACTGTCTTCACCATCTTCCTTTGATTATTGTTGCTAGAAACAAGTAGAAAAGGGAATCAAAGGAAAGGAGGGCAAGACTTGAAGCTCCTACAGTCTGAGGCCAAAAGTAATTTTCAGGAGGAATATATTGTATTAGAATTGTTAAGAGAGCCCAGACTGGTACAGAATGCTGCAAGCTACAGGCCTTAAATAAAGAGAAGAAACAAAGCAGTTTGTGTTGCAGCATGCAAACTCTCTCTCCAAAACATGGTGTATTGTCTTCTAGCTACTTCTCTCTAGTCTGGACTGTTGCAGCAGTCTTTTTAGCAATGTTTCAGCTCAGCGAAGGAGAAAGCTGTGCAGCCAGGAAACAGCTGTAATATAGCATTTTACCATCCTCATTTGATACTCTTTGCTGTGGAATAAGCAAACCAGCTGATCTATTCTCTCAAACACTGCCCAGCTCTAAAAACAATCTTAATAAAAATGGCTCTGATGTCTACAACATATTCCTTTTTTTCTTTCACTAAACTTTACCTCTGGCATGAAATTAACTCCTGATTGATCCTCTTGTTGTTACTGATTTTCCCTAAGCAGGATTTGTTGTTTAACTTCAGTGTATTCACTAAGCATTGATCTATGATGGGCCACCTACTGTATAGCCCTGTGGTACCTTAGGGACTAACAAAAATATATATCTAGTATCATGAGATTTTGGGGGCAAAATCCACTTCTTCAGATAAACTTGTTTTTCTCCACTCTAAGGTGCCACAGGATTACTTGTTGTTTTTAAAGTTACAGACTAACACAGCTACCATTAGAAGACTTTTATACCTACAATGTAGTTCATTGCCTCCTGTAGATCTTTGATAATGCTTCTCTACTAGGCATCCAGACGGACACCAGATTCATTACATGTTATAGGAGTATAATTTTTCAATTGCTCTGTCATTTATCATGTACGGATACATAATCTCCTGTGTCCAGACTCAGGGGTTTTTTCGAAAAAAGTAGCCTTTTTTCGAAAAAACTTCACCTGCATCTAGACTGCAGCCGCGTTCTTTCGAAATTAAATCGAAAGAACGTGGCTTTTCTTTCGATGGCAGTAAACTTCATTTCACGAGGAAGAACGCCTTTTTTCAAAAGTGCTCTTTCGAAAAAAGGCGTTCTTGAATGCCAACAGGGCTTTTTAGAAAGAGAGCATCCAGACTCACTCGCTGCTTTCTTTCGAAAAAGCGGCTTGCTTTTTCAAAAGTTCTGCTTGCAGTCTAGACGCTCTTTTTTGAAAGAGGCTTTTTTGAAAGTATCTTTCGAAAAAGCCTCTTTCGAAAGAGGCTTGCAGTCTAGACATAGCCCAAGACTATTTATCTTTCTGTGTATTCTAATCTATTAATGTTTAATATGGAGGGTTATTAATTCCATATGCAAATGGCTAAAAATACAAGGTTAATGAAATAATAATGATATTGAAGTATGTTAATAAATATATATTCTTAGGCTGAATCCTGCAGTCATAATGAAAAACAAAACAAAAATCCTCCTTTGAAGCCAGTGAGTCCCAAAAAGACTAATTGTCCCAAAAAAGACCTTCAGAATTTGGTCATGAGGCATTAATCACTGTTAAGGCCAGGATGACTTTATGGATTGTGAGCAGGCTATAGTTTAAGGAATATTGGGCTGGCTGGGTAAGTAATAAACTGATTAAGTCCAGAGACATGTAATAAATTGTTCCAACTAGCAAAATATTGCCTATTTTTTACATGTTTAGGGAATCGAGCATTGGTGTAAAGGAATGGGTTAATGGTTTGAGGATTAATCCCAGGACAAGTACAGAATAGGCTCTCACAGGTCAAGTTCCTTTGAACTCCCCTCCACCACTGTTGTGCCAAGGTGCCATGTCAATAACATGCAGGGTCAGGTTGGTGGCAATTTGTCCTTCACGCCTCCTTAATACTTGCTCTCTTTTTCCTAGACTGGGTTATTATTTATAATAATAATATTTATATTACCATGATGGGTTCTGTTCCATAGAGACAGCTGAGGAGCTCACAGAGTCAGTTTAGTTGTATTATGCAGACTGCAGGCTCCTTGGGGAAAGGAGTACCTCTTGTCATACACCGAGTACAGGCGCTTAGCACAATGCGGCCCTGATCTGTGACTGGCGCCTTAAGGTGCTGCCACTATTCAAATACATAATGCTATGATGTGTGTGCGGGTAACAAAAGGCACAGAAATCATCAGGAGAAAAAGGACAAATATCACAGAAATAAGATGATGGAGATGGATCAGCTGGGACTGAATCTTTAAGTTGTGGATCCTAAAGCAGCATTCACTAGTGTGTGATCTAAAGGAACAGAGGAGCCTTTAGCGTAGTGACAGTAACACTTATCACGCTTTAGAAATAGTCTAGCCACTAGAGGGGACAAAGGTCTATATTCAGCTAGTGCTAGGCAAGTTTGTGTGCATGTAAGTACACCTCCTGCCCCCTGCTAAATAGGATTCTCTCAGTTCTTGTGATGGTTTCTCCGCTAAGATTGCCAACAAGCGATTATTGTTGTAGTGAATTTGTGTACTAAGAAACTGGGCCACTGAGAACTTGGCCAGGACCAACGCAATGCACAACAAGTGAGTGCGTAGCCATCAGATGCTAATCAGTGACTGACTTCTGCTGGGCATCAATTAGCTATCTACAAAAGAATGTCACAGTGGGCATGATGCTATGAGATGCTGAAATTTCACATGTTCCATCAAAGCCTAACGGAAGTTGAGAGCACTCAGCACCTTGCAGAATTGATCCCAAAATTCTATTACTGATCTCCTAAGTATGCGAAGATCTTTCATAACAAGTCTCTGTTCACTACCCCAAAGTGACAGCAAATTAGCTGCAATTTTATGCACATAAAAATAATTCAAATGTAATCTGGACTAAATTAAGCCTGCTGCAGTAAAGGCCATTTATAATAGAAAATGAGTTTAAAGCCATTGATATATAGTGGGGCTAAATTCAGAAGTCCTTATCACAGTCTGATTCTGATTCCATGGTGGTGCAAATCAGGAATAACCACCACTGACATCTGTGGAGTTAAACAGATCCTGAATTGGTGTAAATCAGTGTATGAAGTTACACTGATTTACATTAGCTGGGGGATTTGGTCTATTACTGTTTGCATTACTGCATCTCTTAAAAGCACCAATTGAGATAAAAACTCTACTATGCAAGGATCTGCATGTACCCACAACAAGAAACAATCCTAGATCCAAAGAGCTTAAATTTTAAATAGACAAGCCAGTCAAGGAGAGCATTATCAGTTTTACAGATGGGAAAGCATGGTATGCAGAAATTATTTAACCATGGCCAGAGAGGATGTCTCTAACAGAAGAGGGAAGATCTATAACAGAGGAAGCTTAGATCTCCTGGTAGTTCAGTGCCTCAGCCATAAATGCATTCAGTGACATCTCCAATATCAAGCACCATAAAATGAGTGCTGGGGAGAAAACAAGCCTGGAAGCTGGTCAAACTCTTTAACTGGACAAAATGCCCATTTACTTTTGTGAAGGTCTGATCCAGCAATGACTTACTTCTGTGTTTAACTTTGAGTTTGAGCCTGGTTCTATTGAAATCATTTGTAAAACTTCTTACTTGTACAGGGACAGAGAGAAACCTTACAATTAGGACTGGTAGAAAGTTTTGTATCAGAATTTGGAAGGCTGAGGTGGTGCCAAGAAAATAATCTTGGTAATTTTTATGGAACTTTTCCCTCTTTTTACCTAAAAGGTGAAAATCAAAAGTTTTAAGGTGGAAAAACAACAACAAATATTTTTTATTAAAATACTAACGTTTTCCTAGGGAAAGTGATCCAATCATCTCCTCTTACAAGCAGCCCATAGAAATCAACCATTGATTTCAATGGGGCTACTCTCAGTGCATGCATTTAAGTCCATGCATAACTGATAGGCCATATCTTCACTACTGGGAATATTGGTGCTGCAGCAGTCAATCTTCCAAAGTTTGATTTAGTGAGTCTAATAAAGACCTGCTAAATCAAACACCGAGGGCACCTATCGATGCCAGTACTCCTCGATTTGCAAGGAGTAAGGAAAGCTGACAGGAATGTTTGATCCCATTGACCTCCTGCTGTGGAGACAGCCCTGAAGGTTGAATTAAGGTATGTCATCTCCTGCTATGCAATTAACGTAGCTGGAATTGCTTATCTTAATTTATCCTTCCAGGTAAGTATTGACAAGGCCTTAGGGCAGTGGTTCTCAACTCATTTCAGTCCATGGACCACCAGGCCAATCAAAAATTTGTCATGGACCACCTCCAGCACACATAGCACGGGATGAACGACACAAAAACCGCTCAGCACGACGGTGGCAGCTACACTGACGCTCAGAGCCTCAGACGGAAGTTACTGGCAATGCAACACGGTTGCAACCTAGGTGATGCTATGGATGACGCACCGTGTGCTTGTGAACACGGCGTAAAACAGCCTAACAGTGGCGCCTGCTCACTCCGTGTGACTTTGGACAATGTTCCTGTGGACCACCAAAAAAGTCACCATGGACCACCAGTTGAGAGCCACAGCCTTAAGGAGATCACAGCTTGGCAGAGGACTTCAGGATTTGCCCCCTACCTTTTAGCCTGTGAAAACAAAATCATCCTGAAGAGGAACTTGCTGTGAGAAGCTTCTGTTCTCAGTGAAACATGCTGTTATTTTCAGCCATGTATATTTTATTGAGGTCATTCACAATACCAGATTTCTCCCTCTCCACTCCCACCCTTCATGTAATACAATTTTATGAACCTGACATTTGTGACTCCTCTGCTTTAGAAAAATAAATTATGTGGGAGAAGCTGACAGCAAAATATTTGTCTAGATTTTATTAAGCATCAGTAGAGAAGCTATACAAGATGCCAAAAAAACAAGATAAGCAGAATCGAGTTTTGAGATCTCAAAGGCCCTCCCTTTCTCATCCATATGCAAATATAGCAATTAGCAAATGCAGCAGGGGTCATTTTAAAGTTTAGGAAGTATTGGGTGAAATGGTTTCTATTAGAACTTTTCTTTAAAATTGGGTTGCTTATCTTCTATATTTGAGAGAGTTTGTGTGTCTGTCTGTGCATCCATCCATCTGTAAATCTGTTTGCTCAAGAACTCCTCTTACATGGTAAGAGCTAGGAACCACCAACTTTGGTAGGCTGCTTCCTCTTATCACAACTTGAAGCAAAGTCTGAGTATGATTGTTCCAGCACAATGGGGTGTGTGTGGAATGTGGTTGTTTCTCATCACACAGAAAGGAAAGGCTGGGATAGAAGGGACAGTTATACTCCAGAATGACCATAGGGGAACAGCAAAGCAAGTGTACCCCTGCCATGCCAACAGACACACCAGCCAGGCAACATGACGCCTGCAGTCCCGGGCCAACCCCAGGGAACCCCATCCCACATCTCATTCCCCTTCACTGACTCCTGCAACCCCATTCCCTGAGCTCCCCACCTCTGCTGTGACTCCTGCTCCCTACATCCTCAGACCCCTTACCTGAAGGACCTGAGCAATGCCAGGTAAAACTAGTAGGCTATGTCTACACTGGCATGATTTTCCGAAAATGCTTTTAACGGAAAAGTTTTCCATTAAAAGCATTTGCGGAAAAGCATGTCTAGATTGGCAGAATGCTTTTCCGCAAAGGCACCTTTTGCGGAAAAGCGTCCGTGGCCAATCTAGACGCGGTTTTCCGCAAAAAAGCCCCAATCGTCATTTTCGCGATCGGGGCTTTTTTGCAGAAAACAGTACTGCGCTGTTTACACTGGCCCTCTTGCGCAAGTGATTTGTGCAAGAGGGCTTTTGCCCGAACGGGAGCAGCACAGTATTTCCGCAAGAACACTGACGATCTTACATGAGATCGTCAGTGTTCTTGCGAAAATTCAAACGGCCAGTGTAGACAGCTGGCAAGTTTTTCCACAAAATCAAATGATTTTGTGGAAAAACTTGTCAGTCTAGACACAGCCGTAGTGTAATATAGGAAATGCTGTTATATCTATGCTGGTATCTCTCTCACTGTGCCTCATGCTGATATCAGCATCACATAACAAGAGAAGAACTCAGAGCTACCAGCTCCAAGAGAATCCTATAGATAGAATCTCTTTTAGCTGACATATGCATATGCCCTGTAACACATAGTTGAGGAGATGTGTTTTTAGCCCATAGACAGATACATACACACAGAGAGCTAATTCAGTTCAGCAAAATAGTACCTGATTTCTTCCATGCCTGCTCTAAATATTTTAACTAGAGATGGGTCTAAGCTATTTAACTATAAATTTACATCTACACTTTCTCTAAGTTTGGGAATATTTAGACCAGGTTTATGTGTTGGACCATTACAATTAGGCTGTGTCTACACTGGCATGAATTTCCAGAAATGCTTAAAACAGAATAGTTTTCGTTATAAGTATTTCCGAAAAAGGAGCGTCTACATTGGCAGGCTGCTTTTCCGGAAAAGCCCTTTTTCCGGAAAAGCGTCCGTGGCCAATGTAGACGCGCTTTTCCGGAAAAGAGCCAGAAGCGTCATTTTCGCGATCGGGGCTATTTTCCGGAAAAGACTACTGGGCTGTCTACACTGGCCCTTTTCCGGAACAGTGTTCCGGAATAAGGACTTATGCCTGAGCGGGAGCAGAATAGTTTTTCCAGAATAGCGGCTGATTTTGTACAGTAGAGCATCATTGCTTTTCCGGAAATTCAAGGACCAGTGTAGACAGCTCGCAGCTTATTCCGGAAAAGCGGCTGATTTTCTGGAATAAGTGGCTCAGTGTAAACACAGCCTTATAGTAGTAAATTCAGAGCTCTGTCTGCCTGAAGTTTTTCAGGTCAGTCCTCTCTCTCATTTTAAATTTACACTTTTTTTAGTTTGTTGAGACAAATGACAAATTCTTAAAGTGAAATCTTGACCCTTAGTAGGGAAGTGTAAATTTTCCAGTGACTTCAGAAGAGCTGGTATTTCCACATTAAATATAATGCACATGGTTAAATAAATGCATGAATAACTGAAAATCAGTTTGCATTGAAATTGTATTAATAAGTTGAATCCATTCAGTTGCAGCCTATAGAAAGAGCAAGGTTGGTCCCTCTGTTAGTGTGTTTGCCTCAGCTCTGGTGAGCAATTTGCAAACATTAAATAAATAAGCAACCCCGTGAAACACAGCCATTTTAGATCAATTTTATAGATGTAAACTGAAGCACAGAGATGTGAAAACTTGCATGTAAGCACAGTGAATGCAATGCATCTCGCTCCAGAATGCGAGCACAAATCCTGCACATCACATATGCTATCTCTGAGTGCTCATGTCATCCATTGGCACAGAGATGTCCCTCTAGACAGAATTGCATTTTACACGCTTGAGAGCTAGAAAGAGAGTGTAGAGGACCGTAACCCTGTCCTCTGTTCTGACTGCTAGATAACATGCTTTCCCAGAACTAGGAATAGAACCCAAGAGTCCTAGTCTCCAAACATGCTCTAGCCGTTTTATAAAATACACTGTCATCAGCTGGGTGATTTGGAAGGTCCCTGCAGTATGAATATTGCAGTATCAGAACATGAGAGAAAACCCTGAAGAGTAATGACCAGCTGATGCAACGCCATTCTGGGAATGAAAGTCAAGAGGAAGTTTTAGCCAGCAGATAATATTGATGGTGAATTAGGTTTCCACTGCTAACTAACCTCTTGTGCATGTAGTAATTCCAGAAGTTCCATTCCAAGGCTAAACATGGCCCCCATGTCTAACCAGACAGACAGCTGCTTTAATTTTCCTGATGTGTAAATCTGCACAGCAGGACCAATTACCCAGCTAACAAACTGAAGATGAATCCTGCACTTTCTGCCATCCTATCAGCTGAATTAAAGGTGTCATGGTTACCATGGCAACATTGTTTTAGCTGCTGATGGGAGCAGCAGTTGTGATTAAATCATTGAGGGTCAGGTGCATGGTGTCTCCTCCCCCCCCATATAGATTTTCCTGGTTATATCACAGCTCCTCAGCTGAAATTCCTTTCAGATGTAAATTGGCCAATTAAACACTTAGTGGAGACCAAGGACATGTTGATGTGTGAGATGCTATAAAGCAGGGGTGGGCAAATACCAGCCTATGGGCCAGACCCACAGTTAGCCCCTGGTGGGCCTTCACACTGCCGTATTTACCTGCATCTCTGCAGTTATGGGCGATCACAGCATCTGATGACCACGTATCCTATTCCCAGCTAATGGGAGCTGCGATAGCCCAAACCTGTGCAAGTAAATATAGTTGCAGCAGCCCCCCCATGGGCCAACCCTGGTGAACCTCTGCCATTTTGTTGTCCACCCCTGCCAAGCAGCTTTTACACACATAACAGGCTGTAGTGGGGAGGAAGGATAGTCCTTACCCTAATGCAGAATCCCTTCTTAAGCCTTCATCTTGGCTTTGTTGGGTTCTCCCTTTACAAACACATTCAAACGGCTGTGTCTAGACTGGCCAGTTTTTCCAGAAAATCAGCTGCTTTTCCGGAAAAACTTGCCAGCTGTCTACACTGGCTGCTTGAATTTCCACAAAAGCACTGACTTCCTACTGTAAGAAATCAGTGCTTCTTGCAAAAATACTATGCTGCTCCCGTTTGGGCAAAAGTCCCCTTTGCGCAAAAGTTTTGCGCAAAAGGACCAGTGTAGACAGCTGAGATTTGTTTTGTGCAAAAAAGCCCCAATTGCAAAAATGGCGATTGAGGCTTTTTTGTGCAAAAGTGCGTCTAGATTGGCCACGGATGCTTTTCCACAAAAAGTGCTTTTGTGGAAAAGTGTCTGTGCCAATCTAGACACTCTTTTCCGAAAATGCTTTGAACGGAAAACTTTTCAGTTAAAAGCATTTCTGGAAAATCATGCCAGTCTAGACGTAGCCGTTCTGTATGACGCAAGTGTAATGTGGTGCTCTTAGGCCAGCAGCAATGATGGAACTGATGATTTCTGGATCCAAAATTCTGAGCTTCTTTTGTCTGAATTAAAAGAACCTGGACTTGTTAGCTCAAAGTCTGTACCATACTTCTAAACCTCTGAGTTGTCCAACCACTGGGACACAACAGCAAGTCAACCTGTGCACCTGTGGGTTATTATGCAAGCAACAAGGACTGCTGTAAAACGGAAGCTCCCTGATAAGTGGTAAAACCAACATCTTGATGAAGGATTGGCCAAGACCAGGATCCCTTGCAAGAAATTTCTCTTCTTTATTGCTAGTGCAGACAGTTTTTATATATTAACTCAGTTGTTAAACTGATTCCACAAAATGTCCATTGTAGAATTCACCAAAGTTCTGCACTCTATTCGTAGGATAGGGGAATTCTGTATAGGGGAAGTCTCCATCCAGCGTTGTCTGTATTAGCAGTTTTTTTAGATGGAGCTCCTCTCCTTCCCAACAGTAAGAAGGATACTCATCCTATCCTTTGGAAAATCCCTGTTAGAGACCCACTTCTTTGGTGAGGTCCACACGTGATAATCTACACATTACTGTGGTGTGGTGGCCATATATATAATTGACCTTGAGCCTGGGTTCACAGCACCACTCAAATTTGACCCACCCACCCCTGTGTCAGTCAAAGGGGCAGCTGCCTCTCAGAAAGTTTATTGTACCTTCCTCCCAGTTAGGGAAAGCATGCCTTGGTTTCTCCAAATGCCCTCCACAACCCTGCAGTCTGGGTTTCATATACAATGGGACTTGGAGGTGAAGGATTCTGGACAAACTCACCAGTCACTTTGATTGAAGTCGAATGGGCACATAGACAGAGTGCTATGTCACAAGAAGATTTTCAACATTTCGTTGAGGGGAAGGGGAAGCTAGTTGAGAGAATTTGGATGGAGACTTTGCTTGAAATGGAAATCAATCATAGAGTTGGAAGACATCTCATGATGCCATCTAGTCCAACCCTCTGCTCAAAGTAGGACCAATCTCAACTAAATCATTCCAGATAGGGCTTTGTCAAGGTCTTTGTGAAGATTCATTTCTAGTCCTGACCACTTACAAACAATCCTAGGCTACATCTAGACTGCCATGATTTTCCGCAAATGCTTTTAACAGAAAAGTTTTCCGTTAAAAGCATTTGCGGAAAAGAGCGTCTAGATTGGCACGGACGCTTTTCCACAAAAGCACTTTTTGCAGAAAAGTGTCCGTGCCAATCTAGATGTGCCTTTGTGCAAAAAAGCCCTGATCGCCATTTTAGCTATTGGGGCTTTTTTGCGCAAAACAGTACTGTGCTGTCTACACTGGCCCTCTTGCGCAAATGATTTGCACAAGAGGGCTTTTGCCTGAACGGGAGCAGCATAGTATTTCCGCAAGAAGCACTGATTTCTTACAGTAGGAAGTCAGTGTTCTTGTGGAAATTCAAGCAGCCAGTGTAGACAGCTGGCAAGTTTTTCTGCAAAAGCAGCTGATTTTGCGGAGAAGCTTGCCAGTCTAGACACAGCCCTGTAGTGTTTATCTCAGTAACAGAAGTGTTCTTCCACTAAAATTCTCCTTCTAATTTCAGTGAGATACAGAATTCCCCTAACCCATGAATAGACTGTAGAACTTTGGTGAATTCTACAATGGAGCTTTTGTGGAATCAGTTTAACAACTGAGTTAATATATAAAAATTGCCTGCACTAGCAGAAGGCATAAAGAAGAGAAATTTCATGCAAGGGACCAAATATTGCAAAGTATATTCACTACAGCTTAATTTAACCTAGCTCAAATACCATGGAAATCATGGATGCAGGCAGCTCTGGGTGCCTAAAGGCAAAGATCTGGAAAAGTTCATAGGACTGGCCAGGATCGTGCAACATATGATGTCTCTTAGGATAGAGAAAAGTCTGGGCTTGGATGTAATGAATGTAAAGAGGATTCTTTATGGAGACTGCTGGACATAAAGGCGCTATGGTTCTCTCTGGCTTTGTAGCTCTGGATCTGACAAAGAGCCTCTTTTGCCTAATGTCTCCTTACAGGAGCTCCCAAAATCTTGTCCTAAATTAGGAAATCGTGCATTGAACTGTTGACTCCTTTAAGCTACAGGCAGACATCACCTCCAGAAGGAAATGTGCAAGAGAAAAAAGCTGAAACAGCTGCTGAAGGAAGGATGTTAATGTCTTTGAAAGCAATGCTTTTTAACCCTATGTCAATAGAGTTAAAAGGCCTTTTGTTGTTCAGAGGAGCTGGTGGATTTTAAATGTCTCATTGCTGTCTTGACAATGCAGTGGTAATTAAAGCATATTAAAAAAAGCAGCATACAAATAGGTTGAAGTAATAGGGGTCAGAAAAGCTGATTAAACTACCTGATACAGGTCTCTGATGTTTGGAAGAGATTGAGAGGTCTTATGAAGAGTCATCTAGTGTCACATTCAATATCTGCTTTTATCAGGTTCTAGAGACCTTAATCAGTAGGAGCTCCTTCACATGGCCAGCAGCCCCAGCTGCTCTATGTTGAACATTGTACCTCTGAGCCCAGGAAGTTTGTGGGCATTAGTTGTGTACTTTATCCTGCTATAAAGGGGCATTTCGATTTTTCCCTCCTCCCCGACCTTTGCCTGGGTAGCTGCAGATCTTTGTGATGCGGTGTTTTCAGCATCTGACTTTGCTGCCAAACAGTGGCTGGATATTGCAAATGATGCTGCTATTTACCTTGGAGCATTGAACTGGTTCTCAGAACTGAATGTAGGGTTGAAATGAAGAGGAGCTTCTTCAACGTCTAGTGATGGGCAAACGCTTAAGATACTGCCCTAAAGGCTCCCTGTTAATTAATCCATGGAACTGCTAAATTCTGCTGTGGAAAGTTAGCCGTGGAGAGATGCTTAAATTCCCAGGTGCAGAACAAACCCACAACAACCCTCTGTAGAAGGGTCAGAGTTAATCCTCTTGGTCAAACGCTAACACCAGACTCGTAAATACTGGCTTCAGTCAAGTGCAAGAAAACAGCACAGCCATTGGGATGGAGACTTGACATGATAGCCAGACATTTGGGCAGTACAGAGAGTTGGTGGAAGAAGCATGATCATGCTGGGACCAAAGGCACTGCTTTAAGCAAACACTGTCAACCATGGGGGACAAGGAGCAGTATCACAGCCCCCCATGGCTCCTCAGACACACTCCACATTTGCTGGAAGAGCTGGCACTAAGGGGGCAGGGAAGAAGTCAGGAGAGCACATACTGCGCCTTTCCATAGGGTGGCGGAGCTAGCACCCAGCCTGGGTGCTCTAGACAGAGCCTCTGGAAGACACCTTACTGACTCTGCTAGTATTCTTCCTGGGCTTACCAGGACAAGTCATTTCTCCCTACATTCCCAAGAGCATGGACTGTTGCATCTTGTGCAAAAGATGGCATAGTATGTGTAAACTCCATAGGAAAAACCAAGGCCCGGGAGAAGTTTTTCAATTGAATTATTGTTATTGAAGCTACACCCTGCGTAGGAGGAGAGATTGGTTCCAGCATGCAGAGCTTGCTTCTCGTTAGGAAGGCACTCTGGATACGTCTATACTGTGGGCTAAAATTGAGTTGAGATATGCAACTTCAGCCATGTTAAACGTGTAGCTGAAGTTGAAGTAACTTAACAGCACCAAAAACCAAGTCTACACAGCAGGAAGTTGAAGGAAGAACACTCTTCCTTCGACTTCCTTTGCTCCTTGTGAAATGAGGGTTACAGGAGTCAGAGGAAGAAGCCCATTATTTTGAAATAACGGGCACACTGTTATTTTGAAATAAGCGTGCAGTGTAGACATAGGCTATCAGTGCTCACCAATGGCTAAAACATCCTCCTTTTTTATGACTAAGGTGGATTGGGGGCATCATCTGTGTTACTACCCCAGAGGGTTCCAGCCTGCCAGATGTGCATTGCAACACTGCTGTGCTGCTGCTATTATAAATGCTATTTGAGCTTGAATTCTCCCTCTCCCTTTTAAAAATAAACTTTCATCCTTCATCTCACCCCCTCATGCTGAGGATGTTCTTGTCACACACAGAACACGTTATTATTACAGTGAGGATTTTTGTTTCCTTCTCCAGAAGGAGATTTAATAGAAAATCCATGGGAAGAAGGAAAGCAACTCAGCTGAAGATCTGACTTGTGTAAGAAAGGACAAGGTGCATGAACTCTGTTACAGTTTGTTTAACTCAATTCTGTCACAGTGAACAGAGCCAGAGTGACAGCCCTTGAGACTATACGTTCTCTCTTCACCCTGAAACTGGCTGTGGCACTGCAAACTTCCCTCGCCTCATGCTGCTCCATCTGTGTAGTGCACCTGTGCTCTAGAAACGAGAATCACTCTCCATAGCCTACTGTGTCCTTAGCCTCTACTTAGACTTCCAAACAGGGGACTCAAAGTGGCTGTAGGTTTGCATCAGTTGAATGCTAAGTATAGGTCTGTGCCGACGTACTGTATAGGGCAACAAATTACTTACCTTGGTGGTCCAGTGGGGACTAGCACCCAAGAGAGAAGGGAGATAATCCCACTCCTGTCACTGGCTTGCTGTGTCATCTTGGGCTGAGTCATTTTACCCATCAGTGCTTCAGTTTCTACACCTGTAGATTGGAAATGACACCCACCACAGCTTTGGAAGGAAAAGGTTATTATTAGCTGCTACTGATCACAGTAGCTTTGAACTGAGTTGGAAGAGGAAAGGCTCCATCATGTAACCAATGTTACACCTGGAGTGTAGCTGCTATTAGCAATCTTGGACAAAAGGCAAAGCTCCATGGGACTGTATTTAATTGCAGTGGAGCTCAAAAAAGCATATAATAGATCTTTGCTTCTGGCTGCTTCAGCAGGTGAGAACTATACTGATGCCCCAGTTTGCTCTGAATGTGTCCTACATATCAGCAAATTGCATAAAGAGGATCAGGACCAGAAAAAGGTGGAGGTTGGACTACTTCCCTGCAATGTGGGCTAGAAGTTAATGCAAAAGGTGAAAACTTTTTGCACACATAGTAATCTGCAATATTTCCTTTTCATGGAGCAGTCTCACGCCCCTATTGGAATGTGCTCTTTCTGTTTGGCGTACAATGCACAGCTGTGCAAAAAAGTCTAGGAAATACCTGCCTCCTTCCTTCCCCCACTGCGAAGGATAGTGAGCTACATGAAATCATGGGAGCTCATTATTCATTATCATAATTCATTCGTCATGCATCAACAGTATCCCGATTAAATATGGTCTTTTCCCAAGTCCTTTGTTGACCGCTCCCTTATGCCTCGTAAAACGAGGTTTACAGGTTTACAGGAGGGGTTGACAAAGGTGTTCCCTGTCGACTGATCCGAATCTTGACTTGCATGCTGTGCTGGCGATCAGCTGAGCCGGCACAGCGTGGCGGCCATTTTTATTTTAATGAAGCCGCGGATATTTAAATATATCCTGGCCTGGCACAACAGTTCTGTGGCCTCTGACATGGTTTATGTCTGCAGAGCCAGAGGTAGACTGGCTTCTTTGTGCATAGTTTGGGGATGTCGTCATTCTCCTTGATCACTTTAGAGGACACAAGTGGATGATGGGGGTCAATTAATTAGAATAGAGAGGAGAGAAAATATTTCAGACCTCTGCAACTATTGCTTGCATTCTGCAGTAATGAGAATTAAAACTTTTTTTAGAACCTTTAAGTGATTGGACAACTGGATGGTAGACAGGGTTTCACTGACCTCTATAGAATGAGCTCTGTGACTGGTTTTGCTCTTTGACGGGATGAAGAGCACTGTCGTACTGAACCATTCAACCTGTCTGGAGATAAGCTCAAGTGTTCCAGCAAGCAAACACAGCCTTTAAAAAATTTCCTCCATCTCTTTTTTTCCCCCTTTCCAAATGCATCTTTGCAAATATCATGTTTACCCCTAAGGGTTATGGGAAAAGCTCTTCAAATCTGCTTCCACAGTCGAGATTAAAAATGGGTTCGTTGCACCTCATAAGCAAAGGCAGACTGGAGAAATACAGAAGGCACTGGAACAAGCGATTGTGGTCCAGGGGAACCATTTAATATGGATGTCCAACATGCTAAAAGGATTTTGCTTTTAAAAATGATCAGGAGGTAGAACAGTGAAAATATTTTAAGCCATCTCTGCATTTTATGGGTGGTTTGGTTCAGATTCCAAGGCTAGGATCTTAGCACACGAACAGCTCTTTGAACTGCATGCTGCCAGCAAAGATTAGCAGTGATGAATTCAGCTGTTCTGCAGAAGAATCAGTGATGAAGAGTCACCCTGTTCTGCATGCAACCCACTGAAGTCGATAGGGGCACAGGAGTCTGCCCATTATAGCATGAGGATTTCAAATCACTCACACTTCCCTATGGTCCCCCATTTTGAACGTGCAAACATCCCTCTGTCCCACAGCAGATTAGCTAGAGTTTTGGCAAAAATGTTGCCTAATAATTAGGACCAGGGATTTAGAGTCGGGAAGGTGGGGTTCTATTCATGATGCTCTCTGTCTAAGCATTTATACTGTCCTTATCACTGTGAATTCTTTACAAATCATGAATGTAAACACAGTATTGCTGCAGTGAGAGCCCATTCATGCTGCCGCTGCTTTGATGCTGCGTGCTGTCATCTTGGGAAATGAATGCTGTAAAATAGCTTCCTACTATGCTAGAAATATAGGAGTAAATGTTTCCTATCATGGTGTTTTGTTATTTTGGCTTTTGATCCCATTTGGCACTGGGAAGAGCTAGAAGCAGCACTAGAAATGAGAAAGCCAAAGGAGATAGATTAAGCAAATCGTTGAAATCTATGTAAAGTTCAGTTTGGGCAAAGACTGAGTGCAATGACTTGACTCAGTTTCCCTTTCTTTATTCAGTTCCTGCCTCTCCCTTGCTATGTGCATCAAACTCTGCCCTGACTTTCCTAACCTGTTGCCCTGTCTGCTCTTCCAGGGGTTGGGAGGAGGGCAGAGATGGTGTCATGTCTCTAGCAGATGCCAAAATAATTCCTTCCTTTTTTTTTCCCTGCCCTTCGTTCAGCTGTGGTTAAAATCAAATACAATGATGAGACTGGCCACTCAATTTCCAGGGCTTCTGCTTCTCAGCTGGGATTTCAATTCTAATTTTCAAAGCTGCTGTGCATATAAATTGTGTCACTAGTCACCTCCTGTGTTAATTGGTGAACCATGGCACTTTACTGTGGAAAATTCCTCATTGCCAGTAATTGAGTGGAAAAGTCCCTGTACACTCAGCAGCTCAAATGTGCTGGGAGGCTAGAGTGACGTGAAGGCAGATGAGCCTGTCACTCTTTGTTTGCACTGCAGATTTATCAGTCCCCAGGAAAAGGTGACTTTGATTCTGTGGAGCCATTTTAGTACAGTACAGACATTCTTGCTTTCTGGAGACGACATCATCCCATTCTTGCTCTGTTTGGCCACTGCAGCCAGAGAAACAGTGTTATGCTCCAGAACTGGAATCCTGAACCTGGGAATCCAGGAACAAGGGGTCTGCATTAAGTTAGCCTGATATAGTTTCAGAGTTTCTGACTGAGTGCTTGCTTGCCCTCATTAGCTTCAGCAGTAGCTGCAGGCCTCAATTTCCCCACCCATCTGAAGAGGACGCATTGGAGAGGTTCTAGCGGTAATGCTTACTGTAACACATGGGGATGCAGGTATATTAGTCTGTTCATTGCTTTGAAGATGTAAACAGCTATATAAATACAAGGCACTCAGGCTATGTCTACACTGGCGCATTCTCACGCAAAAACTCTTTTGTGGAAGAGTTCTTCTGCAAAAACTCTTCCAGAAGAGAGTATCTACACTGGCATGTGCTTTTGCGCAAGAGCATCCATGCCAGTGTAGACACTCTCTTGCGCAAGAAAGCTCTGATGGCCATTTTAACCATAGGGCTTTCTTGCGCAAGAAATTCATGTTGCCTGTCTACACTGGCCTCTTCTGGAAGAGCTCTTGCACAAGAGGGCTTATTCCTGAGCGGGAGCATCATAGTTCTCGTGCAAGAAGCCCTGATTTTATACATTAGAACGTCAGTTTACTTGCGCAAGAACACGTGGCCAGTGTAGACAGGCAGCAAGTTTTTGCGCAAGAGCGGCCGCTTTTGCGCGAGATCACGCCAGTGTAGACAGCATCATAGTGCAGGGCTAGTCCATGATAAATCTGTTAGAAATAACTATGAATGTAGGGAAGTGCTGAAAAGGTTCAGCTGTTTAAATCTCTATTCCTACTGTAGAGATAAGGGTGGGTAGCTTCTGAGAACGAGCTTTCTTTGTAAGATTTCCATTGTGTTGTGGATCTGTCTAGGTTAGAAATAGGGCAGAATAGTCTTTCTCATGGTCTGCCACTCCATTGGCTATTGCTTGTGGCTAGGAAGTGAAACCTCATGTAGATATTGTTTGACTTTGGATGAAGTTTTATCCATTCCTTGTATTAGTGTTGAGTGCCACATTAGGAGAGCTCCATGCTATTGCTTATCAGAGCTGGACATAAAGTTGGGTTGATTATGACACGTGGGGTTAATTAGGGAAGCCAGCTGAGACTGGCTATAATAGGAGCTTGCCTGCAGTTGGCAATGGGCACATGTAGCTGAGAGGATGCAGGGAAATGCTGCTGGGAGTAGGAGGAAAACAGACACCAAGTGGACACTAAGGGGAGGAACCAGAAAAAAGGAAGGTGCTGGGAAAGGTGTAGGGAAGTAGCCCAGGGGTCTTGGAGCTGTTGTGTAGCAACACCCACTGCCCCATTTCCACTTGGGGGAGGGGAGGGAAAGGGGTGATGAAAGACTGTGAAGTTTATTCTCCCCTTATATCATCCAGTGGCCAGTGATGAAAAGAGCTCAACAAATAGTGAACTAACCCCCTAGGTGTGCCTAAACCTGAGGGCTGCTGGGAGCCTATGAGGCAAGCAAATCCACCTGAAAGTGCAGGACCCATCGAGTTTCCGAAGGAGCTTTGTCACACGACTTAGACACAAAGTGGTTGACTAGTTTCAGATTTAGGGAAGGGATAGAGCCACAAGGGGACTTGGGCACCATTCAGAAAATTGGAGAGGGAAGTGGAGATGCCCTGGCTACCAGGCTCTCTGGGGTGACTCTCTCCCCGGTTGTCACAGTTGCATTTTGTACAATATACGGCTATGTCCACACTGGCGCGATCTTGCGCCAGAGATATGCAAATGAGGCTAAGTGTGGAATATCGCTGATCCTCATTTGCATATCTAATGAGCCACCATTTTGCGGCAGAGGCTCTTGCGCCAGAAGGAGCATCTACACTGCCCCTTCTTGCGCAATGCCGCTACGCTGATTATTTTCAGGAATAATGAAAGCAAGCAGCTGAGGGCAGAGACGGGAGGCAGTGGCAGCATGAGGACATGATGATGTCACCCTGTCGTCCCACAGGAAAAATGTTTATATATAGAGAGAGATTTGCAGAAGCATTTTAATGCCTCAGTCTGATCAGAGAGGAACTGTGCTTGGTGCTGTACAGATACATAGTGAAAAAACGGCTTCTGCCTCAGAATTTGGAGTCATAAGGACGAGGCACAACTGGTGAGTGACCCACCAAACAGAGGACATGGGTAGCAATTTTCAGGCTGCAGTCTTTTACTCCTGTAAATTTAGGTTGCTGCTTCCTTTCCTTCCTCTTTCGAAACTGACTCTACTTCTGCCTCTCCACTAGTCCTTTGAGTGACATAGGGATAATTTCTGTCTGGCCCCTTATCTTTGGTATATTTGAAAGAGCAACCTCCTTTATCTGACTACAATCTCTCTCCTTTCCTGGTCTTCCAATATGCTAGCTTCTGTCATCCTCTCTTCTGGCAGATTTATTTCACCATCCCCAGTCTACACATCTCTGCACAGCAGCCTGTTTGACTAGGTGATTTTAAATATCCCCGATCCCTATTTTCCTTGCCCTGTAAGCTGTGACCCATAAGTACTCCTAATACTGTATGCTCAGTATATGTAACTGTAACAAACTGCAGTGAGAGCTAAATGTAAACCCCCTTTCAATGAAATGCCTCATGAATTATCCAGTGTAAAGTGTATGTTTTTAAAGAATATTTCCTGAGACCATAAAGGTCTCCATAGATGCTGGCAGAGTGCAGGCTGCATGATTAATTGGGGGTTAGGGTATCTCCAATGTGCCTCGGAAACTGCTATTAGAAGTGATCCTGTTTATCAAATTGGTGCAATGTTTCTTCAAACTCAGCAAAACTTGGCAACCCAAGAAATGCCATTATGGGGTGAGGTGGGAGGCGGGGCATTAATCTCTCCCACACTTTCCCTAAGTATCTGGAGATGAGTGTTTGGTAGAGGGTACATCAGGGCTATGTCTAGACTGGCATGATTTTCCACAAATGCTTTTAACGGAAAAGTTTTCTGAATATGGGGCACATTTTATATGTAGCTATAGGTATCGGTTTGTCTGACTGCATTGCAATTCAGAGGCATGATCATTATCTGATAGCTCCGTAAGCCTGGTGGGTTTTTCTGTCCTAGGGAAAGGTGAAGAAGGCTGCGTCTAGACTGGCATGATTTTGCGCAAATACTTTTAACGGAAAAGTTTTTCCATTAAAAGTATTTGCGCAAGAGAGCGCCTATATTGGCATGTACTTTTGCGCAAAAGATTTGCTTTCTTGCGCAAGAAATTAACCTGTCTGTCTACATTGGCCTCTTTGCGCAAGAATACTTGCACGAGAGGGCTTATCCCTGAGCAGGAGCGATGGAGTATTTGCGCAAGAACCACTGATTTTGTACAGTACAAGTCAGTGTTCTTGCGCAAATACTTGCGGCCAGTCTAGACAGGCGGCAAGATTTTGCGCAAAAGCAAAATCTTGCCAGTCTAGACGCAGTCCAAATGTTTATATGCTGAAATGGAAGCAAATGTTGAAAAGCGTTCATAGCCAGATGCTGTAAAATAGCAGTGTGGGAGGGTTCCTATTACTTCTGTTCTAGGAAGTTGTTGAGATCTGCCCAGTGTACTAATCTAGAGATGATCATGCTGATGACCAACACTGCAGTTAGCATCCGAAAAACCAGCTGTATTCCTCCTGCTTCTTGCATCTCCATCAATAAATAATGAAGAGGCTGCAGTCAGTTTGGCTGATCACTTTTCTGATGTTAAGGTAGGCCCGTTGTCTCCTGTAGCTGTTGGCTAGTGGGTTGAATGCAGGGCAGGGGGATGGAAGACGTGAATTCTATTCTTGGATCTGCCACTCTCTGTAGCCTTGAGGGGCAGCTGTTCCTTGTGCTGAACTTTGAGTTAGTGAAGGAGACTTAAATATTAACAGTAGGAGAGAAGAAACAGGCTGTCTCCATTATGCCCTCTGGTCAAATCTATGGTACTCAATTGTGGTGGAGGGAGGACAAAAGAACCTGAATATTCAGACCCTGGGATTACATAATAGACTATGGTGCCTGGTAGTCACTGATGGACCGATCCTCTTTTAACTTATCAAATTCTTTTTTGAGCAGTTGTATTTTTGGCCTTCATAACGTTCCCTAGCAATATATTCCACAAGTGGACTGTGCATTATGAAGAAGTACTTCCTTGTGTTTTTAAAAACCTGCTGCCTGCTAGTTTTATTATTGTGTTCTTGTGTTATGTGAAGGTGAAAATAACACTTTTTATTCACTCTCTCCACACCATTTATGTTTTTATAGCCCACTGTGCTATGCCCTCATCTCTTTTGTAAACTGAAGAGTTTCATTAAGTCTCTCTAATTTCGCCTCATGTGAAAGTTAATTCAAGGACCTTGTATCCTGTAGGACACTGGCTTTAGGAGATAGCATGAAGCCTTTGGCATAGATAATCTGTAAATTATGAGGAAATGGAAGTAGATTTAAGGGGGAGTTATATCCATAATGACATCAGCCGATCACAGAATATCAGCTAACTCCTGCTTCTGGAAAGTTTTGGATGAAATATCCCACCGCAGAGGTGCTATGGCAATGAATTGACATGTATGATGATAAGGTAAAATAATAAATACACTAAACTACAGGGCTATGTCTACACTACACATTGTTGCGCAATAAGATATGCAAATGAGGTGTGGGATGAATATCGCTGAGCCTCATTTTGCCTACCTAATGAGCTGCCATTTTGCGGCATGGGTTTTTGCGCAAGAAGGAGCTGTCTACTCCTTGCACAAAAACCCCCCTCTTGCGCAGAGCCGTTCTTCCTGAAAATAAGTGTAGACAGCTCCTTCTTGCACAAAAGACCGTGCCGCAAAATGGCGGCTCATTAGATATGCAAATGAGGTGCGGTGATATTCATTCCCGCACCTCATTTGCATATCTTATTGCGCAACAATGCGCATTGTAGACATAGCCCCAGAAGAATGATACCTTAACATTGGCATGGGGAAGAAATGCAAATAAGGAAGGGGGGGCAAATCCCTATTGAATATTCATTAGCTACGGTAATGTCAGCATAAGAGATTCTGAAAGTGGCATCCTGAGGCAGGCAGAGAGGGAGATGTAGACCTTGGGAAAGGCCAGAATGATGAAGATCATTCGCCCCCCTGGTAGAGATGAGGAATGTGATGAGGAGGAGGAAGATGATGGCTAACATTTCAGGCTGTCTGCAAGGGATGGTGTGAGTATGGATGTTCCAGTATACTTCTTGTAGTATTTCTGTCTGTCTTGCTGAGCGAGCAGGGCGAGTACAGGGGAAGGAACCCCAGGGAACCAGGTAGGAAGTGGCCCAGGGCAGGAGCGGGAGCCTCCTCTCCCGCCCCGGGAACCTCAGCGCGTTTTGGCCGGATTGCCTTGCCGAGGGAGTGACCCGCTACCTGGTCGTTCACAGGGCCCTGGGCTGGGACCCGGTGGAGTAGGGTGCATCCCCGCTACAACCCTAAACTGTGTCGTGGACTCAGGCCGGAGGGCCTTGTCCTTGTCTTAAAGGGCCAGCTTTGAACGGCATTGTGGACTCAGGCCAGAGGGCTTTGGCCTTGCCAAAAAGGGCTGGTCGTGGACTGTGCTTCAGACTCAGGCTGGAGGGCCTTGGACTTAAAAGGGTAGGCGGGAGGGGCCCGCCACACTGAGTTAGAGGGGATGTGACTTTGTTAAACATATTAATAATATTATTTATTTGTAAGTACAAAAAACTCCCTGTTTTGCAGTGTTGCACTTGTTCACATCAGGGTTCCCATATAATCATGTATATAGTAGCCCAATGTCTGTGAGTCCGTAATGCTGAAATGCTGGCTGTTCCCTCTGGGCGGTGCAGTTGCTGAAATGCTGGCTGTTCCCTCTGGGCGGTGCAGTTGCTGAAATGCTGGCTGTTCCCTCTGGGCGGCCCGTGCTGCATGGAGAGTGCAGGGCCCAAACAGACACTTGCTCCCCCGCGGCGGCCCGGCTGAGCAGCGCAGAAGTCAGCTGAGCGCGATGGCGGGACATGAAGGGAGGCAGGGCGGTGACGTGTGGTGTGACAGCGGCTCCAGGCCCCGCCCCCTGGTCGTGAATGTCACTGCCCACCTTCACTTCCCGCTGTGGTGCTTGGCTGACCTGCACCGCTCAGTCGGGCCACCGCATGGGAGCAAGTGACACAAGTGACCGTTTGGGCTCCGCGGTCCCCCGAATGAGAGGCAGGAAGGGGAGGAGAAGAGAAAGAGAGATGGAGAGAGAGGCAGGAGGCGGAGGAGAGCTGAGAGAGAGAGGGGAGGCAGTAGGAGGAGGAGAGAGAGAGAGATGGAGCGAGAGACCGGAGGCTCAGGAGAGAAAACGAACGTGGAGGAGAAACCTGAAAATCCCGTCTTATGATGGGCTAATTGACTAGTCATGTATATAGTAGCCCAGTGTCTGGGAGTCTGTAACACTGAAATGCTGGCTGTTCCCTCTGGGGGGCACTGTTGCCTGAAATGCTGGCTGTTCCCTCTGGGGGGCGCTGTTGCTGAAATGCTGGCTGTTCCCTCTGGGGGGCGCTGTTGCCTGAAATGCTGGCTGTTCCCTCTGGGGGGCGCTGTTGCCTGAAATGCTGGCTGTTCCCTCTGGCCAGCCCGTGCCGCATGGAGAGTGCGGGGCCCAAACGGTCGCTTGCGCCGCTTGCTCCTCCGCAGTGGCCCGGCTGAGCGGTGCAGACGTCAGCCTAGCGCCACGGTGGGAGTTTACGTTTACGTTTATGTTTACGTTTACATCACCGCCCCACTCCCCTTCACCTCCCACTATGGCATTCGGCTGACGTCTGCACCATTCAGCCGGGCCGCCATGGGGGAGCCCAAACGGAGACTTGCTCCCCCGTGGAGGCCCGGCTGAGCGGCGCAGAAGTCAGCCGAGCACCGCGGCAGGAGGGGAAGGGGGGCGAGGCAATGACGTACGGTGTGACAGCGGCTCCAGGACCCGTCTCCTGGCTGTGAACGTCACTGCCCCGCCCCCCTTCTCCTCCCACCATGGTGCTCGACTGACTTCTGTGACGCTCAGCCAGGCCGCCGCGTGGGAGCACGCGGCGCAAGAGACCATTTGGGCTCCACGCCCCCCATGCAGCACGGGAAGTGCGGCGCCCAAATGACCATTTTGGCTCCGTGGTCCCCCGATTAAGAGGCAGGAGGGGGAGGAGAAGAGAAAGAGAGAGAGGCAGGGGGCAGAGGAGAGCTGAGAGAGAGAGGGGGGAGAGACAGTAGGAGGAGGAGAGAGAGAGAGAGAGAGAGACGGAGCGAGAGACCGGAGGCTCAGGAGAGAAGACCTGAAAATCCCGTCTTATGACGGGCTAATTGGCTAGTAATGTTAATGTTAACCTGTCTGGGCCTGGTCTTGGGACAAGAGCCTGTCAACCTTCAAAGTGATAAGTAGCAATAATAAAAACAATTTAAAATGATTAATAATTTTTAGATCAGAAACTGATTGTTCGGAAATCTTTCCACTTCGATATGCTTTAAAAATATTTGCTGTGAGCTTTTCTGTCTTTTGCTAGTTGCTCTTCAAACTCTTTTTTAGCCTGCCTAATTATACTGTTACACTTGACTTGCAGAGTGTGTTCCTTTCTATCAGCTGTCAGAGCTCCCTGTGGATCACACAGTTGTGGTTTAAGACAGTTTTGAATCTTTCAGGGTACATCCTGAACATTGCCGCAGCGGAGTCAAATCACAGTGCTGGGAAGCTTTGCTAACTGGGTAAGTCTAATTAGCGTCTGGTAAATGCAGCATTAAGGCCACCAGTCAGCATTGTGACATGCCTCTGAGCAGAGGTGCCAACTCTGGGATTTCCCCTGGAGAGCTGGATCCGTGCTCTACCCCAAACTCTGCCCCCACTTCACAGTTTCCCCTAACCCCACCCCTGCCCTGCCTCTTCCTACCCTTGGCTCACCTCTTTTTGCCCCCACCTTGCTCCTTTCCTCTGCCTCTTCCCACCCCTGCTCTTTCCCCTCCCCTCAGTGCCTCTTGCACGGAGGTGCTGGGAGGGAGCGGTACTGATTGTGGCAGCTGCCAGTGGGCAGGAGGCGCTGATCCATGGGACTGCTGGTGGATGCTGTGCACCCACTATTTTTTTCCTGTGGGTGGTCCAGGTCCTGTTCACTCTCAGTCAGCGGTGATACCTCTGAGGGCCTAAGGCATTTAGGTTTGTCACTGCATTGCAATTGGTTTACCATGGAAGAGGATGGATACTATGAAGAAGTCGGTTCGGTTTATCACCTGCTCCAGTGAAAACATCACCCTCTCCGTGGCTTTCAGAGCAATACAGTGATTTGTTGTCGGGGCTACTAGAATTTTACAGTTCCCAGACTGAGGGGTTTATAAACTCATTGCTTGCTCTAAGGGAGGGTGACTTTAAAATCAGGAGCAGTTTACACCCACTTGCAAGAGTGAGAATGAGGTGCCAGGCAGGTGAGAATCGAGCCCTGGGTTTTCCAGAAGCTGTCCCCACTACCCAGAGCTGTCAGTACCTTCCTGTTGACAATTCCGTATTGAATTGGGGGGGAATCTCTTGCAAAACCCTTGTGGCATATCTCTCCTTGTAATAAGTTTCTTGGGCATCCTGAAGCCCAGATCTCAGTTCCTGCAGGTGTAGTGAACAATAACTGTTTATTTTCTTGAAAAGCTCAAGGGGACCATAAAGCCATGTGCTGAGAAAGGACAAAGCACAGATCAAAAGGGTTGTGGAATACATGTATTCTGAAATCTTTTTTCTCCCTGCAGTGTGTGTGGTCCTGACAGAATATCTGTTTGCTGCACTCCTGTAGTACAGAACTTTTTACCTTTGAGTGATGGAGAGGTTGCCAGAAGATCTTCTTTAACTGTGCATAGGCTCCGTTAAGTAACTGTTCGAGATCCTTGGATGAAATGTGAAGTATTTCTACATTGTCCTCAATACACCTTCCGCATTAGAATCCAAGGCAAAAGAGAGGTGAACACCAGTCTTCATTTACAAATGTGAAAACTCACTAGTCACTGGGGAGATGCTGAGATAAATGAGGGTTGTGTTTGGCCTGGGGAGGAGGGGGTAGGTCACTTGTTTTATATTAACAATGGAAGGTTCAGAGCTTTGATTCAAGTAAACACCCAAATGTGAACTTTCCTGTGAACTCTCTAGAGACCTTATCTCCAGAAATGGGCCAAGATGGAAACTCCCGCAGGGCATCCTGTGTCAGAGGTGCTGACTCCCTGGGTGCTCCAGGGCTGGAGCAAAAATTAATGGATGCAGAGCACCAACTGGTGCCAAGCTTCTCCCTTTGCTCCCCTCCCCTGACTTCCAATGTGCTGGCAACCCTGCATGTAACAACTGCCTCCCTCTCTCCCAATGCTTCTGGAGTGCCATGAACAGCTGACTTGTGGTACTCAAGCTCTGAGAGGGAGGGGAAGGAAGATGAATGGGGTGTGCTTGGAGGAGGTAGGGAAGAGGTGGATCAGAGGCTTTGGGCCTCTGGAGTGGGAACTGGGCCCCAGGTGGAGGGGGGTGTCAAGAAGATGAGACGTTTGTGCTTATGTCATGTGTTTTTTTCTTTTTGGTTCAACTTGGGAGTGTAGCAGTAGCTACAGGTTGGAATTCTGTTACCTAAAACTTTCATGAGCTTCAAAGATTCAGGCCAAGTTCAGTTTTCATTTTAGGAATGGTTCCCAGTCTTGTGGTACTGGATCCAAAGTGATTTATTGTCTCCTCTACTGGACGTGACATTTGTGCCAGTGAATGACAGGGACGATTTCTTAGTAAAGCTAGACGAGGGGTGCACCTTGAATGACAGCAGGCAAACCAATGATTTGCATACAGAAGGCAAAAGCTTTTATAAAGTGAAGATAATGCACATTGTAAAATAGTTACGACATTCACTGCAGCCATGAAAACAATTTTACAGCAGATTAAACACACTTAAAAAGAGAAAAGCAATGAGTGCGAAAGCAATAAGAACACTAATTCAGGGTTTACTTAGCAGCAGAGAGAGGACATATGGGAAAATATTTTAACTGCCTTTTCCTGCCCCATATTTTCCAAGCTGGACAGATTCTATTTTATTAGGCTACTAATATTTTAATTTGGTTGCCTTATTGCTCTCTCTAAAATTATACAAATGTTAATGAAAACTAAAAGAACTGAGATGACCTATGGTTTGGAAAAATAGATGAAAACTGGGAAGGGTTTTGTTTTTGTGATTTTTGCAGAAAACAATTTATTCAATGAATGTAATAATTTCTCTTTGTCTTCTAATAATCTGTGATCAGATGGACTTAAAGTCTATTTATCTGAATGGTCTATATATGCATATTTCAGCTTATAGATTGCTTTCAAACTGTGATCATGACAGTTGCTTTGAATATTAGTGACTGGTTAAATAAGTTATCTCTGTCACTTGCTATTTTTTTTCTATTCCCTAATTCAATGTTTTTCAAACGGGGCATTAAGAAACTGCTAAACACTTATGGCAAGTCTGAAAATTCACATGCCTGATCACTTGCTTCTACAAGTATTTGCAGAAAACAGGCTAAAGGGGCCACAGAACCACTGAGGCAAATTAATACTTTAAAGTATTTGAATGCTCATACTTTTCCAGTGTTCGAATTGTTGGCTGGATCAATAGACTATGAGTAAGTGAATTAAACATATGGAGGTTACAAAGGAATAGGTGTAAGTTTAGACCCTGGGCTACATGTATATTTATGGGAGATAGGTTTTTATCATTAAGACTAGCCAATTAGCCCATCATAAGATGGGATTTTCAGGTCTCTCCTCCACGTTGGTCTTCTCTCCTGAGCCTCCAGTGTCTGTCTGTCTGTCTCTCTTCCTCCTACTGCCTCCCCCCGCCTCCTCCTCTCTCTCACCTCTCCTCCGCCTCCTGCCTCTCTCTCTCTTTCTCTTTTCCTCCATGCCCCACCTCTTCCCCCCTCTCTCAGCTCTCCTCCGCCTCCTGCATCTCTCTCTGTCTCTCTCTTTCTCTTCTCCTCCCCCTCCTGCCTCTGACTCGGGTGACCGTGGAGCCCAAATGGCCGTTTGGGCTCCGCACTCCCTGTGATGCACGGGGAGCGTGGAGCCTAAACGGTCGCTTGTGCCACTTGCTCCCACGTCGTGGCCCAGCTGAGCGGCGCAAAAGTCAGCCAAGCATCATGGCGGGAGGCAAAGGGGGGCAGGGCGGTGATGTTCACAGCTAGGGGGCGGGGCCTGGAGCCGCTGTCATACCGCATATCACTGCACCATCCCTCTTCCCCTCCCACCAAGGTGCTCGGCTGACTTCTGTGCCACTCAGCCGGGCCGCCGCGAGGGAGCAAGTGGTGCAAGTGGCCGTTTGGGCCCCGCACTCCTCATGCAGCACGGGCCGCCCAGAGCGAACAGCCAGCATTTCAGGCAACAGCGCTGCCCAGAGGGAGCAACCAGCATTTCAGCGTTACAGACACTGGGCTACTATATATATGACTAGCCAATTAGCCTGTCATAAAATGGGATTTTCAGGTCTCCTCCATGTCGGTCTTCTCTCCTGAGCCTCCGGTCTCTCGCTCCATCTCTCTCTCTCCTCCTCCTACTGCCTCCCCCACCCCCTCAGCTCTCCTCCGCCTCCTGCCTCTCTGTCTCTCTCTTTCTCTTCTCTTCCCCCTCCTGCCTCTCACTCGGGGGCTCGCAGAGCCCAAACTACTGTTTGGGCTCCGCGCTCCTCATGCTGCATAGGGAGCGCAGAGCCCAAATGGTCGCTTGCGCTACTTGCTCTCACAGAGCGGCCTGGCTGAGCGGCGCAGAAGTCAGCCGAGCGCCACGGTGGGAGGCGAAGGGGAGCGGGGTGGTGACATTCAGGGCCAGGGGATATGGCCTGGAGCTGCTGTCAAGCTGCACGTCACTGCCCTGCTCCCCTTCCCCTCTCGCCTTGGCACTCGGCTGACTTGTGCGCTGCTCAGTGGGGAGCGTGGACCCCAAAGGGCGCTTGCCGCTGCTTGCTCCGGCGGGAGCGCCGCTCAGCTGGGAGCAGCGCAGCACGCCACAGCGCACCACACAAGGAGGGGAAAGGGGTGGAGCTGGCCAAAAGAGGGGTGGAAAGCAGAGCTGGTGGGGGGAGATCAGGGGCTGTGGGGCTGGAGGGGAGGATGGGGGAGCCAGAGGAAGGGGGGAGGGAAGCAAGGCTGGCAGGGGGGGTTTCCGGGGGGCCCTGTGGCCGCTTGCCGCCATGGAGCAAGGGGAAGGGGGGGCGGGGCGCTGACATAAACGGCCGGGGGCGTGGCCGAGTACATCAGCGTTACAGATGCACAGACACTGGGCTACTATATATATGATGACAATTAATGAGCCTAAATATAACAGGTCTGAACTAAAAGAATTTTTGTGGTTTTAGAAAATGCCATGAGTGCAGACAATATTTTGCAATTCATGTAAAATATCAGTCTGTGCCCTGAGATGTTTATAATATAAAATACAATGCACGAGACAACAATTCAAATGGTAGAAGGTGGATGGCTATTGATGGCAAGGATTTTGCATCGACCTCTTCAGAATCCCCAAGTCACATTGTCACTAGAGATGAGGAAATAAGTTATCTACTGTATATTTGAGAGAATTTGTCTGTCTGTTCAAGAACTTCTCCTAAGAGCTAGGAGCACCAAATTCAATACACAGCTTCCTGTTATCACAACTTAAAGCAGTGTTAGGGGGTGGTTGTGCCAGGAAAATGGGATGTGCCTGGAATGGGATTACCTCTCATAAAACCATACAGAAAAGAGACAATCAGCAGGTAGGCGAAAAGGGCTGTCTAGCAGTGCACCCCTTCATCCAGGACTGCTCCAACCCCAAGCCTCTCATCCCTTAGGAAGTGTGGGAGGGGTGAAGCTTCTCCACCCCCATTTGTACAGGAACATTGCTGACCATTCCTCTCCATCAGGGAGCAATGGGAAAGTGCACAGTTTGCTGTATTCCTCACTCTGGCTTGGTAGCACAAGAGCAGGACTAATCTGGACCTGGCCCAGCCAGGGTACATGCACCTCTCCCCCAGCTGTGGCTGCTAGAGTTGCAGCCACCATGGAGAGATGCTTCTCACCTGGCCTCAGTATAATAATAGCTTGTTCTGTGTCTGAGAAGAACATCCTCAGCATGAGGGGGTGAGATGACGGATGAAAGTTTATTTTTTAAAGTGAGAGGGGGCTGGGCAGTTCTTTGTCAACAGGGCATCCTGCATTCTGAACCCTTCATCCCAAGCCACACCTTCAATCATGGGAGAAGGGATAGCTCAGTGGTTTGAGCATTGGCATGCTGACTGCAGGGTTATGAGTTCAGTTCTTGAGGGGGACATTTAGGGATCTGGGGCAAATCCCTTAGGGGTGGTACTTAGTCCACTCAATGTCCCTTCAAGTCCTATGAGACAGGTATATCTCTGTATGTTTTTATTTATTTTAAATGAAGCATGGACATTCTTCATTTCATTTTCCAAAAACTAAACATTAATTTGAATTAAGGATCTGAGCAGTGCTGGGTAAATCTTCTAATCATGAATAACTTGTCAAATGACACCTTGCTGACTATTAAATGAGCAAACTACATTTTTCTCCCATTATTTATTTGTATTGTAATATTTAGTTAGAAATTGAGTCATACTGTGCTGTGAGCTGTACAAACATGAGACGACCACTTCTCTGAGTAGCTCCCGACCAATTTGGGTTTTTTAGAATTATTCACTGAATAACGTCAGTGAAAAATTAGTGGTCTCTGTCTTCTAATCTAAAATATGAATTGTCTCGGTTTTTGGCCACTTTGATTATATGGCATCCATCCATTCCTTACTTAAATCACTGTAATGTTTAGGTAATTGCACATTCAAAGTTCACTTTCCATTAATGTTATCCATTACTCACTCAGAATTCTGTTTCCATGGATGTTCTTCCCAGAAGAGGTGTTCAGTATGATATGCATGGAAAGAGAGCATGAGATGTGAAACAAATACATCAAAATCAAATTTAAGCAAAGATTCGCAGAGGTGTGTCGTGCTGGCCTAGCTCTGTCCATCTCCATGGCAAAACCACTAGCCAGGGCTGTTCAGATTGACAGTTTAGCTATGATAAGGGACGCAGTGGCTCTGGGCATACAGCTGAAGCACACTGCTTGCCTACTGCCTTAGTTAAAATAAAAAGGACGATTAGTAATGGAAGAGCAGCAAAACATTCATGCAACTGTGCATGAAAATAATTTTCCTACTCCCATGTGAAGAACATGAGCAGGACTCTGCCAGGGGAGTGATAGAAATGTAGCCGTGTTAGTCTGGGGTAGTTGAAGCAAAATGCAGGACAATGTAGCACTTTAAAGACTAACAAGATGGTTTATTAGATGATGAGCTTTCGTGGGCCAGACCCACTTCCTCAGATCAAATAGTGGAAACGTTCAGAACAGAAAACCAGTTTTGTCCCCTGTTTCATGTCACTAAATCATTTTGTTGGTGAGGAAAACAAAACAGCAAGAAGAAGCAAATGGGTCGGGAGCAGAGTTCCCTCTAAGCTGCGAGGCAGCCCAGCTTCACAGGTGGTTAATCAGCCCTGCCCAGTCGGGCTCAGGCTCCAAGCAAGGAGCTCGCTGACTGGGTGGGGCTGATCAATGTCCTGTGAATCTGTGCTGCCGTGCAGCTTAGAGGGAACACTGGTCAGGGGGAGTCTCTCCGGCCATGGACCCTAATATCACTGATCTGGGGGAAAGATGTACTCAAATAGGGGAGAGTTGCATGAGGACAAGCTAATTTAGTAGGACCCTCTTAGCTTAAGTGACAGAATCCTTTGCTTTTGGGGCTGAAAGTCCTAAACCTGAGATCTCGCAGGCAGCCCAAAGGTAGAAATCACTACACTTGTGCTAATTACTGGACTACGTGCCTCTCAAATTGCCATCTCAGAGCAGTTGGTTCTGCAGTTTACATAGGCGTTTGCTGGTTGACAGTGCAGGATTATAGGTCTACAGCACGCTCAGGCAAACACAAAAGGGAGTATTCTCATTAGAAACAGAGAGGGGGAAAAAAGAGAACACCTATCCAATCGTTAAACACTGTGTGCTTACAATCCACCTGTCAGCTCTGTTTAATTCGGTGCATACGTATGTGTCAGAGCTTTTATTGATTCATCAGGATTGCAGGGCATTTTAGTTGATATTAATCTTGTACATCGCACAAGCTACTGGCCTGTTGCAGACTCAGCAATAAATATTAGTGACTGCAGGGCCTAGTTTACTTTCTCTTATGTGCATATTTGTTTCTCTGTGGGGAGCATGTGTATAACAGTAATGTTTCAACTTGATTGACTAGCTAGTGTGCATGCACACTACTGTTCTCAAATGGATGGTGTGACGGGCTGAGAGCGGCCCGCACTGAGGAGCCCAAAGGGAGGCAGGAAGAGACGGGGTCCTCTGCCGCAGTGACCGGCTGGGGAGAACCAGCGCGCGGTAGATGTCGGCCGCGGAGACTCCCTCCACAGCTGCAAAGCCAAGCCGCGGCTAGCCCGCTGCACGGCGCATGTCGGCCAGGGGCGGGGCAGGATGCAGTGGGAGAGCGCGTGCCGACACCAGGGGGGCGGCGCGCTGGTAGCATGTCACCTCCGGCGGGCCATTTAAAAAGGGCCCGCCGGCAAGGCAGAGGGGGCGCGACTTTGGAGGCCGGCTCCCGAAGGGTTTGGGGCTGGGCGCGGGGAGACGCCACCCCAGGAAGCCCAGAGCCCCGACGAGGACCCCCAGAGGCGGGGGATCGAAGACGCCCGCAACTGCAGGTTATCAACAGACCTGGACCTTACGGCGGAGGACGGACTTCTCCAGTGCCGAGCGACCGAGCCACGGTAGGCTACGGGGACCTCACAGGGAGGCCAACGGGGTTCGCGGCAGGGACGAAGCAGCCCAGGGCGGGGCCCTTTTGGCGTCTGTGGGTGGACGCGTTTCGGGAAGGAATCCCACATCCGCCGCACAGGGAGCTAGCAGACCCCTGTGCTTAGGGCCCTGGGCTGGGACCCGGTGGAGAGGGTGGGCCTGGGTCCCCCTCCCCTCCCGCCGTTGTCGGGAGCTGTGGGTCGCTCCAGCGCCAACGAGCCAGAGCCTCCAGCGGAGACCATGGGGAAAAGCGCCACCCAAAGGGACAGGCGACCCCTGGGCTCGCAGATCCCCCAGACTCGGCCAAGCAGGGTGAACGCACCCAAAGACGCTAAACCAGACTAGACTCTGGGACCAATGGGCCGGAGGCCAGCAACGAGGTTCACCGAACCCCTCTCCTGGGGCAGGAGAGGGTGATCGCACCCCGCCGTGGTCACAGATGGATTCAAAAGTGTTCGACTGTTTCATAGGTGCTACATGATTTACAGCTAATGGAAACCTTCCTGTTGCTCCACGTGGCAGAGTAATGCAGTTCTGGAGTAGGTAGGAGAATCTGAATCCTATCCCTTTTGCCACTGTGAAGATTTCAAGGGACGTGGTGTGATGGAAAGTAACATAGCTCCTAGGCGTTTATGGACATTGTAGATACTTGCATAGTGCTTTTTATTGGCGGTGTTCAAAGTGCTCTGTAAAGATGAGTATTGCACAATGAGGAAGCTGAGCCACCAAAAGGCTGAGTGTCTTCTCCCAAATTATTCAAAATCAGTATAAGCCACAGGAATAAAGCCCAAGAGTCCTTTTCCAATCACTAGACCAACCTCTACTGGCTGGTGACATCTGGGAGGAGGTGGGCAAAGGAGTTCCAAGTTAGCTGATAGCATTGGACCATGATTATGTTGCATCAGACTTCAAAAAGGGTGGGCAGAGACCATCTTGCCTGCACCTGCCACATGTGATACCATACCACGAAGTAGGGTTGGTGCATGCATGAGAATATCAGTATTTCCCTAGAGTCTCCCTGACAAAGCAGACTGCACTAGTGGCAGTGAGAAGGAACAGCTCAGATCAATGGGAAACAGGTTGTAGAGCTGCATCAACCTAATTAAAGGTTGCTGCTGGATCTGTGTGCATGTAGTAGATAGAACAAGGTGGACAAACCCCATTGTAAGAGCAAGATAGGCACTACCCATCACTCTGAGATCCTCTTAAGTGGAGAAGCTACTAAAGGACGTTGACATTCATTCGTTGACACAAATTCAGCCAATGTCTACTTCAGCACCGATGAGTCTTCTGCATTTTACACAGAATCACCAACTATGTTCCAATAGCAGAATCATTATAATTGGTGAAGATTTCAGAGGCAAAAGTAACCTAGCCTGATTTCCAGATCTTGGGTTGAATCAAAAGTGCTTTGGAATGGATTTTTGATTTAGAAACTAATCAATTTATCTGCAAGCAAGTCTTAACAGAAAAGACTTGCAACCTGTTCCATGCCATTTCTTTCAGATTGGTATTACAATTGTGCTTTCAAGGAGGATCAACACATTGTAATTGTACACAAATTTAAATCACTCATCAGACACTTCCCAGTCAGACATGAGAAAAGTTACCGTCCCAGAGATCAAGAGACCAGACAGGACTTTGAAAAGGAAAACACAATTTTCATTAACTTGTCATCTCTCCTGCTTATTAAAATACTCCATGGCCATCTGAGACACAGTCCAATTAATGTGATTACCTTAAACATTGTCTGTGTGACTTGAAAACAGATATTTTGCACCAGAAAGAGATGAAAGGGATATATAAGATGTTACTTTTGTAAGGTCTTTTCATTATCTCTCAGGCCCTTGTGATTTAGGCTATTGATTAAAATCGATTTTCGAGAGGAAGGAAATGGGGAGCTGAGTTGGAATACTGAACCCCCAAGCCTAAGGAAAAGCTTTACCACTTCCTTTAGACATATATATATATAGGGGAAGGAAGGAAGTAGATAAAAGCTTCTGCAACCTGTCTGTGTTAACAGGAGATAGGCAGATCTGTGACCATCTGTGAAGTTAAAAGTCTGTATCTTTTATGCCCAGTGTGTGGGTATCTATTCCATGAATTGCTGTTGATTTTCATTCTGGCAAACTCCTGGAGGAATAAGAAAGCAAGGGCAACCTGGGACATTTTAATAAGAAGAGACACCTGGTGTTAAAATTTCAATCCTTTTTTTAGTGTAAAAATGAGGCATCACAGAAAATGACAAAAAGGAAAAGTCAAATTTGAAAACTACCAGTAATGTCAGATGGGCTCATTTCATTCCCTGAAGTTGCATGTGATGATATTTGCTGACAGGTAATGGCCATGATCTAAATCAGTCCCTCTCTCCCCCCTTCAGACACAATCAGTTAGCATTTCTAAAAGTAATGGATCTGCCAGACTGGAAAATCCCACAAGGTCCTGATAGAATCAACCTCTTGACTTTTATCTAACCTTCTTCCATCCTTGAGGAGTTTAAACTTTTCTCGCTATTCCATCACAGGTATTCTCAAGTACACACATGTATGCGTGCACATAAACACACAAAGGATGTTGGAATATGCCTACTTACACCTACTAACATTTACACATGCAAATGCATCTACATGCTCACCCACATGCTTACATAAGGAAAGTATGTACATACACTGCCACCCAGCCATCGCAAGGCTTATGTACTTACTTCTTCACAGTCCCAGGGACATGTACCTACTCGCACCCATGCTACAGACCCAAATATGTACACAGGGACTCAGAGCTAAATGTATTCACAACATAACTCCCCTGTGCTTATTTTAGCTGAACAGGGATGAAATGTGGCCCAGTCTCTCTTTCCCTCTAAATAAGTGACTCTGTGCTTGTCCATGAAAGCAAGAGGGTATAGAGTTGAGGACTCATCTTCAACACATTTTCATGCAGCAGAAAGTAAGCACAAACCAGTTAAACACAATTCCAGTGATTAAACTTGGAAAAAGCTAATAAGGAATGGAACATACAGCTGAAAATTTAACCAATTTGTTAATTATCTACAAATATTCAGAAAAACCTCCAGCTGTAAAAGCAGGTGAATGGCTCTGACGAGAGTACAGGCAGTCCCCGGGTTACATGGATCCGACTTACATCAGATCCCTACTTACAAATGGGGTGAGGCAACCCCGCACTAGCTGCTTCCCCCCAGCAGACCAGGGAGACGCGAAGCTAGCGCCCCCCCCCCTAGCAGACCAGGGAGACGCGGAGCGGCTTTTTTCAGCAGACACCTCAGCTTGAGAATAAAGGACTGAGGAGAGTGAGGTATGGGAGAATAAAACTGAGCTCTGGAGAAATGTTTGGCTAGAGTTTCGCCTACAATATGTACCAGTTCCGACTTACATACAAATTCAACTTAAGAACAAACCTACAGTCCCTATCTTGTACGTAACCCGGGGACTGCCTGTAGTTAATGCCTCGAGGAACGCTGTTTCTTGGCAATAAGATAATCTATCCAGACTGCTCATTTATATTTTCAGACACAGTGACAATATCAAGGTCTCTCTTCCAGTCTATTTCCAATATTCTGTAGGGGTAGCTATTCAGTCTGCACCAGTCTAAGTACCACGGACAGCTCCAGCAGTTCAGCAAAATGTGATTCCTATCACAGAGCTAGGCAGTTCTCTATAGTAACAGCTCCCTAACCCACTTCTCTCAATCCCATTACAAATGCCCTTATTTGATGCACATCCCAAACAATACTTTAGCTGCTTGAATCTGGAATACAATCTTATTCTTTCATTGAGAACAATATCTGCATGGAATGCATTCTTATTCCTTCCATGCAGATATAATGGCATTGCCAAACCTTTCCATTTCATAGTATCTGTACGGATTGTGTTCTTATACATTAGAGACATTAGTCTCACACAGTCACATATTAGTTCTCACTACAATCCTAAGAAATGGCTTAGTGAATAGGGTAGTGGATAGAGAGATTTGGGCTCTGTTCCCAGCTCTGACACCCTGTCTAACGTGCAGAAAGATAATCTAATTTAAAAAATCAAGAATGAATACTGTACCAAGCTGACTTCTTACTCCAGAAAGGGAGAAGAGCAAGAGGTCTCTTGAGCTTATGTGGAAAGCAGTTAGCTATTACAGTGATGGGCAACAGTATAATGCCCTATGACAGACACACAGCTCTGCCACTGACCTGTTGAATGGCCCTGGGGAAATCACTTTACCTCCCCAAACCTTTTCCCTTCCTTCTTTGTCTGCCTTCCCTGTTTAGACTGTAGGCTCCTCAGGACAGATGCTGACAGTAATTAGGCAGCTGGATTTCAGTGACTGCTGCTTGTCATGCCAACCAGTGTTGCTTCAGTGTGCTACCTCTGCCTATTTGCTGCAGTCATCTGCCATCTCATCTTATACTTGGATATTAGAGCTCAGCGGGGTAAAAGGTAGGTATCATCTTTGTAATGGTGTCTGTACAGTGCCTAGCACAACGGGGCCTAACATTAGTTGAGGGCACTAGCTACAGTGTACATAAGTGATAGTATGTCCCTTGTTGTTCTGTTAATAGCTGAATCCCATGAGATTGTATCCAGACATTGTCTGTTTTGCTGTCATTCGGACATGAACATAGAAAAAGAGAATTGACAGTTCTTTGCAGCCCTTTCGACCCTGAGCAGACACTCATGTTCATATTGCTGTCAAGCTGACCTTTGCAACAGTGTATCCACTCTGTAAACTCAATCTCTCAACTACAACCACTGCAGCAGCACTGCCTGTAGCAAAAACTGCCTGACAGCCTTATGAGCAATGGAGGAGAGTGGAGCTAGGACAGCAGGGGAGAGTATCAGACAAATATAGTACATCCAGTCATGATGGAGCCCCCCTCTCTTCTTAGAATAACTCCGCGAGTTGGCTGGTACATAAGTCTGTGCCTCCTCCTCACTGCTCATTATATTTCCAGGGGATTTGCAAACAGAGGTTGTGTTGCAATTGAGTGCAATTGAAATGTATACCCTCCTAACACCAGAATTGTCCAGCAATCTGGTGTTGGGGTGGGGACAAGTATTTTGCTTCCTTGTTATCCATAATAGCAGGATTTTTTATCCTAGTACTTGGTTGCATTTTTACTTCCTATTCTTGTTTACTCTCAAATGAAGCCTGTGATCCAAGACATTCCTGCCTCAAGAGCAGTAAACTTGAGCCAGCTGTCTACTGGAGCTGATTTATTAGTCCTTTTGACTAGGAATAAAAAACAACAGTTACTGGCTATGTAAGTAATAATACACCCCCTTCTCGCCCTCTCCACTCCCACCCATCCATTCATAAAAGTAATCTCTATGCTAAGGAGAAGGAAAAAGCAGTGTTGCGAATGGAAGGTGTGCTGGAAGTAAAATTAAAGATGATTCATCCTGAACCTTAGAAGTGACACCTTCCCCCCTTCATCTTTAAGATAAATTGAAGCTTTCCTCTGGGGTTATGTCTGGAGCAGAGAGTTGACTTGTAGAGCCTTGTGTCATCAGTAATAGCTTCCACTTTTCTTCAGTCACTTAGGAGATCGATGGGAGTTCAATTCTTTGCCACCCACAAGGATATTCCCTTTGATTCAGACCCACAAGGTGGCCCCTCATTATAGGGAGAATACTGTTGCTCCAAAAAAGGTGTAATTCAGTGCAGCCTGGATAATTGCAGGCTTTAAGAATGTGTGTCATGCTGAAAGGCTTAGCACAATGGCTTATTAGAATACAAGGTGACCTACGGCAAGTAGTCAGGATCACGCAGGGGAGCTGGTTAAATTGTCTCTGAGGGAGGCAAAAATACAGTCCATTGTGTAAGACTGTAAAACAAGAAAGGAGAGGTTGACTCTAGCATGATTTACATTTAAAATAATAATTGCAACATATTGAATGGATGTGAAACAAAACTGTGGGGCTGAACCATATTGAACACTGGGTGTAACTCTGTGCCAGAGGACTATTTCATTAATATATGGTGTGTTTGGGTTTTTTACTTTAAAAAATTGTGAAGCATCTTGTGACATTGTCTTGCAATGTTTGCATCTTGGTGTGGTCTCATCAGGGCTCTAGGGAACTGTGAGTGAGTGAAACATTGCAAAGCAAAGTATCTCAATTGACTGTTACAATGCCTCACCGCAAATCACATGTTGCTTCCTGTGTATCTCCTTCCCCCTTGCTTCCTGCCTCACAGATTCCTGGGTCAGCCACACACCATGGGACCTGATCAAATTCTCACTTACCTCACTGAAAACCTTTCCATTGACATTAATGGGAGATGGGGCCAGGCACTCAATTCATCAGTGCTCTAACGTGCCCCATAGACATCAAATAGAACATGGATGGCTCATTGTGGGGAGGGCCTTGAGAAACATCAAAATGAGTGTCATCATGTTAGACAACCAAGCATACCCATGAGGGATGCAACACCTTTAAACACATGTGCTGGCAAGAGAGAGTTCAGGCTATGTATTCTGAAGAGAAGACTAATGGTACTAATGGGTTAATTCCTGGATGAATGTTTCTGTGATGTGGTGTGTAATTGCTGCTGTGTATTTACTTCCAGTTGGGGAGTAGGCCAACCTTGGGAGGTAGGCCAGTCCTCACTTACAGACAGCCCCCCACTCCGCGGGATCTTTGGTCCGTTGTTTTGGGAGAGATTCTGCTGTTCCTCAGCTCATCTCCCTGAAGCTCCTGGCATCATGTCTGCCTCCCTCGCTGATGTTCCCAGGAGTGAGCTGCCCTTCTGACTTTTAGCTCCTCTTCCAATTGGTGCATTGGCTCCAGGTATGGCAAGGCAGGGCTGACTGAAACCAAGGTAGTTCTTAACCCTGTGTTGCTCCGTGTGGGGTATGTACACCCCATCATACACAGAATCATACAGCTGGAAGAGACCTCAGGAGGTCATTAAGTCCAGCCCCCTGCCCAAGGCAGGACCAATCCCAACCAGTCCCAAAGGATGGACACAGCCTTTGTCCATCCTTCCCCTGCCTTTTCCCCACAGTCTTTTAGTCCATGCCCCTGACTGCTTGTGTGGTAATTCCCATGCAGAACTCTTCTGAGCAGGTGTTCTGTTGGTCCCATTATTTTCTTCCAGTTGCCCAATGTATTTCTGGGTGCTCTAAAAAATATTAGCATCAAGTTAGGGGATTTTTTTTCAATTATAATACCTTTTGTGTTGGCAATTTTACCCGACATACATATGGGAAACACTATGTGGGATATTCTCCTCTCTTGAACCATGAGGATTAATGGAAGAGACTTATTAGATATTAATTTTTACTGCAAGCACCTGGCTACAGCAGTCATTATAAAAAACTCTCTGGCATGATGCACTGTTCTGATATGCTAATCACATTTCCATATGGTGCACCATTTTCCTAAGTATCATTTGTACTCTGTAATTCAAAGCAAATACATATTTATGATTTGAAAATAGCTGACTGAATAAATTGGACATTTAAGTAACTTCTGTTTCCTTGTTAACAAAAAAAGTCATTATATTATTGCTGCTAAGTAGCAGTAGGGGAATTAATATAATTATTTTGTGGGGATTTTTTTTTCAGTTTAACTCCTTGAAATGTGCTTATACAGATGCTGGGCAACTCAAATTGGAAGAAGGGCATAAATAATAGGCACGAAAAGCTTAGATAGCCTTTTGTATTGTCTTCAGGATGGTGAGGCTATTATAGCTTTGCCTACTGCTGTAAAACCTCACCCTGGGTGTGTCTAGACTACATGCCTCCTTCGACGGAGGCATGTAGATTAGCCAGATCGGAAGAGGGAAATGAAGCCGCGATTAAAATAATCGCGGCTTCATTTAAATTTAAATGGCTGCCCCGATCTGCCGATCAGCTGTTTTTCGGCAGATCGGGGGAGTCTGGACGCGATGCCCCGACAAAGAAGCCTTTCTTCATCGACACAGGTAAGCCTCGTGAAACCAGGTTTACCTGTGTCGATGAAGAAAGGCTTCTTTGTTGGGGCATCGCGTCCAGACTCCCCCGATCTGCCGACAAACAGCTGATCGGCAGATCGGGGCAGCCATTTAAATTTAAATGAAGCCGCGATTATTTTAATCGCGGCTTCATTTCCCTCTTCCGATCTGGCTAATCTACATGCCTCCGTCGAAGGAGGCATGTAGTCTAGACACACCCCCTATGTCTACAGGCCAGTCAATACATGGAGAAGGAAACTTTTAAGGCTCAGTTTTAGAGATGAGATAACCAGCACTCAGGTGAATGTAGGATTCTGAGAACCCCTGAAACTCTTCACACACAGGTTATACTGGTACAACCACTTTGCTCAGGTGTGAGAGCCACACCCTGAGCAACCTAATTATGCTGGTCTACCCCCACCACCCTTGTAGTCAGTGCTATGTCATTGGAAGAGCTTCTCCTGCTAACATAGCTGCCTCTTCTTAGGGACATGGATTAACTATGCCAATGGGGAAAAGCTCTCCTGTTGGCACAGAAGTATCTTCACTAAAGTGCTTACTACAGCAGCATTGCTGCAGCACTGTGCATGAAGACAAGCCTTATTCTACTAGCCACTTCCAGTTTGGGTGGAATACACAACATGTAGGTAAATTCTCTATGTGGTTTTCACTTTCTCTGCTTTCAATCTATGTTACAGGATGCCAGGAGCTCTTTCCTTAAGAGAGAGGAATTCAAAGTTTCATTGATCATCATATATATGCACTACATGAGTATCAATGCTGCAGTCACTAACTTCCCCCCGTCCTGTCCTAATGAGCAGTGCCCTTCATGTAATACCTGGGACTGACTTCTTCTTTAGCTTTTCCAAAGCTGTGGTCAGGAATCTGAAGGTCATTACATTATGCATAAGCATTGATGTGAAGTAGTTAACAAGCAGCTATGTTCTTGCAAGAGTTGAGTTAATTTGAGTTGTGAATGAACTGCCAAGTATGTATGTAACTGTGCATCTGTACTTTTTAAAAGTCAGATTGCTGTGGATGTGATGTGATACTGATTAATAAGTGGGGCTTGAAGTATTTTTAAAAGACTTTTTATGGGAATAGCTCTCTTAGCAATCAAGAGATATAGAGATATCCAGTTTAGTTGATTTCCTTATGAATTAAAATGCATAATATACCTTACGCTCAATATATTTTTGAGGGCATAAAATTTGTTTACAGGATCTGGAGCTTGTAACACTGCATATACAGTAGCTTTATTTTACCTGTGCATTTCTTATAAATAGCAATAGAGAAGTAGCCCTGAACAGTAAATCAAATGGTACAAAGCATTCTTGTTTTTCTGGAAGCCATGTGTGTTGGAATTGTGTTGCAGAGACCAAAGAGTTATAATCTTAGATGCTTCTGGGGCCTGCTAGCCCATAAAATGTTGAGGGTTTTGTATGAAGACTGCTTTAATATGGTACAGCAGCACAGATAAACATTTTATTCTGTCTTTAACAATAGTGGATTATAAAGTTAAATACAGTAGCTGTCTGAAGATTCAGATTCTTCATGGGGCTTAGGTGATTGCACATCTGTTCATTTAAAATACCGTTGTTTTTTGTGCTTGTAGGAAAGACACAATCAAGTGATTTATTGATTGCTAATGCTGCACACTGTTCACTCATGTCCATCTAATCACAGGTTTTACAATGCTGAGCTGCTATATTCATGGATGTTACATTAATACCTGAGAGCATGTCTACGCTGGGTCTGAAAGGTGCATCCTCTCGGTTGGGTAGGAATATCGATTCTAATGCTGATCAAGCTAGAGCACTAAAATAACAGCCCAGTCATGGTTACACAAGTAACCATGATGTTATTTCAGATGTATTGTAATGGAGTCAGGTAGCCTGTCCCACTGCTTGCACCACTGTGACTACAATGTTATTTTACTTACTCTAGCACAATCAGAGCTAGTGTGGATATGACTACCTGAGTTGGAAATGATTTCTCTAGCTCCAGTGTGGACATACCCTAAGACAGACAGTTGGGTCACTTAGGGTGTGTCTACACAGCAAAGGTATTTTAGAATAACGGCTATATTTCAAAATAAGTATGCGAACATCTACACAGCAGTTCCATTATTTCAAAATAATGGACGGCTTATTCTGACTTCTGTAAACTGCATTCTACAAGGAATAATGCCTATTCTGAAATAGCTATTTTGAAATAAGGTGCATATAGATGCCCCACTGCTGCTATTTTGAAACAGCCCCTCACCAAGGCCATTCTAAGTTATTCCTCCTGGGGCTCTAAATCGAGATAGTCTTCCCTAATGTAGACATGCTGCCTCGGACTCATTTTGAGGCTTCCTTGCAGTGTAGATGTGCTATTTCGAAATAAGCTATTTTGCAATAACTGTGCAGTGTAGACATAGCCCGAGGAATGTATATTCCTAATAAATTAATTGGGACTGATGGACATTGTGGATCTTTAGGACTTAATTAGAAAGTGACTAATGAGCTACAGGTAAACAGTGCCATTTTCAGAAGTTCCATTCTCAGAAGCCATTCCATGTTAGAAAGTGGTCCTCAGCATATATTGCTCCTGGTTGATTTGCAGCAACCTGTGATCCAAGGAGCATCTCCATGCAGAAGCATCTCAGTAACAGGAAATATTATCAGAATAAAGGGTAGGCTGTCTCCTTGAAATCACTCTGCACTGCTGCTGTCGGAGCTCAGCAATGCCATCAAATTAAGGTCCTCTCTCACCCATCTGCATATGGAATGAAATGGCACCTCATTCTTTCTCTCCATTTTTAATTAACTTAGAGTAGAAGGAGAAAAGCATGAAAGACAAGAGGGCTGTGTCTAGACTGGCCAGTTTTTCTGGAAAATCTGCCGCTTTTCTGGAAAAACTTGCCAGCTGTCTACACTGGCCGCTTGAATTTCCGCAAAAGCACTGACTTCCTACTGTAAGAAATCGGTGCTTCTTGCGGAAATACTATGCTGCTCCCGTTCGGGTAAAAGTCCTTTTGTGCAAAGCTTTTGCGCAAAAGGGCCAGTGTAGACAGCTCAGATTTGTTTTCCACTCAAAAGCCCCGATCACGAAAATGGGGGCGTCTAGATTGGCCACGGACGCTTTTCTGCAAAAAGTGCTTTTGCGGAAAAGCGTCCGTGCCAATCTAGACGGTCTTTTCTGCAAATGCTTTTAACAGAAAACTTTTCCGTTACAATCATTTCCGGAAAATCGTGCCAGTCTAGACGTAGCCGAGGAGGTGAATTTTGAAATTGGCAAGTTTCTTATCCCAAGCAGCAGTGAAACCCCAGGGGTTGGGGGAACCCTTGTTATGAAAAAGATGTCATTCGCATTTTTATCTAATCTTTCTTTTTGCTCCTACCTATGAAACTTCAGGGCAGGAAAATTCACAAACAGTTCCCCAAAAGTTACTGAATATTTCATGGCCTGGGTTCATGAGCCAGTCTTCTGCCAAAGCTCAGGCCCCATTGTGCTAGATAGTGAATGAGTGAGCTGTCAGGACTCCGTGCCGCTTCAGTGTGTTCCTGACGACTGCCCCTTGCTTTGTCTTTGAGGTGCACTGGCCTGATTCCCAAGCCTTGTCTTGAGCGGATCAGCATGCGGAAGATAATTTAATATTTAATATCTCTTACTTATTGCCCTTGGAGACTGTTATCACAGTACTGAATGATAAGAGGGAACTGGCAGCATGTGGGAATATACAAGTGGCAGCTGTTTCTTCTGTTCTTGGAAGTCTTTTTTTCCTTTGCTCTCCCCAGCCAGTTCCCTCCCTTCACTCCCCCCCCCCTTCAAACTTTGTCAGGTGGTAAAGTTTACCAAGTTCATTAACTGCTACAGAATGCAAACAGAGACACTTTTTTGCCACCATCCCACTGAGTTGATAAAACTTTGCGCTCTCCTTTAGCACAGTTCAGCTGGGAATTTCAGAGACCTTTGCTGATATGCACTAACCTGTCCCAGAGAGGCAAGTTAGTATTATTTCCTATTTTGCACATCTGGAAACTGAGGCACAGAGCAACAAGGTGGCAATTTTACTCAGGAAGATTTCTATAGGACGAGGAATAGAACCCAGATCATGCTAATCTCGCACTACAGTGTGACTGCAAGATAGTCTTAGCTTGGTGTGAAGGAGAGGAGAGTATATAATCAACTCTCAACCAGAACGGTACAGAACCACTTCAAAAGGAATTATGTGTGCAGCTGTCTCTTAAATGTAGCCATTTTTGGTATGGCAAGCAGCAGTTGTTTAAAAATCAACACTCCTCTACCCGTGAAACTACAGCAGTCATTTCTGTAAGATGAATAATGTGTTGGAATTTGGCCAGGAGAAAGACTAAACATTCCTCTTGTAAGAAAATGTCATGGTACCTTTTTAAGGGCCAAAAGTAGTGTCAATCTCGGTTTAAGAAATGGACTTAACTCCCTTCTGGGGCACTTGTGCAATATTGAGCTAGTCCAACCATGCTTAGCTGAGAAGAACTGATAGAGTCACAGTATGTAATGGCACAGCTGGTGGCTTTGATGTTCACTGTTGATATTTTTCTATTTAAAATATACTTGCAATAGAAACTAAGTGTATTGAAAAGACGGCTGGTAGTATTAGGCTAATTACTGTTTATCATTGCTCACACAAGGAAAGGGTAAACACGCCTTTTGGGAAACAAGCATGGTAAATGTATCTATTCTTGTGAATAATTCAAGAGAAACATTGACAAGCGAACAATTGTGGGCAGAAAAAATTGAAGCCTTACAATACTGTTCATCTAATTTAGTTTACTCTGAATACATGGTTGCTGGCTAAGCTAGATTCCGTGGTGCTGAAAAGGGATAGGTGATGCTTTATATTTCAGGGCAAGAAGATCACATAAGTCCACTTTTCCTGCTGGGTCCGCATAGTATGAATTGTCATTACACAGCATCTAAGTTGCCACCAGACTCCTTTTTGCTGAAACAGACTAACACGGCTGCCTCTCTGAAACAGCAAGTAAGGAATGTTCTGAAACAAACCAAGAAAAGGGGATTATGGAATCAATAGGTGGGTGGGAGATGAGGACTCCCAAGACAGAATTAATATTGTCTGTCCAGGCATCCTACTCTTACATTAAAAGGGGTGACTTTTTTTTTCAGTAGGATTTGAATCCATGAGTCAAAAGTAAAAATCTTAATAATCTATTTCCAACCTTTCCAGTCCATTCTAGTTGTAGATCTTACCAATGTGCAAGTGTAAGATAATGTCCAGTGATTGTTCTCTTGGGCTTGTGTTGACCATTGTCTATTAGCAGTGTAACCCCAGTGTTTAGATTTTAGCCCATTCCTGGTTATTCGTTTCCTACCATGCACCACAATCTGGACTCATTTATTCAGAAACTGCTGGTGGCTTATGAATTTTTAGCACAAATAACTAACATTCAAAAACATTTTTTTCTCCAGTTTTTGCTAAACATAATTAATAACAAAACATTTGGGAGTTAGCGGCAAAGACATTTTACAGAAACACTTATTATGCAAATAGCTAAATGAATTGCATATATTTGCATCTGATTAAACATGATGTAGCACAAGTAGCTAAAATGGAGCCAGTTTTATAATATGGTTGCTAGAAAGGCCAAAGATTGACTCTGGGGAGGACACACAGACTTAAACTGCAACACCTAACCTATATAAATAGCTCCCCTTAGATTTTGAAAGTTTTATACATGGAATATTGTAATAGAGCAAGATATATAGTGTGACTCCCTAGCTTTTCAAAAGGTCTTAATTCTTTTTCCTAATCTCTGCATGCATCTGATCTCCTTCCCTCCATGCCATTGTACTGTCCCCTATTTAATGTATTAGCTCTTAAGTTTTCTTTAACATAGGGATGTTCTGTTTTAATATATCTAAAACAATTGATATCAAAGTAGTTAATAGATCCATTACTACAGGGCAGTTATATTATGTATTGATAGCTGTGTCAACATCCTATCCATTCTCAGCTTCACCTGCCTACAGGGTGTGTGCCCTACTAGCAGGTTGTGAACTCTTTAGTGAACTTTTTCATTCCATTGTACAATATCTACCACAATTGGGTCCTGGTCCATAACTTGTGCTCCTGGATGCTATCATAATGCGGATAATACGGAGTGCAGGTTGAACCTCTCTAGTCCAGCAGCCTCGGAACCTGACCAGCACCAAACCAGAGAATTTGCCAAATCACAGGAGGTCAATATTGTCGAGCAGTATCACCAACACTTCCACTGCTTATTGGGCTCTTAGAAGACATTTATGGGTAAATTAGAGTTAAATAATGGCACAGAACACTCAGAGCCAGGACTGGTGGCTGTAAACAAACTTTATCGGACTGCTGGAAACTTGGTCACAACCATGATAAGTGGACCTCCAGCTAACTAAAATCATGCTAGACCATGGATGTTACTGGACCAGATAGTGTCAGAGTAGAGATGTTCAACCCATATTAGAGCATATAGAGAGAGTTCAGGAAACAGTTAAGTGTGAAAAGTCACTTGTCTCTGTTTCTCACACACGCTTCTTTTCTAAACCTCCATTTCCTATGGTTTTGCCAACAAGCAGCTGTATGGTAATCCCGGGAGCTCTGCAGAAGATTGGATGTGTCTGTGCTTTCTTAGCAATGTAATCTCCAAAGCAGTAAAATGGCAACTAAGGCCTTGGATTTGGGGTTTTAAAACAGCTTACTTTAATGAGACTTACAAGGCTATGGGGGCAGGGCATAAAACAAATGACTGTAGATCTCATGCAGATAGGAGTGAAAAACTAATGTTTTCTCCAGCAACTGCAGAGAACAAGCAAGGCAAAGAAAGCACCGGTTACAAAACAAGACTTTAAGCCAACAAAATCTATGCATTCTTCCCTTGAGCAACTGATGCCAACTCATGATTTGTGGCGAGTCTCTTGTCATTTGGTGTTTTTGTTAAAGCCCAGATTCTGGAATCACATGACATTACAGACTCTGAGCTTTAATTTAAAAGAAAGCGTAGGTCTCTAGTTCTCCTGGCTGCAAAGAAAAAGCTTGAGCATGAAAGCTTTGGCGCCAGAAATAGTCAATTTTCTAAGTTCTTTTGGACATGGACCAAGTTTTTCTTCTGTTTGTACAGAGCCTAGCAAGATGGGGAGAGAGGAGAGGAGATGCCCCACAGTGAGCTGGGGGTTCTGTTCCTGCAGGGCTGAGGGCAGCCTGCAATAACTGCAGCAGGAAGTGCAGCATGGAGTCTAAGAGCCGTCAGCTGCTTGAAGGCAGGTCCAGCTCCATGCCTGGAGTTCTGTGGTATCCACAAGGGCAACCAGAGCAGGCAGTGGAATGGGTTTTCTGTCCCTCAAGGAGGTAGGTGAAGGAGAGGAGCCTGAGACATGGCTGTACAGGGGGTCCCTTTAAGCACGAGCTTCAGGAGGCAGCTCCAGGGTGTGACAGCTGTTCTGATGCCCTGCTCAAAATGCTTCCAAAGGGCTTTAAATGCGACTGAGGCTCCAATGAGTGTGGACGCTCTATTTCACAATAGCTCAGCGCTATTTCAATTGGCATTTGCTGCGTAACCCTATTATTTCAAAATAAGCTCGTTCAGAGTTTCTATTCTGAAATAGCTTATTTTGAAATTAGGCAGGCAGTGTAGACGTACCCTGAGTGGGGCTCCTTGGTGCTACAATAATATAAATTATAATTAACAGCTCTGGAAAATGGGGGCTCTAGTTTGAAACTCAGCCTGGAGATAAAATCATGACTGATGTGGAAAAAATGGCTAAAGAGAAATTATTTACTCCTTCTATGATATAAGAACTAGGGATCACCAAATGAAATCAATAGGTAGCAGGTTTCAGACAAACAAAAGGAAGTACTTCTTCACACACCACACAGTCAACCTGTGGAACTCCTTGACATAGGATGTTGTGATGGATAAGGCTATAACGGGGCTAAATATATTAATGGAGGCTAGGTCCATCAATGACTATTAGCCAGGATGGGTAGGGATGGTGTCAGAAGCGGGAAATGGGTGACAGGATGGATCACTTGATGATTCCCTGTTCTGTTCATTCTCTTTAGGGCATTGGTCACTGTTAGAAGACGCTATCTAGCGCATTGGCCACTGGGCTAGATGGATCTTTGGTCTGACTCAGTATGCATGCCATGATTAAGTTACTTTCAAAATGGAATTTAGGATCCTTAAACTCTTTCTTTGAAAATGTTACATCTAGTCTAAGCTTGGCTTTCCTGCCCCTCTTGCACTGAGTCAGTCATGACTGCATAGACAAGACGAGCTTCTTAGAATTAGTTCCCTGATTCTGTGTCTTTCCTGTTCAATGTTATGCATGGCGTGGGCTGACTAAAACGTTGTTTATGGGGCTGCATTGAGTATGACTTGTTTATAATGACCATAATAATCACTGTAACTGTTCAGTTATTTCAACTGCTTTCCAATGTATCTTTTAAAGAGACCATTATACAGCTTGCCATGTTTCTGGACTGCTTATTATGTAAATCAGGCGACAAAGTGCTTTATGTTTCATGGGTGAAATGTGTGTTATAAGATAAGATGTCTGTTCCCCTCCCTTCCCCACATGTCAGAATAAATCAACATAAATGGACAATTGAACTGGAAGCTCCTACCTATCACAAAAAGAGGTGTTAGGAATTCAGGACGAACACAATAATGAGAGAGATGTCTGCTCTGTAACCACAGGTTAAAGGGATGGGAGTCAATAAATGAGACTGAATTTTTCCCTATAAAATGATTTACTGTGGGATAGAGAGAGGTATGGATATTTGGTGCATACCAAACTGAATATGTATTGCTCATACTTCGTGGAGCAGGTTTTCAGATTACCTTTGGCTGATAAAGGCATAGTCACGAAATATACAGTGGTATAATGGGTTTTATTATAGACTTTGCTCAAACATTAATGATTGTCGTAAGTGGATTAGCTTTCCCTTTTCATTGGTAATTTAGATGTAGTGATAACACTTCTATATCAATCTGACCTACATTTGTACACTAATCTTTCCTCGAATGTTCATGGGTGGCCTACAGCTTCCTAGAGCTTTGTATGCTGTTACCTATTTGCATTTCTCTTCTCTTCTCTTCTCTTCTCTTCACATTAATTCCAGACTTTAACTTTAACCCAACTATTAATCCGAGTCTGAATCTTAGTGATCACATCCTCTAATCCTAAATTTAGTCCAGGTGCTTATTGTAAATCCTGAGGAACTCAGATATTTTTCTACCTTTTCGTAAGTGGTAGGTGCAATGTTTTATGATACTTCCAACACTTGATGAAACATTGAGACCTTATCCTTAAAAAGAAACTTTCAACTAGCTGATTTCCAAATTGTAAAGCCCAGGTTCAATTTAATATGGGTGAGGAGTGGAAGAGGGTGCTTAAGCAATACTATAAACATATGTATCTAGTCTTTTATTTAAAAATATGAAAATAATTCAAAAATATAAACCTCCCTTCTGGGTCTTTTAAACCCAGACACAGCATTACAGTAGAGCAGTAAGAAACCAGAAATAAAACTACCAAGTCTAGTTTTGGTATTCAGCAAACTGCAAACAATACAACAGCATAAATGGTGCAATGTAACTGAGGGTATATCTACACTAACTTTTAGTAGTCTCTAAGAATTTATAAGTAGAATTGAGGGTAAGATACAAAGTTTGAATAGTCACCCAAATTTCTCCAAAGTTTGAAGGTTTTCAGATCTGGGATTTTGTTTGGGGGTCATTTTTGTTATTTCTATCATGGCTTTTAAAAAGACTTTAAAATCCTCTCTAAGAAACAGATTTAAAATTGTTTAGAAAATGAAACCACTAGAAAGGAAAAACACATATAAGAAAAGCTAATCTATCTATTAGCCATGACCAGCATCGGAGACTAAAAAAATTCTCATAGAGGGGTGTGTCTACACTGCAGGGCTTAACTCAAAATAAGCTATGCAAATTGAGCTACGTCAATTGCGTATTTTATTTTGATATTAATAAGCAGCATCTACACAGCACTTATCTCGAAATAGAGCACTCTTCCTCCAACTTCCCTTACTCCTTGTACAATGAGGGTTACAGGAGTTGGAGTACGAAGTCCTGCATCTTGACAGGATTTTGACACTATTTCGAAATAACTGCCTGCAGTGTAGACATATGTCCACCGGGGTATGTGAGCATTTTATGGCAGAACTGTTACACATCTGCTTACATTGGTCTGATCTGTTCCGTGAAAGAGAGAGGGCCATGTTCTGCTCTCACTTACACCATTGTAACTCCATTGAGTTACCAGTTCAGCTAATGCCGTGTGTTCAGAAATGAGTCAGGCCTCAAAATCATGAGATTTGTCTTTGACAGTAGATATTTGTGCATAATTGCATGACTCCAGGAGCTAAGGCTATAGGAAAGGCTATTCCAAGACTAATGATAAAACATTGAGGGCTCGTCTACATTGGCCCCTTTTCCGGAAGGGGCATGTTAATTTCAGCGATCGTAATAGGGAAATCCGCGGGGGATTTAAATATCCCCCGCGGCATTTAAGTAAAAATATCCGCCGCTTTTTTCTGGCTTTTAGAAAAGCCGGAAAAGAGCGTCTACACTCGCCCCGATCCTCCGGAAAAAGTGCCCTACTTTGAAGTAGGAATAAGATCCTCCGGAAAAGGGCACTTTTTCCGGAGGATCGGGGCGAGTGTAGACGCTCTTTTCCGGCTTTTCTAAAAGCCGGAAAAAAGTGGCGGACATTTTTACTTAGATGCCGCGGGGGATATTTAAATCCCCCGCGGATTTCCCTATTACGATCGCTGAAATTAACATGCCCCTTCCGGAAAAGGGGCCAATGTAGACGTAGCCTGAGACTTGGAAGAATGGATTTGCTTGTGACTTACAGGAATATGAGTAAGAGAATAATCTTCTGTATGTGCATGGGTGACAGGTGCATTGATATTTGCACCTTTCTGCCATCGGCCAGAGCAGGGGTGGGCAACCATTCAGAAGTAGTGTGCCAAGATTTTAGCCATTAAACACACATACATAGTTTGATATAGAAATGTCTGATGTGTGAAGGAATTAAAGCACTAATGAAGCAACGGAGTAGAGCAGAAAGCAACAGTATACTGATGTGTTGGTGGTAAAGTGCAATGCCTACAGGTGTCAATAGCCATGAGGTCTGGCAGCTGGAGCAGCTGCCACTGCCACACGGTCCTGGCCCAGGCCATGGGAGGAGCAGCCACAGCGGCCACGGAGCCCCGGTCCCGGCCACCAGAGGAGCAGCCATGCAGCCCTGGCCCTGGCTGCTGGAGCAGCTGCTGCCCCCATGTGGCCCTGGCCCCCCAGAGCAGCTGCAGCCCTGGGGAGTTGGGGACAGCTGCCCGGCTGAGCCCCCGTTCACCCACCACCAGCAGCTCCCCTTCCACCAGCTCAGTGCTGCTCTGCAATGCAGTTGGGTGGGCGGGGAGCACCGAGGCTGCAGGGCTGGGGCTATCCAACAGGGTGGAGAGTGGCTGGCTGGAGAAGGTGAGGATGGGACTCCCAGGTGTAGGCAGTGGTGGGGCTGGAAGGCGGCTCCGCACTCCCTGCCCTCCTCCGAACTAGGAAAACAGCGCCCCAGAGCGAGCCCTGCCCCTCCCCATGGCCTGGCTCCAGCCTACCCGTGGCAGCTGGCTTGGGGGTGCCTCTGAGTGCCCAGCCACTTAGCACACAGCCTAACCTGCTGCCGGGGAAGGGGCAGGGTGCCGGCCACTCACACACCAGGGGAGCCCTGCGCAGCCCAGTCTGCAGCCTGATCCCCCCGGAACAGGTGCTGTAGCCTTGTGGCTGCACATTGGCTGTGAGCCTCCAGCGGCAGCATGGGCTCCCCACTGCACTGGGGACGAGTGGGGTGGGAGAGGGGCTGAGCTCCCACCACGGACCGTGCACATGCCTCTCAAAATCAGCTCGCGTGTCACTTATGGCAGATGTGCCCTAGGTTGCCGACCCCTGGCCAGAGACTGTGCAGGAGGTGGGGGAGAAGGGAAATTTTCATGTAATTTTATTTTATTTTCCAACTTTTTGCACTATTTTGACACCTCTTGGCAATTTTCCTAAGTGCTTAAATAGCACATTACTGTGAAGGATGTTTTTAAGTAGCTAGAAGTTTAAATTGGGTAAGGCTTATTTACCGTTTGACTTCTGGCTCTGCCGGCATTTATTTCTCTAAACGATTCCTGCCAAATGAGTTATTTTTCAGTTAAATTGAGCAGGTTCCCACACTTGTATTTTCTCTCCTATTTGCATGTTCTCTCCCTTCTGTCAGCGTCAGTCAGACAGCTCCCCAGCCCAAGGATGCTTCTAAAAGTCAAACGCTGCTTGATCCTCAGCCTACTGGGTGGGAGGCAGGCAGGAGTGGGAACTCAAGGCTGGGAAGGAACTTGTATGTATTTTTCTGCTGAAGTATCTCAGTTGCTGTGCTGTACGAGGATTGCAGGCATTTTTCATCCCATCTCTTCCTGCTTTTTAATCATTACATTTATTGACGAGACAGGGAAAGGGGACCTCACATTATTTTTAGCAATAGGTTTTCGGATGCCAAGACAAACAGCCTTAAAGCTGTGATCCTCCTCTGCATTTCTGAAATCCTCATTGCACTCTAATAATGTCAGTCAGGAAGGTTTATGAACAAATTAAGAGGCTGTGATGTTGTTGGATTTTTGATGTGAATATTCAAAGTGTCATTGCATCCACTGTGGTATGTTTGCCTCAAATTTTGTATAATGTGGGACAAGTGAGCTGTCTATTGGAAGTTTATGCTTTGCTGATTCTGTTTCTACTGTTCATATGCATGGGTGCAACTTGAAACCATTGCTCCTCGTCCTGTCACCTTCCACCACTGGGAATAGCCTGGCTCCATCCTCTTTGGAACCCCCTTGCAGGTAGTTGAAGGATGCTGTCAAATCCCTCCTCACTCTTCTCTTCTGAAAACTAAATAAGCCCAATTCCCTCAGCCTCGGCTCATAAGTCATGCACCCCCGTCATCCAATCATTTTCGTTGCCCTCCACCAGGCTCTCTCCAATTTGTCCACATGCTTTCTGTAGAGGAGGTCCCAAAACTGGATGCAATACTCCAGATGTGGTCTCACAAGTGCTAAAAAGAGGAGAGTAATCACATTCCTAGATCTTCTGGCAATGTTCCTACTAATGCAGTCCAATATGCCATTAGCCTTTTTGGCAACAAGGGCGCACTGTTGGCTCCTATCCAGCTTCTTGTCTATTATAATCCCCAGGTCCTTTTCTGCAGAACTGCTGTTTAGCCAGTCGGTCCCCAGCCTGTAGCAGTGCTTGGGAATCTTCCATCCCAAGTGCAGGACTCTGTGATTGTCCTCATTGAACGTCATCAGATGTCTTTTGGCCCAAACCTCTAATTTCTCTAGATCACTATGGACTCATCCCTATCCTCTCCCCTTAGCTTGGTGTCATCTGCAAACTTGCTGAGGGTGCAAGCAGTCCTTCATCCAGATGATTAATGACAGTATGGAAGAAAACTGGCCCTCGGACCAGCCCTTGGGGAACTCCACTTGAAACCATCTGCCAAATAGACATTGAGTGACACCGCAAACAAACAGCTCCAGAAGTCAAATAACATGAGCCAGTCACAGGTGCATGCTTGCAGTTGAGGGTATGCGTGTCCTTTTCTCCACTTGGACAACAGACATCATACATACTCTACAGGGATTTTACGCCTTCACTATGCCCTGGATGAGGTCCAGAGATGGAACTGGTAGTGAGGCAGGGCCATAAGAGAGGTTCAGCAATAATATGAGTTAACTTAATCTCAATCCCAATATTTACAGAGACCATATGAGTACTGGCACAAATGATTTGTTTGGAGGCCACCTTTTCGGACTGAGGCTATGTCTAGATTGCAAGCTTGTTTTGGAAGAAGCTTTTCCAGAAGAGATCTTCCAGAAAAACTTTTTTTGAAAGAGAGCATCCACACAGCAAAAGCGCAACAAAAAAGCAATGTGCTTTTTTGAAAGATAGGGTCCAATCCATGTGGACGCTATCTCGCATTTAAATTGTGATTAGTATGGAGAGAATGACGACCAGGGCACCTGTATTATTTCCTGGAGGCCTCTTCTTTAGAAAGAACTCCCTCTTCTGCGTCCACACACGCCTTTTTCTGAAAAAGCTTTTTTGGAAAAAGGCTTCTTCCTCACAGAAAGAGGTTTACTGCTGTCAGAAAAACCCTTCTATTCTTTCGACTTTCTGCTGAAAAAATGCAATAGCAGTGTGGACGTAAGTATAGTTTTTCCCAGAAAAATGGCCGATTTTCCAGAAAAACACTGCAGTGTAGACATACCCTGAAAGCCACCATCAGAAGTTTTAGGAACAACAGGGAGTGTTCCATGTCAGGATTATGTAACATAATCTCAATCCCAATGGTGAACATAAGAATGGCGATACAGGGTCAGACCAAAGGTCCATCTAGCCCAGTATCCTGTCTGCCGACAGTGGCCAATGCCAGATGCCCCAGAGGCAGGGAACACAACAGGTAATCCTCACATGATCCCACCCCTATCTCCTACTTCCAGAGGCTAGGAACACCATTCTTACTCATCCTGGCTAATAGCCATTGATGGACCTAACCTCCATGAATCTATCTAGCTCTTTTTTTGAACCCTGTTAAAGTTCTAGCCTTCACTGCATCCTCTGGCAAGGAGTTCCACAGGTTGACTGTGCATTGAGTGAAGAAAAACTTCCTTTTCTTTGTTTGGTGGTGTCAAGAACTTCGACAGCAAGGGGTGATGTGGGACAGGAATGAGTTGCAACAGTGGATCTCTGGAATAGAAGCGCAAAGGGTATTGAAGGTCAGGAGTGAGGATCATTGGCAGTTGTGTGCAGAAAGCTCACACGGCTTAAAACCAAACAGCATCTGGCTCTAACTGGTATGATCATTGCTCATTTTCATAAGCACACAATTATTTTTGTTAAAGCTCAGAGCATTAATAAGATAATGAGCATGAATAAATTGATGCATTAGCAAAGGGATTTCCTGTTCATGAACCAAGGTGGTTGAACGTAGCTTCATAAAATATTGTGAAGGGCCTTTGGAGAGCTGTGAGATTCTGAATTCAGGTTGAAGAGATTTAACCTCACTGTGTACTTAGCTTACTTATTCTTTATTTTATTTTTAAATGGTGAAACCAGCTCTAAGCCACACAGTATCTAAAGAATTATCTCTCTAATAATTCTAATCTTTATTCTTTGATCCCAAATGTAGCAGGCAGGCAAACCAGTTTTTTTCATTTCTAATACTTTTGATTATTATATAAAAAAGCAAGGTTTTGCACAGAAAAACATGTCCAAGACCTTCATGTGACTCATGAGTTTGAATGCCTGAGTGTTTGGATGTCCAACTTAAAGTGTCCTTTAAGAGGGCCTGATTTTTGGAAAGTGCTAAGCACTTGCCATTTTGAAAATTAGGTCGCTTATATATACGTATATATGTGTGTGTGTGTGTGTGTGTGTGTGTGTGTGTGTGTGTGTATAACATTGAGGAAGATATGAGCTTCTTGAACATTACACAATATTGTCCAAGAATATTTGACCAGATGAGATGCATTCAGTTCCAGTTGATTTTGTTGCCAGGAATGCTTAAGAAAGCAGAAAATAGCAAATATACATTGGAAACTATTCACAGAAAGCAAAATTCAACTTCATAATTATGAACATTCACACTGCTCATTAGGAGAACAGAAGCTATCTCAATGAACAGAAACCTTACTAACTGACGCCTGACTCTTAATAAAATGGCTTGAATTTCAGAGACCGTATTTTCCTGGGGAATGTAGGGGACTGAGCTACAGAACAAGAATAATTTGCAAAAGAGAACTCAACTCACTACATATTTAAAGGAAAAAAGATCTTGTAGTTATGTCAGTGGATTGTGATGCCATTGGAGCCGTGGATTCAAATCCTGATTTTTGCACGAGTCAACCTGAGTGACCTTGCACTGGTCATTAGAGCTCCCAGTTACTTAGTTAACAATCTCTAAAATAAGAATCTTTCTCTCACTCTTTCTTGACTGTTCATGCTGTACATTCTTTTGGGCAGGGACTGTCACTTATTACATTTACATCCAATGCCTAGCGTAACAGGCCCCCCACTAGTGGTTACACACTGTGCACCTCTGATCATACAGAAAACCTGAAAGAAGCTGTTCATATGATGAAGCAATCGTATTGCTTTTATAGAGATACCCACGCTCTAAAATACTGTTCTATAATGATGATAATTTATTTTGTTCGAGACATGAAACAACTTGGGTTAAATAACATTGACAATAGATACATTATTTTCCTGGGCAAATTAAATGCACACAGGCACTGGGTTTTGCAATACATCAAGGGACTTTTATGAACTCAATCCTCAAAGGACATTAATGGAAGATATAATCCTGAGTCAATGCAAGTTACCCTTGATCATTTATCTAACTTGAAATGGCTCTCAAATATTCAAAACATGGCTTGTTCTAATTAAGAACATAATAATTTTATTAGATGTCATTAAAATGTATAAATAAACATATTCTTTTTATGGTGCTGTTTCACATCAGTTAAGCCATTCATGTGTCATACCCAAAGAGAGAGGCGTGAAGTGATAAATTGATAAATCAGTTGGAAAACATGATCTTGTCTTATAGTTTCTGGCCTCAGTTGTTCTCTGAAAGCAGCAATTTCTGTTTTCATACCGAGGAAGTCTATATCTAGGAATTCATTATGAGTAGATGAATCTCTCTCTGCCTTATGAACTGGGCTCTGGTGACCAGTGCACTGCTGAGTAGGGTAAATTTAGATTGGGTAGAATCCCTTCCTTCCTCCTTTCAAATTTTAATCAAATCCCAAAAGACCTTTCCTTGAAAGACCAAAAAGTTCAAACAACTTCCCCTTATGCACTCTATTACTTTTACTCTTGTGCTTTTTTGTCACTTCTGAATTATATATATGAGCAGAAACTCCCACATTTAGGAGCATACTTAAAGGTTATTCTCCTTCTATCTACCTAGCAACTTGTGGGTACGTCTAAACTACATGGCTCCATCGACGGAGCCATGTAGATTTGTTGTTTTGGCAAAGGCAAATGAAGCCGTGATTTAAATGATCGCGGCTTCATTTAAATTTACATGGCTGCCGCGCTGAGCCGACAAACAGCTGATCAGCTGTTTGTCAGCTCAGCGCGCTAGTCTGGATGCTCCCCTGTCGACATCAAAGCCCTTTGTCAGCAGCCCCGGTAAACCTCATCCCACGAGGAATAACGGGGCTGCCGACAAAGGGCTTTGATGTCGGCAGGGGAGCGTCCAGACTAGCGCGCTGAGCGGACAAACAGCTGATCAGCTGTTTGTCGGCTCAGCGCGGCAGCCATGTAAATTTAAATGAAGCCGCGATCATTTAAATCACGGCTTCATTTGCCTTTGCCTATGTGTCTAATCTACATGCCTCTGACGACAGAAGCATGTAGTCTAGACACAGCCTGTGTGTCCTATATCATTGCAGGTATTAACTGAACAACTCACAATCATTTGTTGATTTTATTGTCCCTATATTCACTCCATAAGGCAAAGAAATGCTATTTCTATTCAGACAGAGTAAGGTCATCCGAGAAATCTGTGGTACAGGTGGAAATTGAACCCCGATGTCTTGGATAACCATCTGGTGCTTTACCCATGAGCCCATCCAGTGCTGTAGAGAGTCCTGGTTAAGGCAATATTCCTTATCATTAAAATGAGATCTACCTGGCTTGTGGTATCACATTTGAAGGAGTTCTGGTTATTGATTTAGAAAATCATTCCCTAGTGCTTGAGACAAGGGGAAATCGGGATTAGTTTGAGCTGTATCTTTGACTGTATGGTCTACCTCTGTTCCTCAGTTTCTCCAGTGTAAAATGGGAGTCTACCTAGTTCAGAGATTGGCTAATGTTTGTAAAATGTTCTGCCCATGAGATAAGATTTCACATACAGGTTAGTGGGAACGGGGGGAATTCATATTGCATGATATACATGGAGGATGAATAGAGGTTCTATACAAGGCCTTTATGCATCTCTCAGGCCTTTACTCTAGAGGGCCCCCTGAGTTGGACCCTCTGAAATTAAATGCTTTTCCCCCTTCATTATTTCTTTTGTGTGGCAATATATAATATAGGGTGGGGCAGCTGTGCTGCATTTCCCCCAAGACAGTAATTGCTGGGCTCCAGAAGAAATCCAGCTCATATGAGAACAAAAGTCTTCACCACATATTGAGAAGGAAGCTCCTCAAAGCTTCAGTTGGACACACCAACTGAAAGCAGCACTAGACCCAGTTAAGAAAAAAAAAGAGTGCAAAACATACAGGAAAATATCTCCTCTGCCCCAATGATCAACATCCCTACAACACACCTTTCAAGATCCATGGGTCTTACACATGCCTGTTATAACATGCCAGTGCACTAAATGCCTCACCAGCAACTAGACAATCACTGGGCTCTTTAACGTCCACAGGAAAATAAAAGGCCAAAACACCTTGTCACTCCTGGGTGAGCATTATTCACAGAAAAATCACACTTTGCCCGATTTCCCAGTCCTCACCCTCAAAGGAAATCTGCATGACACTTTCAAAAGGCAAGTGTGGGAGCTGGTGTCCTTAGTGCCTCTTGGAATTGTACCACCCCATCTAGTAGCTCTTCGTTGTCTGTCTGGGCAGCAAGGTTAAGAATCTGAATAGACTATAGAGACCAAAGTCCTACAGAGAGATGGTCTCCCATGTTTGTAGCTGAAGTTCACAGGCAAGGTGGGGTGGGGAAGCTTGCATCATTCCTATGCAGGTTCTCTAGGTTACTAGTTCTTTATTTTCCAGGTGGTTTTCAATAGTACTGATTTTAACTTCACTCTAGTAAAAATAACATGGCTATTTATAAATGTATGCGAGATTCTTGGATGTGCTTCACATTTAAACAAATGACATCCATGTGTCATGCAGAATAATACAGTACCCAGCAATTCAGAATATGTAAACACTGTAGCAGATCCATTGCATCGTACCCATAAACTCTTCAAATAGGACTGATATTACATGGGATGCAGTTAGAGAATGAACCAGTGTGCTGGTTAAAATGCCTGATGAAGTGCATTTACCAAAAGTGCTCCTGGTAATTGTTATCAGAAATGCTGCCTTATTAAGGAAATGAAATGTCCTGTGCCCTGGAAGTATCTCATGCTTGTCTTCCTCCGTCTCTCATCTAAATACTGCCTCTAAATTTCAGAAGCTACAGAGGGGGAGCTGAGTTAGTCTGTAACAGGAAAAACGTAAACAACAAATAATCTAATAGCACTTTATAGACTAACAAAACATGTAGATGGTATCATGCAGGGTCATCTGAAGAAGTGGGCTGTGCCCACGAAAGCTCATGATACCATCTACATGTTTTGTTAGTCTTTAAAGTGCTGCTAAGCTATTTGTTGTTTTCAGAATTTGAGGACATCATCACCCTTTTCTTAGCTTCCCCTTTTCCCCCAATGAAGCAAAGTCCCACTCAACCAAAAGAAGTAGTATCACTTGTTCTCCAACCCCTCATGAGCTGCTGCTGTTTCTCATCTTTGTAGCTTGACAGAAAAATACCAGTAGGTTGCACAACTTTAGTGGAGAAAAAAGTATCAGTAGAAATCTGTCTCTCATCCCTGTCCTCTGTCCGTGTGTGTGTGTGTGTGTGTGTATACACACACACACACAGTAGTTTCTGTATATGGGATTATATTTTTTTCAGGTAGACAGTAATGAGGCCTCTCTTGCTTGTTGATAGGTTGAGTGGAGAGATCCATACCCTACTTTAGCAAAAGCTGGTGAGGATAAAAGGCCACATGTGTTTTTTCAAAAACACAAGTGACAAAACTTCCGGTAGGGTAGCTTCTGAAGGGCATAAATGCCTCTAATAAGAACCCTTCATGGCTTCACCTGGGCCTCCCCTTGTGTTTCCTGCATGGGAAGTTATTTTATTTGTCCCTCCTGCCACTTCCTTAGATTCATTACCCATAATGGTTATTACCAGCCATTTCCTTTTCATGCTTCTATTGCAGAGGCTTTCCTTGAAGAGAGCTTGATTGCAAGGAAATGGTTTGGATTTGCATGCCATGCAATAAAGGTGGGCAATTTACAAAGTTGTTTTACAGACAGTGGTTTCATTAGCCTCTGTCAGTGTCTAGTAAAGCAGAAAGCCTTGAAACCTCTGGTATGCTGATCAGTAGCAAGGTAAGTAGAACAGTTTTTGGGTGGGGTGTAGAAGGAAAGTGAAAGTGTCCCCTCTGTTAAATTAATTTATTAGCTTAATACAAAAGAGGGGAACTAATTTGGTGTCTCTTGTGATTGTGAGGCACCACAAAAGTTACAGAAATGATGCTGATTATAATCCCTTTCTATCCATATAGGTTGGTCTTACCTTGATCTGATGCAGGGCCAGACTCCTGTATTCTACCCCAGTGCTGGGGGAAGTGTGTAGTCTAGTGTGGGAAGGGAGAGATTAATCTTTACTCTCCTGGGCTGTATTTCTAGTTCTCTCTCTAACCTGCAGCAAAATGCTTCCTCTTTCTGTGCTTCATTCAGCTCCCTCTAAGGGGGGGATGGTATTTACAGTGCCCACCTTGCCATGAGGACTTGTCAGTCTTTGTGAGTGCTTTGAGAGCCTGGTAATATGTCTTTATCCTCCAGAACTGTGACTCCAGCGCCCACCCCTAGCAATAATTTCCCATTGTTTCCTCCACTCTCCTGGGGAAGGAAAGGAAACAACTGGCTAACTGCATTCTGGGAGAGCTGCACCTTTCACTAATCTGTCAGACGCTGGTTATCATTGGAGTCAGGACACTGAATAAGATGGGGGCATTTATCTGATCTCAAGGGGTAAAATTTTGTCTCTGCTTTTGGTGCTAATCAAGAAGATGATAAATATTTTGGAATGTTTCTGAGGCTGAGAAGATTTTCTCACTCTTGTTCTTTCCTTTCCCTTGAAACTTTCAGTAGAACCGGGGGAAGGTTGTTTTGGTTTCTTTTAATTTTTATGCCTACAGAAAATATTCAGACAGCTCCTTTATTCCAACTAAAAAAAGAAAAAGAAAAAAGGCAGGCCATGGCTGTCTGCAGACACTTCCAGAATATCAAACCCAGCTTGTGTTTGTGGTGGGAAGTACTCCCCAGGTATCCCCAGTTGCAGAAAGATGAAGACTTAGAAAATGAGGTTCTTTCTGCTCATTCAACCTCTTTATTTGATAGACAAAGAGATTGAATGAGCAGAAAGGCATGATCACAGAAAATACACCTGAAATAATGCAGTTAATTGTTGCAGACAGGAAGTAAAAATGCAGGAATTGTAACAGTTAGTTCATTGTCCCACTGGTGGTAGGAAACCAGGTTGGGGTTTGGTGCAATAAATAAATTGAAAGGTAGAAAGTATAGACTAGCAAGACAGCCCATAGGCAGAGCTTAAAGAAAGTGACAAGTGTCTGTCTCTCTCTCTCTCGCGCACACACACACACACACACACACACACACACACACACACGAATTTACGCTTGATCCTCGGCCTGCACTGCTGAGATATATTGTTAGTGAGTTGCTTTGAATTTACTAACAGCTGTTAAATAGAGCTATGAATCCCCTAGTGATCACACTGGATAACATGATACACTGTGAGCTGCAGTACTGGTGACTAAGAAGGAATTTCAAGACTACAGAAGGGGAGAAAGGAAACCTGGTTAACTACTATTCCTGATCCTCCTGAAGCTCTTTATAGCAGCAGCAGACACCTCTATGCCTGGGATCCCTTTTGAGACTTAGCTGTCTGCCGCATCCCATCCTTTTGTCTGTGTCTCTTGCATTGCATTAACCTGTATTAATGCCTGTGGGACTTCTGCCTGATTGAGAGTGCTGGATGCGTCTTTGTGATTTAAAATGACCAGCACATGCCCAACAGCCTGTGATTAGGGATGAGAGAGAGACTGCCTTGATCCACCAACCTGTCCATTCCATTGTCCGTCCCAGTCAGAGTCTCGGGCACAGGCAGAAAGGGACCAGCATGAAAGAGAAGCAAGACTACTGACAGATTAAATCAAGCTCTACTGTGTGCCTGCAAAATACTTGTGGCAGCCTCTGAAATTAAATATCTTGTCCAGGGTTGATCAAGTGCAAATTGCTGCTAAGGTTGAGTTTTTCATTTTACTGCTCACCGTGTTTTCCAAAAGACTGAGAACTGCTTGAACCGGGGACAGATTACAGCAGCACGAAGTCTTTGGTAGATCGGAAGAGGGCAGAACAGCATGGGTGCCTGTCTATACTAGGAATTGGTTGACATGGTGCAGGTACCACACTTGGCAATGGTCGGGCTGGGAGAATTTCTGTCTGAAAGATTATTCTGAATACTGCTGACGTGACTTGCAAGAGCACCGCAAGCCTTGCATAGACATTTATTATTTAAATCTAAATAAAACAGCAGAGAGAGATCAGAGTGACGTGGATTCCACTTTTGCCTTATGGATGCTACTCCGCTGCTGTTTTTGGTTGGGCAAGTGGAAATTTAGCAACACAGGTCACCTTGAAGACATCATCTCCTTATCTCTAATGCTGGCTCCTCATTGAATAGAGTGCTGTTCTAGGTCTGTGTCCTGATTTTCAAAGCCCTCCGTGTCCCTGGCTAACTGGGTGATTACTACTCCTTCTCTTTCCAGGACCATGAACTCTCTCAGTGCTTCTGCTCCACCAGAACAATGCAGTTGTCAAGAGATCTTAAAAGTCTTGTACAGGCAGGAGGAAGAACATTGTAGAAGAAACTGAAACTCATGCCAAGCCACTGTGGCAATGATCCATTGGCGACAGACAGGCTGGATGGACTGACACAGGCACACACGAGCAAATGAGCAAACTACAATATCCCTATACACCAGTCGCGTTCTTTCGCCTACACGTTTTAGAGAAAAGGAGGAAGCAAGAGTTATTTCTGTACTGAAATAATTTGGTAGCACTTGGGATACAATGGTGATTTGAAGACTAATAGGTATCTAACAACTGCTGGTGTTACTGAGATTGATACACAAAATCTGGGCCATAACTCACTGGTTTTGGTTCAGAAGCTCAGCTTTGAGCTAAACATAAGCTACGGAAGTGGGCTGAAAAGATTTGAAACACTGTTGTGCTGGTAGCTTGCTACTATTTATTTAATAGCTGATTGAAATGTTTTGACCCCAAATGGTGGGGGAGAGAGGGGTACTGGAAAGAATATTTTAGTTTAAATTTCACATCTGCTTAAGGTATTAATAACCCCTCTTTCCCACAAAGGTCTTTTTCCTTTTTACATTCCAGCAGCTGTTCCAGAACTCCTTTGCTTTTGTGGCAAAGTGAAATCTGTGCCTACTATATTTTAATAGGGAGAAATTGCAACTTTAATTTGTCTTCTCTGTTCCTTTGTGTCAGCAAAGCCCAGCAAGTAAAATTAAAAAAAAACCCCAAACCTAGAGATACAAGAACAGCAGATGGAGATTTATTCTGTGGATCTTCCTTTTGCCCATCTACATACTGACTAGACTCAGCTACTAGGTCACAGGGACTTGGGCTTCTGCTGAATGGATGGATATTATCAGCTCAGATTGCCAGAAAGATGTGTCTGTTGTCTCTGCTAACACCTTTTCTGTTTCATGTTCCCCTGCGATAACCTTCTGCAGGCTGGCTCTTATTTATGAGTTCTGTCCCTTTTTGGTCTTGCAGATCTTGGTTGCTATAGTTTCAAATGTTTAGGAAGCCATTATCAGGCTCTGAAATGTCTTGAGATAAGTGACTAGGCTACTTGGGCAGACAGAGGATAACATCTGTCTGTCAGAATCGAAACCATGGGTAGTGAAAACTGACCCCTTAGTCCCTCAGGGGACATTAGTTTTCAGCCATGGCTGAGGATCCTTATTCAGGATCATTGATTCTGACAAATTCCAGTTATATACCTTTTTGCCAAATGTTTTGCAGCATAAGCACAGCTACAGGGGTCGCCTAGCAACATTTTGCCAACAGAGAATCACAGAATTCATAGAGAACATGCAAAGTTTTACACTCCTTTGCCTCTGAAATTAAAGGCAAGAAAACCCAAAAATATCAGGAAAAGGTGTATATGCTGAGAAGGTGAGGGAGGAAAACTTGCATGGGTTTCCAAGGGGAGGGGATTATGCTTTTACAAGCTCATTAGAAATTTCAGACTTAATTAGAAGCCCTTCCCAAACTGAGATTTGGACAGTGAGATTAAATGGACTGTACTTTGACTAAACATGGCAGTGTTGTTGCACAGCTTTGTCATGGCCGGAAGGGGATATCCTGGATCCCTTTTTGTTAGTCCTGCTATCACTAAACTAAGAACTTTTCTCCAGTGTCCTAGCTGGACAGAGCAGGGGTGCTGGAACAATTTTCTAGTGCGGGGCTGAGAGCCATGGAACTGAACTATACACAGAGTTGACAATGGAAAACACTTCAAGCCAGGGGGTGCTGTAGCACCCCCCCTCCCCAGCACCCTGAGGATGTGTCTAGACAACAGGGTTTTGTCGACAAAAGTGGACTTTTGTCGACAAAACTATACATGCGTCTACACTACTGCTGAGTTCTGTCGACGTTATGTCGACAGAACTCAGCGGTAGAACTCGGTAATTTTGTCGACAGCGGTGAACCTCATTCTACGAGGAATAACGCCTTTTGTCGACAGAATTCTGTTGACAGAAGGCATTATTGCATCTACACTGTCCTTTGCGTCTACACTCTCATGTCGACAAAGCAGCTTGCTTCGTCGACAGAACTGGATGTAGTCTAGACGCTCTTTGTCGACAGAAGTTTTGTCTGTATCTGTCAACAAAGTCTCTGTCAACAAAGGCTGTAGTCTAGATATACCCTTAGTCTATGTCTACATTGCTGGGTTTTTTCAGCAGAAGATATGCAAATTGTGCACTCATTTGCATATCTTTTGCGGGTCCTTTTTGCGGAAGAGGTTTTGCCGCTAAAATGCCCAGTGTAGATGGGGCCATTTGTTGGAAAAAACCTCTTTCAGAAAAAGGCTCGGCAGAAGATATGCAAATGGGTGCACGATTTGCATATCTTGTGCCGATAAACCCCCAGCAGTGTAGACATAGACTTAGTTCCAGACCCTATGGGCAGGTGCAAAGGGACCAGATGACAGCCATAACCCCCTGGTTTAAAAAAACCAAGGAGTATTCCTTGGCACTTGGAGTGCTAACAGGCCTTAGGACAGGTGTAAATATGCTGGCGGGAGACAGTACCTATGCCCTGGCACAGAGTCGGCTCTGAACTAGCCCCAAAGAAGCCCCTGGTACAGGGGGTGTTTTGGGGTGGGGCAGAGCTGGGACGGATCTGCTTCCCTTTACATGCATATCAGGGCTGATGCAAGTCAAGGCAGGGCTTGATACTTATAGAGAGTGAGGCCATAAGGGGTTGGTTATAAGCAGAGCTTGCCGAACCGCAGCGAGCCCCGCTCACCAGCCGCGCTGTCCGGCGATCTGCGCATGTGTAGATCACCCGAACCCAGCTCTTCCAGTTGCAATCTACTCCCTATGGGCGAGGAGATTGTATTATTTGTCGAGCCCTGGTTATAAGACCATCTAGTCTGACCCCTGGATATCATGGCCAGTGTCATGCAGCATCACTCAGTTGTCCCTCTTTGAACCCAATAACATGTCTGCATGAAGCATGTCTTCCAGAAAGGCAGCCAGTCTTGATCTGGAGACATGGCGAGAAGGGGCCTACTGGAGTAGTTTGTTCCAATGGTTAATTGCCCTTGCTCTTAAAAAGTTGTGCTCTATTCCCTGTTTGAAATGGTCTGATTTCACCTTCCAGCCACTGGTTCTTGTTCTGCCTTTTATCACTTTAGTACCAATATTTCCATCCCATGAAACTACTCATGAAGTGTGACTGAGTCACCTCTCAGCCTTCTTTCTGATAAGCAAAACAGACTGAGTTCCAGCCCTGAGTTCCAGTCTCTTGTTTCATAGGTATGGCTGCATTCTTTGTGCCTTGTCACTGTGCTTATTTAACCATCCTGATTGCTCTGTTTGACTACCCTGTCCTCCTCATTATTTACCACTCCACCAGTCTTTGTGCCAACAACATTTTTAGTTGCCTGGAATTAAAACATGCTAACTAGCGTTGGGCCTCATACCAATTCCTGCAGAACCCCACTAGACACTTCTTCATTCAGTGATGATTCCCAGTCGATGACTGTGTTTTGAAATCTGCCATTCTTAACCCATGTAGCAAGTATACTATTGCAATTGCATGGTGCTATTTTTTTAATAGAAGTGCTGTGTGGCACTAAGTATGTTATGTCTATGTACTTACCTTTATCAATGGAACTTATCTACTCAATTAATGAAATCAGGTTTCCTAGAATCATAGAACACTAGATCTGGAAGGGACCTCGAGAGGGCATCAGACTCCATCCCCTGCACTCAGGCAAGGACCAAGCACCGTCTAGATCAGTGGTCCCCAACACGGTGCCCGCGGGTGCCATGGTGCCTGCGGGACCATTTGTGTGCGCCCGCCAAGTGCTCGGGGCTGGCCTGGCCCTGGGCACGTGGTGCATGCATCGTGCCAGAGCCAGCCCAGGAGCATGGTAAGCGCTGGCCCCGGGAGCGCCGCGAATTGGCCGCTCGTGCCCCGGGCGCGCGGTGCTTGGAGGGCGAGGGGGGGGCCCCAGCCCCGGGCGCACAGTGCTTGGGGGGGGCCCAGCACCCAGGAGCATGGCACTTGCGGGGGGCCCCCGCCCCTGAGCACGCGGCTATGGGGGGGCTACCCGCCCCCGGGCGTGCATGTGTCCCCGCCCCCTGGCACCCGGCAGGCGAACGGCCACGCCCCCTGGCGCCCGGCAGCCTCTAAAAGTTGGGGACCACTGGTCTAGATCATTCCTGAAAAGGATACTGGCTTGACAAGACCTGTCTTCTGCAAAACTGTGTTGACCGGCATTCATTATATTCTTATCCCCTAACTCTTTATTAATTGCATTCCATATAAAATGTTCTATTACTTTGCCTAGGTTTGAGGTCAGGCTAAGCACATTTACCCTTTTTGCGTATTGGCACAGCTTTTGCACTACTGCAGTCTCCTGGAATCTCCTTGGTACTAAATTAGATTTATTAAAAATTAACATTGGTGGGCCAATAACCTTGGATTGGAAAGTAATTCATCATCTTCGTGTGGGACAAACACATCACCCTGCTTCTTTCCAAACACAGAACAGAAATATTTATTAAGTACGTCTGCCTTTTGTGAATCATTATTAACAATTTTGCTGTCTCCATTGAGCAATTGGCCTATATCTTACTCAGAGTTCACTTATTAGTAAAATGTAAAGACTCCTTATTGTCCTTACCCCCATCAGCCACAGGTTTTTCCATGATGTTATAAATTGTCTCGACTTCATAACACGTATTTATTATCATCTACTTACTCCCTTTTCTGTTTGTTGTTGTGATGGAGTGTCTGCCCCGCACATCAATCCCCCAGTGACCTCAGAGTGAGACAATGGGAATTTATCACCCCTGTGCTGATCATCAGGCTGGCCGATAAGAGGAGTAAAGGAGGCAGTTACCCTGGCTCCCGCTGATTCTGGCACCAATGCAGCTGTGGTGGTGGACAGAGGCCTGGGCCCTTTAAACTGCAGCTGGAGCACTGTGCGGTGCACTCCATGAGCCTCTGAGGGCTGGGAGGATGCATGCTGCACTCTGGGAGGCTCTGAGAGCTGCCTGCCCCAGCCCCACCCCTTCTGCCTGAGGCCCCACCCCTTCTGGGGGCACAGAGTCAGGTCTACCCCACACACCTTGCCCAGGGGCCCAGCCAGGCTCTCGGCTCCCCTGCTGATCATTTTTACAAGCGCCACCTTGCTCTCTCCTGCCTCTCCATCTTCACTGGTGTCTCACTGCTTCCTTTGAATGGAAACATGACTCATGCTGATCTTTCCTACCCTCCTAGCCCTTCTCCCCTTCCTCTGTTCTATTGACATCACTGAAACCCTTCCCATAATTTGGGTGCCCGCTCTGTGGGATCCCTCTCTGCCCTTGTCCCCTCACAGCCAGGCCCCCCCCCGATTCCATATTTCCCTCTTTGTAACATTATTAAAAAACAGACACCCCCCCTCCCATCATGGTTCTGATTCTTGCCTTCGACTTGTCAAGCCTACCAACTGCAAGTCAAAGTAATATTCCTCTCCCTCTGCTTTAACTGCACCCTCTGTCACATCATCTTGCCCTCCCCATTCTAACCGGTCCTTTTTTGCATGTGGTCCATGCTCTGTCCTCTGAAGATAGGTTGTTGGAAGAGACCGTTCTCCCTTTGTTGTTAGCGAGTTAGTTGATTCTGTTTCCCTTTCAGTCTGTAAACTGGAGATGGCTTCTCCCAGGAGAAGCAGTAAGTGTGTATAGACACAGCTCTGCCATAAAGGATGGCTTTGCAGGGCACAGCAATTAATATTCAACCACAGAGCAGATACAGCACAGGCAACAGAAACCTCCCTCCATGTTCACCTCCTATTAATGTGTCTGAACCTTACGCTGGAGAGATTACTGTCAGCAGAAGGGAAGAGGCTCATTTGGATGTTCTCCCGGGTGCAAATGCGCATGCTGTTTACACTGTGGACACTGGTCTACTAAGAAATGACCCCTTTTCCTGGGTACACAGCTGGAAATAAAGGGCCAGGCACCCTCACTGGGTTCATGTCTCTGCAAATGCCTCGGCAGATCGAGATGGTGGGTTTTTTTTGTTTTTTTATTATTATTATTATTTTTTTATTTATTTATTTTTTTTTTTTAGGCTTCCTTTGAGAGTGAGATTTCCCCTAAACTCTGTGGGATATTTGTTCATTTGAAAGGGAGGAAGCCAAGAGAATCTGAATTGAGAGAGGAGGAGTAGAAATATAAGAACCGACAGGGCAGGTGAGGTAATATCTTTTATTGGACCAGTATCTGTTGGTGAAAGAGACAAGTTTTTGAGCTTCCACAGAACAGCTTTTCTACCTAAAGTAGAACAGATTGTTTAGCATCCGTAGTTAACACTCATTTCAAGGTGAAGTAGCCATTAACTTTTTCCTGACTTGTTACTGCTGCTGGAACTCTGCTATAGCTGGGTCTGTCCCAGCTGGGAATTTGAATGGTAGAAACGGGGACTGGGAATTATGACTTCTGAGTAGAATTTCCTGTGTGACTATTGATTTGCTTTGTTCAGCCTTGGGCCAGTCACTTCACCTCTGTGGACTTTGGTTTATCCACCTGTCAAATTATCATGTTTACTTGTCTCTCAAGGGGTTATGAGAACTTGATTGTGATACACAGTAATGCCAGATGATACTATTAAAAATTGGAGCAAAGACAGAAATGTGAAAAGACTTAACTCTGGTTCCCTTGTTGTAGTCATGGCATCAGAAAATGGGTTTTATTTTGCTCTCACTTATGCAGGTGTGAATCACAAGCAGTTCTGATTGTCAGTTGAGGTGCACAGGTTTAAAGTGAGAGGCAATTCAGGGCCAACAACAGGCTTTTGGGATATAAATACTTAGTCTATCTAGTAAAAGGAGTACTGTCCCTTTAAGACTGTATTGTTCAGCAGAGGAATATTCAGGTAGGAAGTTTAAACTAGCAAAATTGTGCTCCTCTAGTAATTGGAAGTTTGCTTCCAAACAATCAATAACAAATGTCATAAAGTACCAATCTATTCAGAGAATTAATTGGAGATACTTAGAAGAAATTAATAATGAATGTTCAAGTGATAGTTCCTTTTTAACCTTGCAAGAATATTAAGACAAAGTAAACATCAGAGGAATTACAGCAAAGCAGACAAACTCTGTGGGAAAATTAAGTATGCAAACTAGAGAGAGAGCTGCATAAATCTGCATGTTATTAATGGAAGATGTTTCCTGAAATTACCATACAAGCTGAATATTAAGCACAATAAACATAAAACCATAACAAAGAGCTGCTACATTGAGAAGAAAGATGTTACAATGTGTAGGGAGAGAAACTATTGCAGTCATCCTTCAAGTGACACTAACTTTTCATGCTATATTAATATATGTGAAGGTGCACAGCACTTAGTGAGATATGCAGTGTCTGCCGAATTGTACACTCGGCAGGAAATATCTGTGTCAAATCAGGACTAGAATAATGGGCAAAAATCCATTACAATTCTATAAGATCACATAACTATTGTTCATCATCCTTTAAAATCTTACCCTGGTTATAGAATTCTATAGGATAGAACAAAAAATTGCTTGTTTTTAAACTACATACATTTTACAGAGCAATTTCTATAGGACCCTGACTAGTTTAATTCCTGTATACAGAACTTGTGGATACGTTTAAAAATATATGCATAGAGTCATCTTGGATTATAACAATCTAACAACAGAAGTACATATGATGATATTCAAAGTCAAGACTAAGACTGGGAAATGTGCCCATAATTGGTCCTTTTGGGTTTAAATCCTTGAGGTGCTAAGCAACTTCAGATCTGTTTATGTTAGGGGGAGTTCAGGCTTTCAGTACCTCTCAGAAATGAACCCTTTGCAATTTGGTATTTCAGCATCTAAAAACCTCCTACATATCCCTGCACTGTTCAAATAGTGGAAGTGATTGACTCATAATATGAGCTAATCCTTTGCCACATCCAAGAAATGGTGTAAAATGTGTTTTTTAGAACTCATTAAATTTTAAACACCGAATCAATTCTCATATTCTCTCTCATGCTGCTGCATGTGCATGTATACTTGTAGCAGATCAGTTTCTTGTGCTTTTAACATCAAAGAAATGACTTCAGAACTGACTTAAAAATCTGATATCTGCTGCAAATGCTCAAAACCCAAGGGACTGAATAAAACAAGCAAGATAATATAAGAAAGAAGGACAGCAGGGCTTGCTTGGGGTAAATTCTGACATCATTACTCAGGCAAAACTCCCACTGAGGAGGACGGCTCTGACTTCAGGAAGGAGCCATATGCTCTTACACTCCAGTTGAGATGAGTGAATAATTCGCAGTAAACACACTTGACACACTAACTTCTCTCTCTATGGATGAATTATAAACAAACAAACAATAGCTTCTCAAGTGATGAAATTCTCTGCTGTGCAGAAGACTGGCACAAGAGCAATGCACCTTTTCATGTCCCATGTAAGTTCTACTTGGAGGGCTTCACTGATGCACATGTCTTGTGCTGGCCCTCTCCACTAGGGTGAATTTCACCCTGCTTGGAATTATTTTACTCCATGATTTCTGCAAAGGATGGTTGATGAGTAAAATAATTGCAGTCAGTTGGGAATACTAGGGGGAAATGAGAGGTTATGATTATGATTAGACACCTAAATCCCATAGTATTGTTTCCATTCCTTTAAAAGAAGGTAGTAACTCTCTAAATTGGATTTCTGGTGTGGCTTCAGAAATTTGACTATTCAGTCATCACTATTCAGGAATGTTCTGCAATATTTACTTAAAATTTCACTGTTAGTGAATTTGGGGCTAGCACACCCAGACTGTGAACACAAAAGGAACTTCAATATAACAATAGCTGTATGATGATCGCAATGCAAAGGTATTTGCTTGGCCTTTTAGACCTTCATGTCATTTAAAAGGCTTCAGTTAACAATCCCTGAGGCTATGTCTAGACTATGTTATGTTATGTTGGGAAAACGGCCATTTTTCTGACAAAACTTGAGTTATATTCACACTGCAAGCGCATTCTTTCGACAGTACATGGAAAGAACAGAGAGCTTTTTGTGCAATTGGTAATCCTCATGCTATGAGGAAGAAGCCTTTTTCCGAAAGAGCTCTTTTGCAAAAAAGCGTGTGTAGACGGGGAAGAGGAAGAAGCACAGGTGTTTTCTGTCCATAGCATTCTGTCCATAGAAATCACTGCTTACATGTGAGATTGCCTGGATGCGATCTTTCAAAAAAGCAAATCGCTTTTTCGATGAGCTTTTGCAGTGTGGATTCTCTTTCACAAGAAGTTTTTTCTGAAAATCTCTTCCAAAAAAAGCTTCTTGCACAAGAAGCCTGTAGTCTAGATGTAGCTGGAATCTGAATTTTCCATTATGGAAAAGCATAGCTCAGACTCTATGGGGACAAATACTGTATCTGAGGTTTGATTTAACATGTTGGAAAATTCTCTTTCTCTTTGTAGATTTGATCCTGAAAGCACATGCATAGTTCCATCTTTGAATCTGAAAGAGAAACTGATTCATGTGTCTTTGAATGTTACATATGTTAATTCCCACTGCACACAGAGAGAATTTTGGCCAGCTAATTACACAATAGATGTGTCCTGGTTTTGAAAAAAATAATCAAAATCAAATTAACAACTACATGGATCATTTCCTTGTACATTAGGTGGGCAATAAAATAAGTGTATGTTAATCCTATGGGATTTAGGAATACATTGTGGGAGCCCCAGGGTGAGATGTTTGGTCATCTATCCATGTTTTCTTCTTTCCCTGTGTACTTACTCTCATTTGTTTCAGCTTTCATTTACCTTCTGCCAGGGAGCTGCTGATTTCCAACATCTCTTCCTCCCAAGCCCCCACCCCTGTGCCTTTGGCCAGCTTGATTTACTCTCTCCTTCTGAGAAGGGGGTGAGCCCACATGTCCGCGCTAATAAAAATCTTGTCTGTCTTCCTTAACAAAAATCAAATGTTCCAAGAATGTGAATCCTGTTACAGAAGGAAAATCAGAGCCAGTGTGTGCATATGCCCTAGGGACATATGATGGATTACATCAAGAGAATATTTATTATATGCAGCATCATTAAGTTATCACATAAATTGTGCTTACGTTGCAATGCTAGATGTTTAATTGGTATCATGCCAGCAGATGCTGCAGGCCAGCAATTGCTTCACTCTGAGACACTTATGTTGCATGAAAGGGAACTGGCAGCAGCCGTCCTAGTGGGGAAACATTTGTAGTAATGGCTGATTTTCCTGCTGAAGAGTCCATCAGCAATAGGACTATGGGCTGCTAGTGGAAGGCTAGTAGCTAACTCTGGGACATGTATAAGGATTTCCTGCCTTCCTAGGACTGCCACTGACTTATTCTGTGTCAGATTCTGCCCCCTGTTATTTAGAATTGGACATCTACCTAGACTTGTTCAGGTCCTTAAGGAGAGCCTCAGGGCTAGGGGCTGGGGATGGAGGGATGCAGGAGCCAGGGTTAGGGGGTGAGGAGGGGCTCTGGGCAGGAGACTGTGTCGGGGGGATGCATGGGGGGAGAGGGAGGGCCAAAGTGCCCCCTACCAGATTCATATCAGAGCTGCTTGCTCTTCCCCTTCCTGTTCCTGTCACAGAGAGCAAGAGCAAAGTGCACAACTCTTCTGCCCCCTGCACTCCCCAGCTAGAGTAAGGAATGCAAGAAACTTCCCCTCACTCCCCGACAAAGGGCAACAACCAGCAATGTCCATGTATGAATCTGGCAGGGAGGGAGCTTCAGCCACCTTCCCTAAAGGGCACCTGAAGAGTAGGAGGCTTGGGGCTGGGGCAGTACCAGACAGGAGAGCACCGCCCCAGCTAGCCCCTTCCTTCTGCCTGGTGATTCTGTCTCTTTTATATGGTTTTCTGAGACGCAATCCCATTCCAGGCACTTCCTGTTTTCCTAGCTTGACCAAACCCTTACATTGTTTTAAGTTATGATAACAGGAAGCGGTGCACTGAATTTGGTGGTCCTATCTCTTACCATTTTGGAGGAGTTCTTGAACAAACAGGTGAGCAAACAGACAAATGCTCTCCAATATATAGTACTAGCAGATGACCGGGCACAGTCATTTTGCATAGATTACACTTATAGAAAAGGTCAAGAAATTACATATATGTAATAAAAAAGTTTCTAGCAATGTGCATGCAAAAGGGAAGTAAAAGAACAGTTTAACATTTGTAGGATTTCAACTTCAAATATTATTTCTTTTTTTTAATTATTACCATACACAGTAAATTTGAGTCAGAAACTCATAAAGCTTTCATTACACTTTCCGTAACTAATTTGAATTATTTTGTGATTTGTAACAATAAATGTTTTCTTTGCATTACAATCACAGTTGAATAGGTGATTCTATTCTAATTTTGTTAGCCAATATTTTTATGAACTCTAATCATAATAGTCGTCTGATGAAAAACAAAAATAATTATTTAAATAGTTCACTTAGCGTATTCTGGTGTAAGAAGTAGTGCATATGTAATTACCAGGCGGTGGGTTTGAACCTGGGACGTCCAGAGCTTACTGTAAGAGCCTCTACTGTCTGAGTTAAAAGCCAGCTACATCTTAACTTAGGTTGAAGAGCTCCTTTGTCCATATTTCTCTCTATAAGTGGTTTAAGTGCCACTACATGGGACAGTGAACCACTGTAGGTATGTGGGTTACAAATTCAGCTAATTTAAGTGGTAGAATTTTTTATTCAAAAAATCTTCTGATCTTAGGGGCAGGTTGTTTCATCTCTTGTGTTAGTTTCCTTATGTATGCAATGAAGATACAGTAAAACTCCAATAGTCCGGCACTCCTGATAGTCTGGCATCAAAATGGCAAGAGCCTAGTGAGTGAGCTTTGGCAAAAAATGAGTCACAAGGTAACAGCGGCAGCAGCTGAACGGAGCGAAAAGGGTAAAAAAGGGTTTAAAAAAACCCTAAAACATTACAGTATACTGTATACAGTGTGTACAATAAAAAAGGTTAAGAACACTTTATATACAGTATATACATAACCAGCTTATAGTATCTCCTGATACTCCAGCATATCCCATAGGTTCTGGATTATCGGAAGTCTACTGTATTAATATTTACCTATTAGTATTGTTTTGGAGATGATGTCATTAACACAGACTTGCAAAAGTTCACACACCATAACAAGTAACTACTATGGGTGAGCAAATAAGAAGAAAAAAGTTTGATAAAATTTTAAGTAGCTATAGGGTATAAACCAATGTTATTTGTGACCATTTTACAAGGCTACAGTGAAATCCTTAAAGTGGCATAAAGCTCAGGATCTCTCCTCCAACAAACAACCACCCTTTAACAGAGAATTTTAAAGTACCCTGAATTTTTGCAGGACTGTAATGTTTGAGTTCTGGTTTAAAAAAAAAATTCTAGAAAACTGGCTTTTGCTAGAATTTTGAGATGGCCAGTTTCAGTGTAATGCTTTACTGCAGTCTCCACTAAAATATTACTTTAAAAAAGCTTGTAATCTTTGTGATCCTGACAGACCCAGCTGACTTGTCTTCCGTACAAGTACAATCTGCTGACTAAGCATTATCTGTATGATTCCTAGTCATATTTCACTTTTCCTTCTTCCTATCTGAGGACAAAAGCTTTACTGAAATTCTCAAGGGGTTAAATGGATTTGGACTTATTTTCTACCGATCACCTTTCTGTAAAGCTACATTATTCACCTACTATCATCCTCTTATTTATCATGTGCAAATGGTATTTTTCAGTGGATGCTCGGTGTGAGGTATCTGACAATACAACTATCACACTCATGAATTACTTCTCCAACACTGTTCTTAATAGAAGAGATTGGGTTAAATCGATCCTCGGTGCAACTCTAACTTTGTGATGGAGTTACCACAGAGTCTGCACAGGAAATTGAGTTCAAGGGGACACGTTCAACTCTCCTACATGAATAATAGAGTAGGTCTGCTTCTCTTCTCACCCCATTGTAAATTCCACTGACTTAATTGGAGTGACTCCTGATTTAAATCAGTGTGAATGAATGGGGAAGCCTGTTGTGGTGCCTACTAGGAACTCAATGCACAGAATGTTTGCAGGACTTACCCTTTGTTCTCACATAAGAGAACATTTCTGCCACACTGTGGTTTTGTTTGTTTTGGAGGTCTGGCAGATATGTCTAGTGGATGTATGAAAAGGCTAAGTTCTATCCTGATGCTTCTACTACTCAAAAAGCTCTTGCATTTGGTAAAAGCACTTTGAGTTGAAACTGACATGTTCCCATAGAAATATTTTTGTAAGGGGGGAAATTGATCAAAAATGTCAAGCAGTGCTATTGCTGGGAAAGCTTATTTTGTCCTTGCAAAAGAATAACCACAGAGATTCTGAGATCTGGCTGTTCATCCCCGTCTTTAGCCACAATGATCCGGTGACATACTTGGAATATTCAAATGAAAACAATGTTTATTAAAGTACCTTTTTAAATTTAAAATCTCCCAATATACATATATCTCAAAATAGCACATGGAAATGTCACTGAGGGATTGTGCTGACCAAGTACAGAAGCTCTGCTCTTCTTGATTGATGGCTTTGCATCCATCCGTTGATGGTAATGAGGCCTTGTGTGACACAGCTTGCCTGTCTGCTGTCCATACTGTATTTGTTACTGTGAATGTTATGCAAGTAAAAAGCCATTTAATTAAATATATTGCAAAAAAGTACACAGCAAATGTCTGGTTTCTGATATGATCATTTATAACTGATATTAAATCTCCACAATATGCAGTTTTCTCTATTAAATTACTAGCATCATTTTCATTCTTTAAATATATATTAAAAACAAAACTTAACCAAATTAAGGCTTGACTGAGCTATTTGGAAAATATTTTCGGCTTTGTGCATTTTTAGAAAGAATAATTTTCAGACACCATTATAATTGATTAAACAGGAAATTAATCTGTGGATACATTGTATTAAGCATGAATAGATTTAATTTCTCCTGTCACAGATTTAATAATGAGTTTGAAATATGACAGCATTAATGATATTAAAGAAAATAACCTAGACGAGGGTGAGTAAGTATTTGCCATGCCTGGAATTTGTGAGGGGGGGTGGGATACCGATGGAGAGATGTTAGGTCTCTTAATGACTCAGAAATATGCAATAACATAAGGTAGAAGTTTCAATAGCTACTGCATTAAAACTAATAATTCAGTTCTCCTCATGGAAAAACATCCCTTCCTAATAAATCATTTTTGAATGGCACCTTGGAAGCCCATAGATGTTGGAGTCAATGGAAAACTGAATAAGGTCAATTTGCCGGGGACGTCAGGGGGACGGTGATTGTAACATTTCTGTTTGTCTCAGACAATCTAGAGGTAATAGTGGTTTATGCTGGCACTACTAGGGATACGTCTACACTGCACAGTTATTCTGAAATAGCTTATTTTGAAATATCAGGTCTACATTGCAGGGAAGCCTCAAAATTAGTCCAAGGCAGCTTTCCCTAGTGTAGACGTGCTATCTCGATTTAGAGCTCCAGGAAGAATAACTTAGAATGGCCCTGGTGAGGGTCTATTTCAAAATAGCAGCAGTGGAGCAGCTACACGTGCCTTATTTCAAAATAGCTATTTTGGAATTGTTGTTATTTCTCGTAGAATGAGGTTTACAGAAGTCAGAATACGTCATCCGTTATTTTGAAATAATTAACGGCCGTTGTTCTGAAATAACTTTGCTGTGTAGATACACCCTAAGAGTGCTGTTGAAATTCTTGAATGCCACACTTGAGTGAGGAAGTAAATAGCCTGTCTTGGGCCCTGAGCACTGAGACAATAAATTTGCCAAACTGGTATGTAACTTTTTATTCGTCAAGGCTCTTATACCAATACTGAGAACGGTTAGGTATTGGGAAGGCAAATCCATAGCTTTACAAGAGGATCAGATGACAATGAGAGGGAAGGAATGTATTCATTTGTGGCATATCTATTCCTATGGTGCCATAGACGTATATGGTGCTTTGCAGACAAACATCTTCAAATATTTCAGAGGGGTGATCATGTTAGTCTGTAAGGGCATGTCTACACAGCAGGGCTAAAGTCAAATTGAGCCACACAACTTCAGCTACATCAATTATGTAGCTTATGTTTAAATAGCTTAATTTACCTTTTGGTCCTGACTGCACAGCAGGAAGTCAAAGGAAGAACACTCTTCATTGAGTTCCCTTACTCCTTGAAAAATGAGGGTTACAGGCGAGGGAGTAAAGTCCTCCAGCTCGACACTATTTTGAAATGATGACTTGCTGTGTAGACACGCTTTTCGGCTACATCTAGACTACAAGTCTCTTTTGAAAGACACCGTCTAGACTACAAGCAGATTTTTCGAAAAAGCAAGCCGCTTTTTCAAAAGAGCATCTAGACGCTCTCTTTCGAAAAAGCACAGTTGGCATTCAATTGAGCCTTTTTTCAAAAGAGTACTTTCAAAAAGTCATTATTCCTCGTAAAATGAGGTTTACTGCGATCAAAAAACCTGCCGCTTTCTTTCAATTTACTTTCGAAAGAACACGGCTCCAGTCTATAGATGCAGGTGAAGTTTTTTTCAAAAAAATCCTGTAGTCTAAACACACCCTTTATTTCAGAACTAGCCAATTAGCCCATCATAAGACAGGCTTTTCAGGTCTCTCCTCCAGGTCGGTGTTCTCTCCTGAGCCTCTGGTGTCTCGTGCTGTGTCTCCTCCTCCTCCTGTCTCCCCCTCTCTCTTTCTCAGCTCTCCTCCGCCTCCTGCCTCTCACTCGGGGACCGCGGAGCCCAAACAGCCATTTGGGCACCATGCTCCCCATGCTGCATGGGGAGCTCGGAGCCCAAATGGTTGCTTGCTCCACTTGCTACCACGCAGCGGCTAGGCTGAGCGGTGCAGAAGTCAGCCGAGCCCCACTGCGGGAGGCAAAGGGGGGGTGGGGGGGTGACGTTCACGACCGGGGGGCAGGACCTGGAGCCGCTGTCACACTGTGTGTCACCGCCCCGCCCCCCCCTTCCGCTCCCGCTGTGGCACTCGGCTGACTTCTGCACCGCGCTGTGGGGGAGCAAGCGGCGCAAGCAGCTGTTTGGGCCCCATGCAGCACTCCCATGCTGCATGGGAAGCGCGGTGTCCAAACACCCGCTTGCTCCTCCATGGCGGCCCGGCTGAGTGGTGCAGAAGTCAGCCGAGCGCCACGGTGGGAGGCAAAAGACGAGACTCAGGCAACAGCGCCGCCCAGAGGGAACAGCATTTCAGTGTTACAGGGTCACAGACGTTGGGCCCCTATCTATCTATCTATCTATCTATCTATCTATCTATCTATCTATCTATCTATCTATCTATCCCCACACACCCCCTTTATCTATCTATCTATCTATCTATCTATCTATCTATCTATCTATCTATCTATCTATCCCCACACACCCCCTCTATCTATCTATCTATCTATCTATCTATCTATCTATCCCCACACACCCCCTCTATCTATCTATCTATCTATCTATCTATCTATCTATCTATCTATCTATCCCCACACACCCCCTCTATCTATCTATCTATCTATCTATCTATCTATCTATCTATCTATCTATCTATCTATCTATCTATACGATAACATCAGAATAGCGCTGCTGTGTAGACATATCTTTACTGAATAAACTTAAAAAACCCTAAGGTGCTGCAAGTCTACTGGTTGTTATGTTTACACAGCAAAGTTATTTCAAAATAACTTTACCAGCGTCTACACAGCCAAACCGCTACTTTGAAATGAAATGAAACTAGCAGAGGGCTTATTAAGAAATTGGTAAACCTCATTCCATGAGGAATAGCGCCAGTTTTAAAATGGCTATTCTAAATAAGTGCTGTATAGATGCTTATTTCGAAATAGGGGGCCTCCAGCCCCCTATTAAAATTTTCTGGGCACAACCAAGAAAATTCCTCTCCCTCCCCCACTCCCCAGAGCCCTTAAAGGGGTAGACTCTGGCCACAGTGCCTGTGCCAGTTCCAAGCCTGCCAGCCCTGAGCCAGTAGTCGCTGCACCTGACACAGTGGCTCCAGCATGAGCCAGGCAGCCAGTGCCAGCCAGCCCTCCACCGCTCTCCAGGGCCAGTCTGCCAGTTCCCCGGAGCCTGCCAGGGGCTGGAAAAGGTGGGCGCCTGCCTGGTCCAGTGCGGAGATCAGGGACCTAGTTCAGGTTTGGGGGGATGCCTCCAACATCCATGATCTCTGCACTAAATGGAGGAATGGAACCGTCTACAGGCGGATGGCTGCCGGCCTGGCCACCAAAGCTCATGTGTGAACCCAGGAGCAGGTTCGCATGAAAATAAAGGAGCTGCGGCAGGCAATGCTAGGGCCACAGGGGGCAGCTCCCATCTGGGGCAGACCCAGACCACTGCCCCTATTTTGATGCCATGGACAGCATCCTGGGGGGCAAGATGGTCTGTGCCCCTCAGGTGGTCATCGACCTTGAGGCAGAGCCCCTGCTGCCTCCCCAGCTACAGCTCCTCCTCCCGCTTCTTCCTCCCCACCCTCCTCACCCCCGCCAGGGACACCGAGGCCCCGTATCTGTGGTGCTGGGAGACAGTTGGGCCAGCGGGACCCCCTGCCCTAAGCTTCTCCTTCCCCTTGCCTCCCCCTGCCATCTTTCTCCTCCCAAGTTACCCCTCCCCTCTTCCATCCTCCCTTCTCTCTTCTCACCTTCTTTCCCCAGTCTCACCTCAGTTTCATTCCCCCCCCCCCCCGCACACACACTCCAGTTTTGATCAACAAAGAGGCTTTGTGTAATGAACACATGTCTTTTATTGTACAGCAGGAAGGGAGGTTAGGGAGCAATAAGTGGAAGGACGTGAGGGAGGAATGAGGCACAAGCCCCCAGTGGGGCCAACCAGGGAGACTGTGACTGCTTGCAGAACGTGCTGCCAGGCTCACAGCAACACGTACAGGAGAAGCACTAGAGTGCCCAGAGGCAGCTCCAGCTCCATGCTTCAGAGTGCTGTGATGTCCTGAGTGAGGGCAACCAGAGCATACAGAGAAAAAAATGCTTTGCTGTTCCTCAGCGAGGTAGGCAAGCAAGCAGGGAAACCTTAGAACCAGCTGTCCAGGGGGGTCCCTTTAAACACAGGTCTTAGATACCTTGTGTGGCTGCTGCCTGAGGCTAACGACTGACCTGATGCCCTGCCAGAACCGGTTCCGGCAGGCCTTAAATGCGATTGAGCATGCTATCAGTGTGGACGCGCTATTTTGAAATCGCAAAACGCTATTTCAAAATGCATTTTGCGTCTAGATGCGTTATTTCAAAATATCTTATTTCAAAATAGTTATTTCGAAATAATGCTGTAGTGTAGACATACCCTTAGAGATTAACAAAAAATAAAGCTGGTTGTGCCCACAAAAACTCATGATACCATCTTCATTTTTGTTAGTCTCTAAGGTGCTACAAGACTATTTGTTGTCTTCAAATATGTTCACTAAATAAGGTACAATGCAATATGATGTCAGACAATTTCAGATATAGATGAAGCAGGTTCACAGGGAGAGGTACAAAGGGGGTAATGGGACAGTGAAGCAGAGACAATGGAAGAACATAACCTGCTGGCAATTCTGTCATTTTATCTCCATCTAAAGAAATCCAGATGCCAATTTCTCACCCTAATCTCAAAATAAAATAATTCTCTCCATGGAATTGTGCAAACCTCCCCCTCCCCCACTCTCAGCAGCCTGGGCTGTGTAACCAAGACCAAGGTAATGAAAGCCCGGGTCTCATCAGTAAAGAGTGATCTATAGAATCCAGCTGCTAAGGTGACAGCCCATCAGCTGCAGTGATTCATTGCACTCTCTGAACTGCAGACATTAAAAATAATGGGAGAATGTCACAGCAGAAGTTAGCTATCATTGCACTGGCAATAAAGCTCAGAGACGGAAAGGGCTCTTCATTCTTCTTTAAAAGTCACAGATCTGGAGATTCCGTGCTGGGTTGGGGATGCTTTTCCAGCACAGCTCACACAGTACCTACCTAATCCAAAGCCCAGTTGACGATTGCCTTCTATGGGCTCCGGATCACACCTTTGTGTGTGTGTCTGCCCCGCAAGTGAGAGCATGCTTCCCTACAGGGGTGGCAAACACACACTAGTTCTGCTTGAGCTACCACCTTAAGATAGCAGTGTGACGGCTGTGGCATGGCAGTGGCACAGCCTAACTTTTTGACTACATGCTCACCCAACCCCAAGGTCCAAGCTCAGATGACTAGCCCATGCAACTGCTCAGCCTTAACAGCCACCCTCTGAGTTGGTGCCTGTGGCTAGGGCTACTCTGCAGGCTTCTTTCGGAAGAAGCTTTTCCCGAAGAGATCTTCTGAAAAAACGTCTTTCAAAAGAGAACGTTTACACTGCGAAAGTACAATTTGCTTTTTTGACAGATAGCGTCCATTCAGTGTGGACGCTATCTCACATGTAAACTGATTACTAGGGGTGGAATGGCCACCAGGGCACCTGTGCTTTTTCCTCTTTCCTCTTCTTGCGAAAGAACTCCTTTTTCCCCGTCCACACATACCTTTTTCCTAAAGAGCTCTTTTGGAAAAAGGCTTCTTCCTCGTAGAAAGAGGTTTACCAATGTCAGAAAAATCCCTCAGTTCTTTCTTTTTTTTTTTTTTTGAAAGAACGTGACTTCAGTGGACATAATTGAAGTTTTTTTCTGAAAAATCTCTGTAGTGTAGACATACCCTGTCTGTCTACATGCTTCTAGACATGCTTCTAGGTTCACTGTAAACATACCCCGCATGCCACTCTGACTGTCCCTGAAAAAGTTGAAGCACAACGGGATGGAAACTACCTTCCCAGCTGATGTGGCTTGAGAATAAACGAGGGGGCTACATTTTCATGAACACCTAAATCCTGTTTTCAGAAGTGATTTAGGGCAGTGGTTCTCAACCTTCCCAGACTACTGGACTCCTTTCAGGAGTCTGATTTGTCTTGCATATCCCACATTTCACCTTACTTATGAACTACTTGCTTACAAAAATCAGACATAAAAATACAAAAGTGTCATAGCGTACTATTTCTGAAAAACGGCAGACTTTGTCATTTTTACCGTAGAATCATAAAATAAATCGATTGCAATATAAATACTGTACTTACATTTCAGCGTGGTACTTGAATCTGCTTTTTATTTGTGAGCTTTGCTTGTAGCCTGCTCTCTAGGCAGCAAAGCTGAAGTATGTAACTTAGCTTCACAAGGCCCCTTATGGGATGGGATCCTGGGCAACTGTCCTGATTGCTACCCCCTGATGTAGGCCCTGCACTAGTCATCCTCTAAAGCAATCTCATGACTACCCTGGGGATAACTTCTCCCAGGTTGAGAAACACCATCCTGGTGAGTTGAGTACCCTCTGGAAAACCTTTTCCTAACCACAGGGAACCACTGACTTAGGCCAGGTCTATGCTATGGGGTAAAGTCAAACTATGGTCCACAACTTCAGCTATGAGAATAGCATAGCTGGGGTCAATGTAACTTAGGTCGAATTACTGTGGAGTCACTGTGGGAGATCAACGAGAGAATCTTTCCCCTTGACTTCGTTTATTTCTCACCAACCGGTGGAGTACTGGGTCAATGGAGGTGCCATCAATGGTTCATTTAACAGGTCGTTATTAGACCCACTTAATCAAATTCCATGAGATCGATCTCCAGAGTGTCAATATTGGGGTAAATGAAGATACGCCCTTAAGGGGCAGCAAATGACAGTTCCTTAGCAAATGTCTAAGTCAGTTTGGATAATATCATCAAGGCTCCTGAATCCTCCTATGAGGGGAGAGATGTTAACTAGCTGCTTCACCTTACTTACACTAAGCAATCTTTTCCAGTTGTATTTAGCTGTAATTCTAAGAACATTTTCCAGACCTGAAGAACGCCGTGGAGCTTGAAGGTGGTTCTCTCATCAGTAGAAGTTGGTACAATAAAAGATATCTGGTCTCTGCAATACAATACTGACTAATGCAAAGAAGAGTGCATGACAGTCTTTGGGAGCCAGTTGCCAAATGATGCACCCTGGATCCTTCTCCTCTTATGACAGAGGTGCTGCCTTTGGTAATCAATTGGTGGGTTACTCTGCTGGAAAAGGCGGAACAAGGAAATGAACAGCTTTGACCATGTTTTACATGCTACTGCTGCTTCCCTTATGACCTCACCAGAGCACCTAATGTGTCTGTAAACATGGGGCTGACCCTCGGTTTGTTAATTAATGGCTTTGCTTGATCTGAGTAGCTGGCCTCCTGCTTGTCAGGTCAGATAGTCTGTAATATCTCGCAAAAAAGAACTGCCTTTCTAATGAACTGCTTAAAATAAGTACCAATTAAAGCATTAAACAAGCTCTGCTCAGGAACCAGCCAGACAGTTCACATTGCTGGTTTTTAAATTAGGAACAGCATCCAAAAAAGCCATTATCGGGTTGCATTTTGAGCTCAGTGCTTCTGCACTTTTTGCAACAGAAAATGGACAAGAAAAAACCCAATAGTATCTCAGGGAGAGGATGTTTGGACCCACAATCAGTGTAAATTTGAATGGCTTCATTATGGAACATATACTGATCTAAAACACCAGCTTGAGGTCAGGCATAAGGTATCAGAGATTAGAGGAGAGGACTGGGAGCTAGAATGTCTAAGTGTTTTCTCGCTTTATGGCCTCATGAAAGTCTCATAAAAGCCGAGTATGTCAGGACAGATGTCTATAAAATGGGCTCAGTAGTGCTAGCTTGTTTCCCTGGGCAGAGAATTAATGTCAATAAAGTCCTGAGATGAAGGATGCTATCAACATGGAAAATAATATTATGTCTAATAAAACACTTTTCATCTATAGATGTCAAAGTACTGTTCAAAATAAGGTGAGCACCATGACTTCCATATCTAAGACTGAAAAACTGAGGCATGGAGAGGGGAAGCAACTTGCTCAAGGTTACAAAGTGGGTTATAAGCACAGCAGTGAATAGATCCTTAGTCTCTGGACTCCAAGGGTACGTCTACAGAGCGGGGCTATTTCGGGATACTGGAAGTATCCTAAAATAGCTACCCTGCATCTTTTGAGTGAACCTGCTATTTTGAGATGGGTCTCGAAATAGCAAATGCACTGTTTCGGCATCCCTGTAATCCTCGTTCCATGAGGGTTAAGGGATGTCTCCAAATAGCACATTATTTTAAAATTTGGTGCTGTGTAGACGTGCCAAATTTTGAAATATGCTCTTCTGAAATTCAGTCAAAATAAGATACGCAATTTGTGTAGCTGAAATTGCATTTCTTATTTCAAGTTTAGGGTGCTGTGCAGATGCACCCCAAGTCTAGTGCTAAATCTGGGTCATGTACAGGGCTGAAACTAAATTACACTATTAGATAATTTAATAGTGGGAGAGACAGCTCAGTGGCTTGAGCATTGGCCTGCTAAACCCAGGGTTGTCAGTTCAATCCTTGTGGAGGCGATTTGGGGCAAAAATTTATCGGGGATGGTACTTGGTCCTGCCGTGAAGGCAGGGAACTAGACTCAATGACCTTTCAAGGTCCCTTCCAGTTCTGGGAGATAGGCAATCTTTATTTATTTATAGATATTTAGGGTTAGAAAGGGCCTCAAGGGGTCATCTATACAGCTATGTGGAATACTTGGAAAAATTCCTAAGCCCCACCTGGGTTTGCATTTCATTACAGGCTCAGCGCTCTGACCAGGTTCACTAGAACATTGGCTGAAGTTCATTACCATTTACAGCAAAACTAGGTCTGATTGACAGTCACAGTGAAGCCAGGAAGAATTCATGGTTAAAGGTAGCTCTGCTGTGAGTTCAAGTGAGGTTTGTCGCAGTCAGTGGAGTTTCACGGAGAGTTCTTTGGGTGTGCTAATACCAAAGTGAAAATGGGCAGGGCAAGATGCAAGCTCCAGGCAGATTTTGAACCAAGGAAATAATTCAGTTTGCAGACTGAAACAAGGCTAAATGTTCACCCTCACTGTAGCATGTTGGCAAAATACTATTCGGTATGATTTCTGTAGCATCCCTGACAGATAATTATCAATTTCAGCACTACACACTCTTCAGTGATAGCTATTTCCTGTCTTTGTGTTGCAGCCTGCTCTATTGTCTAATTGAACTTGTAGCTAGCTGGCATTGCATTATGCTTTTCTATAAGGTAATAGCTCCTGTTCTTGCTTCTATCGATAATTGTCCTTCATCCTTAGCTAACTTTACCTCTGGGGCCTCCTAAGGGCCAATTCTGGGCAAATGTTATCTCATTATTTATATACTAACTCTGTAGCAAGTTGTTAGGAAACCCAGAATTGGTTTTCCGTGCCTTTCTAATGATGCACAGGTGTATTTCCTGGCTAAGCCCTCTGTTGATTCAGATGTCTTGCTGTGGTAAGTCCTGTTGATTGGTTATTTAAATATAATACTGAATAAGGGGAGAGGGAGAAATAGAATATTTCTCATCTGTCCATCACATTTCTTCTAAAGAATCAAATTCTCATTCATCGGATGTGTGAAATAGAAGGGCCAGTTGATGGAATTCATTGTCCTCTTTTGTTCAGAGTGCTCTATGGCACTGGGCGTAAATCCTCCTCATTGTCTTAATGATGTGTTTGTGCATGCATGGGCGTGCACGTGAGTCCCCGGTAGACTATAGCTGTGTGTGTATGGATAGGACACCTCAGTATACTGTTTTCAAAATGTATCTGATAGTGGAAGGATCTACAAACCTTATTAAAATATAACTCCCCATCATCCCTGCAAAAATGTACAGTCATGCTAGAGAGTACAGCAGACTTGACTTTTATAATGTTGCAGTGTGTAATAATTTGTGCTTGTCTCCTGCCTTTCTGCTTACAAATTAATGGAGATTGCCTATCTCCTAGAACAGACTTTGAAAGATCATTGAGTCCAGTCCCCTGCCTTCACAGCAGGACCAAGTACCATCCCTGACAAATTTTTGCCCCAAATGGTCTCCGCAAGAATTGAACTCACAACTCTGGGTTTAGCAGTCCGATGCTCAAACCACTGAGCTATCCCTCCCCCCTATAATACTGTGTTGCCTCTTCAGGGTGCCAACAGTCACCTGCTTTCAGTGAGAAGTGCAGGTATTGAGCACAGTCATGAGCAGGCAAGTTTCATTATTCCCCCTCGATGGATGGGGCACTGAAGCTCAAAGCCCAAACTACTTGCCCGTGGCACTGCAACAAAGCTAGGGAAGACCAGAAGAACACTGAGAAGACCTGACCCCCAGTGTCCTCTTGTAGTAATGCAGACAGACCCTGGTGGTCATAGTCAGGGGGGATTAAACATGAGACTTTGGAAGATCAGTGTGTGAACCTCATCTGCACGAGCTAAAAGCCACATGCTTCCCAGCCTAGGCTGCAGCAGTCTCATCCATCTCTAGCTGGGCTAGGTGCCACTGACTAACACGGCTACATTTCTATCACTAAAAGGGGACAGATTGTCACGTGGCTTATAGCACCACTAAAGGGGGGGGACCCTTTTTGGGTTGGGTTGGGTTGGGTTGGGAGCTGCTGACCCATGGAAAAATCCAGCCCTGCGGGAGTATGGGGAGCAGTGATGGGGTGGGGCCCCTTGGGTGGGGGCCCTGAGCCTCTGGGACCAGATCCAGGCAAGCGGGAAGCCATATCCAGCCCCTGGGACTGAGGTTCCCCACCCCTGCACTAGATTTCTTGACTCTATAACAAACTGTCATCAGATAAAATGCCATTTAGGAAAACGTGTTCTGAATTGTTTTACTGCATTGCAATTGGGAAATGGAAATTCCCTTTAAAGCAAACCTTCATTTGCTTGTGAATTTCGTCTGCTGCAGGGAGGGTGGAGTCATGGGGAAGACATAGTTATAATAGAGATATACAGAGAACTATTGTCCTTTCCTTTTAATTTTATTATCTGGAAATCCATTGCTTATATTGTATACAAGATTGATTTTCTGTGGCTCCTTTTACTCCTAATGTTTATTTGCATAAAATCTAATAAATATGTATTCGCACAGAAAAAGTAATTGCAGCTAAATAACAGAGCTGAGCTTTCCTTTCCTTCACTGATACAATATCGCTGAAATTATGGACTGTGTGAATGTCACTGAAGCAGAATGCTTAGTTCAGGCCTTTATTACTACAAGAATTGATTATCGTAATGCTTTGTTCTCTGGATTGCTTGATAATTTGCCTAATGCCGTTCCAAACACAGCAGTGTGCCTGACTGCAGCAAGGAAACGTGAGCACATTCCACCTCCTTTAGTTTCCCTTTGCTGGTTACCAGTTCATTTATGATTGATTTAAACAACTCTTTCGGTTTAAATCCCATTTTGGTACTTGTATCCCCCTATTATGCTCAGCAGGTCAGGCCTTGCGGTATCGTTACAAATCCCTACATTTATCAGCAAATGACTCTTTAAAATAGCTTTTGAACACCAGTGATGGGAAAGCTCCAAAGGGTTGGTTTGAAGACAGAAAACCCAATCCCTAAGAGCTGATCCCCATTAGTCTGGAACTTTGGAGACTTAAATGGAGTTCTTTGCTCTGCCACTGACTTTCTTTGTGACTTTGGGCAAGTCAATTACTCTGTTTCAGCTCCCTTCAGTAAAATGGTGATCGCCAGACTTCCATGCCATGGGGGTAAATACATTAAAGACTGTGAGTCACTAAGATACTGAGGAAATAGGATCCATGTAAGTACCCCAGAATGAATGAATGAACTGGCTTGTGAAGCTTTATGTGGCACTTACTAAAAGCTCTGAAGAATCAGTCTTGTTAAATTTATACTTTGCTTCTAATCATGTTGTAATTTAACCTAATCTGATTTTATTGTCTCCTAATCCAGACAAATCCTGTCCTAATCCTGTTTTAATCAATAATAATCTTTGCCTACTCTAATCTTACTTCTAATTCCAATCTTTTTGTAACATGTATGGCACGTCGCTCATCACCGTGCTATCTAAGGACAACCAGGCTATGTCTCTGCTGCACTGTAATTCGAAATAAGATACGCAGTTTGAACTATGCAAATTGCGTATCTTATTTCAATTTTATTTCAAAATAGCTTATCTTCTGATTTGGCGCTGTCTACACAGCCCCAAATTTCAAAATAACCTGCTATTCTGAAACGTCCCTTAACCCTTGTGGAATGATATTGGAATAGTGAGCCCTAAATAACAGGCCAGAGTGGGCTACTTTACTCTGTAAAATCCTCTTCCTTGGTTTATGCATTTGATTTTGCATTTATGAAGCACTAGTGGTCCATGGCAGTACAGGATAAGGATGGGTGTGTACTAATGAACCCAAGTGAGCAGCTCTGGAGATGGAAAGAACCTTTTGAAGAGCTACTGAACCGCCCTGCCCACATGGAAACTTTGGAGTTACCATCTGCAAATATACCTCTGCAAATTAACAGCAGCAGACCTACAAAGGAAGAAATTAGGAACTGCCCATCTGAAAAGTGGGAAAGCATCTGGTTCAGAAACATCCCCAGAGAAGCAATCAAGGCCAGTAGTGAGACATCAGTCAATATGATGTATAATCTATTTGAGAAAATATGGACACTGAGGAGACTGTAGACATGGCGACCTTATCAAGCTTCCAAAGAAAGGCAACCTGAAGGAATGCAAGAACTGGAGGGGCATCACCTTACTGTCTATTCCAGGAAAAAGCGTTCAATAAGATTCTCTAAGGGTATGTCTACACTAGCCCCCTAGTTCAAACCTCATTCAAACTGTTACACCTCATTCTACTAAATCCTTAGTTTGAGTTAACTGTTACACCTCATTCCACGAGATGTAACAGTTAACTTCAACTAAGGACTTAGTTCGAGTTAATGTTTGACTGCCGCATATAGCCGCGGGCAGTTAGTTCGGACTAAGGGGATTTCAAAATGGCGCCCGGACAAGAAGATGCAAATAAAGCCTGGGATATTTAAATCCCGGTCTTCATTTGCAAGTTCGAATGCCTACATTAGCCTCCCTAGTTCGAACTAGGGGGCTAGTGTAGACATACCCTTAGAGAGAACGAAGACAGAAATTGATAGACAGACCAGGGAAGAATAGGCTGGCTTCCGAAGTAAAAGACTTTGGACTGATCAAATAACAACTCTCAGAGTGATCACAGAATAGGCGTTTGAGTGGAACTCCCCTCTGTATGTAACCTTCATAGACTTTGAAAAAGTCTTCAACAGCATTGATAGAAACACCTTGTGGAAACTGCTACAACATTGTGGCATTCAATCTAAAATTATTAACCTGATTCGTGCAACGTACAAACCCTTGACATGCCAAGTTGTTCACAATGATGTCTTGACAGACTCCTTCAGAATACTCTCAGGAGTGCCACAAGGGTGCCTATTGTCACCTTTTCTGTTCTTGATCACAATGGACTGGATTATGAGCAGGACAACACATGGCCATCAACAGGGCATTCAGTGGACACCTTTCAAACAACTAGAGGACATTGATTTTGCTGACGATGTTACTCTCCTTTCACACCAACATAAAAGCATGGAAGAAAAGGTTGCAACACTAGACAAAACTGCTTCAATGACTGGACTGAGCATCAACAAGGGAAAGACCAAGACAATGAGGATCAATCAGTCCAACAATAATACCATCACACTGAGAGGGGATGATCTGGAAGATGTGGAGCAGTTTACATACTTGGGAATTATTATGGGCAGAGATGGAGGAACGGAAAAGGATATCAATGATAGGATTGGGAAAGCAACAGCTGCATTCAAGACTCTTCATCTCATATGGAGCTCACAAATAATATCTGCGAAGACAAAACTGCGGATCTTCAACACAAATGTGAAGAGTGTGCTGTTGTATGGATGTGAGACTTGGTGTACTAAAACGTCTTTAAATCACAAGCTACAGACATTCATAAACAGATGCTTGAGGTACATTCTTCACATCAAATGGCAAGATTTTGTCACAATGAGGAGCTTTGGAACAGAGCAGGACAAGAACCACTTGACATTCAAACCAAGAGAAGAAAGTGGGGATGGCTAGGCCACATGCTCAGAAAACCATCTTCCAGTATAGACCGTCAAGCTCTCACATGGAACCAACAAGGAAAATGCGAAAAAGGAAGACCTTGGACAATGTGGAAAAGATCTGCTGAGTTTGAAGGACGACAATTGGGGTACTCCTGGAGTCAGCTAGAAGTTTTGTCTCGAGACAGAGTGAAGTGGAGGAGACCTATGCTCCACTTGGAGTAGAAGGGTTTAGTAGCAGTAGTGGTGGTCCAATCCAAAGGTCAATGACATTAGTAGAAAGACTCCTGCTGACATCCATGGGCTTTGGAGCATAGCAATATGAGAAATTTGTTGGGCATGTGGCTGAAGGACTCCAGGAGTGGGATCGTTGACTATTGTGTGAAGATTGCTGTGCTCACATGGTGAGCTTGCAAGCTGAACTGCGGGCTACACAGCTGCAACATTGGTAAGTCTGGAGCTGTGGGAATAAAGGTGGCATTCTGTCTTGTAACAATGGAGAGGAAGAAGTTTTTCACACTGAACTCAGAGGGTGCGTCTACACAACAAAGTGATTTTGGAATAACAGCCATGTGGACGCTCCACTTCTGCTATTTCGAAATAGCCCCTCACCAGGGCCATTCTAAATTATTCCTCCCCAGTGCCTCCTGGGGTTCTAAAACAAAATAGCATGTCCACATTAGGGAAGCCTGCCTCGTACTAATTTTGAGGCTTCCCTGCAGAGTTGACGTGTTATTTTGAAATAGGCTATTTCAGAATAACTATTCCGGAATAGCATATTCTGAAATAAACGTGCAGTGTAGACGTAGCCAGACTGGCCTGGTGTCTGCAGAAACTCTCTTGTGAGGATCAGCAAAACATGGCTTTAGTTTCACATTTCCTCTTCTGCCATTTATATCTACAGAGGACAGTAGTTCTCTTTCTAGGATGCCCTTGTCTGTTTTGATGTGAGGAGTGCACATACACTACCAATATCCAGGAAGGCCAGGGAAGATTTTCAAATGTATTCGCTGTGCTCAAGTGATGTTGTGAAAAGTACTGAACGTATAAGAACTGGCTTAGACTCTAGTCCTTCAATGTTATCCAAAGGCAGAAATTTCTACTGCATATCAGGATTTGAGAGACCTTGTTCTCCAAGAAGCCAGCTCTGATTTTCCCACTGAGTTTAGCTAAGCCTCCTAAAGAAAAACTATTTGAGTTGGCCCAGTATCTTCTCTCACAAGCTGTCTCTTTGGATGGTTTAGAAGCGTTTGGGGCTGTGCAACTCCAAAAAAGATGTGGGGGGCATCTTTCCAGCAACTGTCTCCACTCCGAGGAGAAGTTAATATGCTGTTTCAATATGAAAATGACAAGTGATAGTTTCTTTCCCTGAACTCATTTCTCACTCTGCAGCTGACCAAACACAAAACCTCTTGTCTAATAGAAGAATACACAAGGGGAACACTTGTGATTGCATAAAACACCAGGGGTATGTCTAGACTACACCTCTCTGTCAACAGAGAGATGTAGATTAGGCACATCGAAATTGCTAATGAAGCAGGGATTTAAATAGCTCGTGCTTCATTAGCATAAACATGGCCACCGCTTTTTTCGAAAGGGAGCTTTTTTGAAAAAAAATGACTGTATAGATACAAATCTGTTGAAAATAAAGCATTTTTGGATGGATCTTGTAAACGTCATTTTTTGAGGAATACAGGATCTGTCGAAAAAGCGTTTATTTTCGACAGATCCATGTGTAGACCGCCGGGTTTTTTCTAATAAGCTCAGTTTCGAAAAAAGCGGTGTCCATGTTTATGCTAATGAAGCATGGGATATTTAAATCCCTGCTTCATTAGCAATTTCGATGTGCTTGATTTGCATCCCTCTGTTGACAGAGGGATGCAGTCTAGACATAGTCCAGGAATGTTTTGCCCTTCCTGCACTGACTTTCATCTGAAGATCTCAAAGAATTTTACAAAACGTGAATCTCAGCCTTGAGTCTCTATGCAAAAATGTCAGATCATCAGTAAAAGGATGCAGTTTCATTGATTTAAAATGAAAGTAGACTACTTTACATCACCTCAGGATCTGGCCATCACAGTTCCTTTTACCTCCCAGTACAATTATGGATTCCAGCTATCCAAAGGAGGAGGGATAGAATCATGCAGATGAATGAGCACTGACTCAAATGTACATTCTGCATCTTGATTTTGAGGATGATGCAGCTACTGTTGCAGCATGTTTAGTCAAAGTTCCTCCTAAGAAATAGAGCCGCATAGCCCAACCTGCTCAAAGCTTTGATTCAGCACGCATGAGAATGTCAAAGGCAGTGTGTTGACCCATAAAAGGGAATGCAAAATGTGCTTTCCCATATCATGCAATTTGAGAGCTATTGAGTATTCCGTTAGCAAGAATTGCTCCATGTTAGTAGCAATGCAAATCACCATCTGGAAGTGGAAGAGCTTTTGGCTGTTTGGTCTGACCACTCAGTGACTCGGAGTCAAGCATTTACCTGTTTCACTTTGTGCTGCTTACTGCTATACTCTCCAGTGGCTCTTTCGATGATTGATGTTCATTTCCACTTCCCTTAATAAGATTTCCTCCCACACCTGCTGTGACATTCACACAACACAATAACACTTTTCTCTTAAACTTCTCTCCCCTATCTCTCTCTTCTTTGCTTCTGTTTAATGCATCTGCTCTTGAAAGTGGCTGGTGGCAAAACTCTCTCTATGCTTGAAAATAAAAATTTGGGAAGAAAACAAAACACATCCTTCTGCATTGAAAATGGCTCTGCCCTAACTCTTGAAGCGTGTGCTCTTCTGTTACAGGGATCCTTCCTTACTAAGATTTCATGGACATGACTTGCAAGCCCACGTTTTGGCAGCTTTTGTCTCACTGTGGAGCTCTCAGAGCCATCAATTAAGCCGCAATTCAATTTCATGGAGGGTCTCAGTTCCTGACCTCCCGATGATTACAATGTCAAAATCAAGTCAGAATATGAAAACAAGCAATTGGAAGCATGAATCACCATGGCAGCCTGGCTAGCCAGCATTAAGTCTTGAATATAAGCTGGGACTAGCGCAGGAGGAAGAATGGTGATTCCATTTATTTTAACATTGGCCATCTAACATATTGTCTACTTACGACATGAGCGTGTTGTGTCCATAATGTGGATTACTGAATGCAATTCCGCAGGTAATGTTCTTCAGAAAACAACAAGTACTTGTACAAATCAGTTTACCTTTTTGTGGAATAACTCATTCTTTTCTTGCTCTAACACCCATTACCTGCCATCATTTTTTTCAGGTTATTGCATGTGATGGGGAAGAAAGCTGATCTTGTGGATATGACACTGAACTGGGACACAGGAAATCTGCATTGAATTCCTGCCTGTTCCACAGGCTTCCTGTGTGATCTTGGGCAAGTCACTTAATCTCCCCGTGCATCAGTTCTCAACATGGTAAAAGGTACGCTCTGATATCTGTGAGATGCCACAACAATGGGAGGGCATATCGTGTCTAGAGCAATGGGCAATGTTATCCTTCTAGTGGATTTGAAAAGGGGGAGCCATTTTTTTCAGTACTTGTACAGCTGCTTAGATAAATGTCTGAATACTGCACACATTCCATTCAGTGCCTTAGACAAGAATTGATTTATTGCACTGAAAGTAAAATCCACACAACTCTGCATCCTTCTAGCACTATCATTAGCTAGTGGGAAATTCTGGAGTCTTGCTTTATTGTGTAAAAATGGATGTTTTCCAAATGAAATGGGAAAAGTAGATTTTACGAAAGTTAATCAACTCTTGTACTCTTTAGGGATACCTTTAGATGGCTAGCCTCTGTAGGTATCAAATAGCTTATTTGGAACCATTATAAGGCAATGCCTTCCTCACAGTTCTTGGTAATGAACTCTACATTCATGTTTAAAGGTCAGTGTATTGTGTCCCCTACCTGCTTCATTCTGCAGGCCCCAGAGAAATGAAGATGTAATTGAAGACTGTTTGTTTGCATTTGGATAATGGACAGAAGATAAATCTGACCCAATGGCCTAACTTTACTGAAGAGAGATTTCCAGGTTTTCTGCCTGTGCATGATTTCTTGTTCCATAGGCTGACAGAGCTGAAAAACACAGAAGGGGAGGTAGAGAAGTGCCTTGTTTCAGTCACAGTTTCTGATGGCTGATTTAGGGGCAGAAGGATAGGATTGGAAGGGTGAGCTCTCGAGTTGTGATGGAGGAAGCTTCATTATGCAATCTTCCCTCACCGAGAGGAAAAAGAATGAGGGCAAGTCTACACCTACTGGGAGATAGGTGCTGCAGTGATCAACCCCCCAGGTGTCAATTTAGTGGGTCTAATAAAAGTAATCACTCTGGTCGAGACTAGTTCTCCACCAGTGACCACTGGTCACTCTCTTGTTGATTCTGATACGTCATCAGAATGAGAGGTGTAAGGGAAGTCGACGGGAGAGTTTATCCTGTTAACCACCCACAGTGGAGCCTCCACAGCAATTCTACCTGAGAGCTATGTCAACTCCAACTACATTGCTAGCATTCTGTACCTGAGGATGACATTGCTCTGTAGTGTAGACCTGCCCTAAGGAGCAGAGGGTATGTCTACACTACAGCGTTACTTTGAAATATCTTATTTTGAGAGAGTTAATTTGAAATAAGTTATGTCGAAATAACGCATCTAGACACAAAATGCATTTCAAAATCGCGCGTCCACACTGAGTGGACTCTGAATCGCATTTAAGGCTGGTCGGAACCCATTCCGGCAGGGCACCAGGTCAGAACATACTGTGTGGGGCTGATGCCTGAGGCTATCTGAGGTCTGTGCTTAAAGGCCCCCTCACCCCGGACAGACAGTTCTCAGGTTTCCCTGCTTGCTTGTCTACCTCGATGAGGGACAGCAAAGCATTTTTGTCTCGGCATGCTCTGGTTGCCCTCACTTGGGACATCACAGCGCTCTGTAACATGGAGCCAGAGCTATCCCCGGGTGCTCTGGTGCTTCTCTTGGATGTGTTGCTGCGAGCCTGGCTGCACTTGCTGCAGGCTGCCATCCGAGAGGTCCACTGGGGGGCTGTCAGTATCCAGGAGGCCCTGTGGGAGAGCTTCCACCCTGAGGAGCATTAACAGTCTCCCTGGTGTACCTCACTGGGGGCTTGTGTCTCATTCCTCCCTCTCTTCCTTCCACTTACCCCTCCCTAACCCCCTTCCTGGTGTAAAATAAAATACACGTATTTTCATAAATACAAACTCTCTTTAATTAACAAAACGGGGTGGGGGGGGAGGAATGAAACTCTGGTGAGACTGGGGAAGGGAGGCGGGAGAAGGGACAGAGAGGGTGGGAGAGGGGAGGGGGAAAGCTGGGAGGAGGGAGCTGGAAAAGGGAAGCAAAGGGAAGAAGGGGGAGGGGAAGCTCAGGGCTCACGGTTGGGGGTCTCGCCAGGCCAACTGTCTCCCAGCACTGTGGGCGCGGGGGCCTCAGCATCCCCAGGGGGATGGAGGGGAGGGAGGAAGAAGCAGGAGGAGGAGGAGTGGGAGGAGAGGTAGCTGGGGGGCAGCAGGGGCTGGAGCGGCAGGAGGCAGCACGCTCTGCACCAGGGTCTGCAGGTGCTGGCAAATGGTACGGCCTTGGGCAAGCTGCTCCGGCTGGAGCTGCAGGTCTTCTTGCACCCAGTGCTGGAGGGTGCGGTGCAGGGCTCACAGTGCCTCCAGCTGCTGCTGCTGGTACCCTCTACAGCACGGGTGGGCCTGTGGATCCCTCGGGTGCGGGAGCACGTCCCGGGCAGGATGGTGCACCCTGCACACACAGCTAGTGCAGCTGTGGAGAAACAAGAGAAGTGGTAAGTTATCCCCGGAGACACTGGCTATGTCTCTACCCACGGCTTCTTGCGTGAGAAATATGCAAATGAGGCTAAGCGTGGAATATCGCCGAGCCTCATTTGCATACCTAATGAGCTGCCATTTTTGCAGAAGAGGCTCTTGCGCCAGCAGACGCTGTCTACGCTGCCCCTTCTTGCGCAAGAAAACGCCTCTTGCGCAATGCCGTTATTCCTGAAAATAATCAGCGTAGCGGAATTGCACAAGAGGCGTTTTCTTGTGCAAGAAGGGGCAGCGTAGACAGCTCCTTCTGGCGCAAAAGCCTCTTCTGCAAAAATGGCAGCTCATTAGGTATGCAAATGAGGCTCGGTGATATTCCATGCTTAGCTTCATTTGCATATTTCTCGTGCAAGAAGCCGCGAGTGTAGTCATAGCCAGTGGGTGAAACCCAGCCCCCCTCTGCAAAGTGAGGATGACCATTCCCTGCACCATCAGAGCTGATGTGCTTGCACACAGGCCATGTTCGGAATGTCCTGCCATCCCCGGGAGTGGGAGCTACCTCGAGACCACATCCATGCCCCTGTGGTGTATATAGTTTGTGGGGGGCGGGGGGAAGATGTCCCCTGCCTCTGTGTAGAGTGGCCTTGTGGAGGGAGGGTGTCCTGCTGTGTCCCACCCCGGAGTCAGGAGAATGTCATGTCTCCTCACACATGCGTGTGGCTAACAAGGCAAGGCCCCTGTGTGGCAGCTGGGGCCACATGCCCAGGGGTGACATGCCACATGCTTGCACATGCACAGGTTGCTGCATGATCCGTGGACAGCAAGGCCCACACATGCAGTCCCTGGTTTCGGTCCCCTCTCCCCCTCCCCCCCTGCATAAGGGGACAGTGATGGCACTCACATGTTGTTGCCTCCCTGGCCTGAGATGACACCGGCGACAGGTCCGCTGGGGCAGCTCGGGGGTCCTGCCTCATCGGGGTGGTGATGATGGCCCCCTCTGGCTCCTGGCTCTCCTCCTCCTCCTCCTCCTTGAGGCCCTAGTCAGGGCCCTCTGCCCCAGGGTTGAGGACTACCTGGAGGGCATGGACTGTCCCACCACCCAGGATGCGGCCCAGGGCATCGAAATAGGGGCAGGTGTGTGAGTCTGCCCCTGGTTGGAGCTGCCCCCGGTGGCCCTGGCATAGGCCTGCTGCAGCTCTTTGATTTTCATGCGCACCTGCTCTTGGGTGTGCATGTGGCCTTTGGTGGCCAGGCTGTCAGCCATCCACCTGTAGACGGCCATGTTCTTGCGTCTCATACCTCCCCGCAAACCTCAATCAGGTCCATGATCTCCGCACTAGACCAGGAAGGCGACCGACCGCCTTCTCCAGCCCCTGGCAGGCTCCTGGGAGCTGTGGGACTGGTCCTGAGGAGCGGTGGAGGGCTGGGTGTCGGTAGCTTGCTGGCTCATGTTGTGGGGCCACTGGGTCGGGCAGTGGCTGCTGGCTCTGGGCTGGCAGGCCTGGAGCTGGCACAGGCACTGTGGCCAGACTCTACCCCTTTAAGGGCTCCGGGGAGGGAGAGGAGTTTTCCTGGTTGTGCCCATAGTGGCCACCAGGACACCCTGGGAAAGGCTGGAGGCCCCCTATTTCGAAATAAGCGTCTACACAGCACTTCTTTCGATTTAGCTATTTTGAATTTGGCATTATTCCTCGTGAAATGAGGTTTACTAAATTCAAAATAAGCTCTCCGCTATTTTGAATTAATTTCGAAATAGCAGTTTGGCTGTGTAGACGCTAGGAAAGTTATTTCGAAATAACTTTGCTGTGTAGACGTACTGAGAGAATAGCTGATTCCTGAAGTTGCACTGGCTTCTCTCAGTATATCCACTGTACTCCTGAAATTGCCCTGCCTTGGAAGTAAGCCGCAAGATGCAGCTGGAGAGAGTCAGACTGATTTTACAAGGATAGAGGAAGGGTCAGGAGAAAAAATGGCAAACATAGCCAGCTGGTTTCACATAGAAGGACCTGTGTGTAGTATGTATCAAAGAAATGAAAATGAAGTAAAGGTCACAATATATTTTTCCAAGTTGCTTTTTATATCCAACCTGATGTAAGTCATAGGAAATGTCATCCATCATTGCCATAAGCAGTTGTCATTATCAGAAGAGACCAATGACTTATCTAGGCTGGTATCATAAGTCTGTTAGGGTATGTCTACAGTAACCCCCATATCGATCTAGGGAGGCTAATGAGGGTGACCGGAATTGCAAATCAAGCCCAGGATTTAAATATCCCGTGCTTGATTTGCATGTTCCCGGCCGGTCGCCCTTTTAGAAATTGACTAGCCCGAAGAAATTTAGGAATAAAGCCCTAAATTGAATTAGGTGGTATTCCTTGTGGAATGAGGTTTACCACCTAATTCGATCTAGGGGCTTTATTCCGGAATCCCGTTTCACTGCCGCGTGTAGACGCGGGCAGTTTCTTCGGGCTAGTCAATTTCTAAAATGGCGACTGGCCGGGAACATGCAAATCAAGCATGTTTAAATCCCAGGTTTGATTTGCAATTCCGGTCGTCCTCATTAGCCTCCTTAGATTGATATAGGGGGCTAGTGTAGACGTACCCTTAGTGTCCAATGCTAGTTCTTTCAGGAAAAAGGCAATTTCATCATCACCATTGCTACCCAATGCCAACTTCCTGTTCTCATAATATACATGCAGTAGCAATGATTTTCTGTGCATGGGGTATGTGCTTTCTCAATTTACCATTGATTATTAGAATACTAGCCAATTAGCCCGTCATAAGACAGGAGTTTCAGGTCTATCCTCCACGTCGGTCTTCTCTCCTGAGCCTCCAGTCTCTCGCTTCATCTCTCTTTCTCCTCCTCCTACTGCCTCCACACCCCGCTCTCTCAGCTATCCTCCGCCTCCTGCTTCTCTCTCCATCTCTCTCTTTCTCTTCTCCTCCCCCTCCTGCCTGTTACTCGGGGGACCACGGAGCCCAAACAGCTATTTGGGCTCCGCGCTCCCTGTGCTGCATGTGGAATGCAGAGCCCAAACAGTCGCTTGCGCCACTTGCTCTCCCACGGTGGCCCAGCTCAGCGGCGCAGAGGTCAGCCAAGTGCCACGGCGGGAGGCGAAGGATGTTACAGAGGTAACAGTGCCGCCCAGAGGCAACACCAAATGTTACACCGTTACAGAGTCACAGACTACTATATATATGATGTGCACGCCTAGGGATTGGTGAAAGGCCTCAGAACATGGAGGTTGCATCAATTTTAATGGGTGATGAAAGAAGCCATAATCTATGTGAAGGGTGCGGATGAAACCAGAGTCTTGATTGGTGCAGCGACTGACTGCGTGTGGAAGAGGGGAAGGAGAATAATACTGAAAAATTAATTAAGTTGGATGTTAGCAGAGTGAAACTGGTGTTTATTCCCTCCCCTCATCTTTCCTGGAGAGCTTGAACACGTATGGGAAATTGCTCATCTTGACTGAGCCTTGGAAGAAGTCTGAAGTTCTCATAATGGCAGCAAAAGACTGGAGAGATGAAGAGGCCAGGTCTCCCTTCAAGAAGTGAGGTATGTGGACCCGGGAAGGGACTCATTCATTACAGAAACTAGCAACCCAAAGTCAGGCACATAGCCACTGGAGTTCTATCTCTCTAAGGAAATCCCTTAAATGGGACAGTTTCAAACTGAATTGGGCCGAGGAGCAGAGAATATTCTGGAGAGGCCACTCCTGCACTGACCACGAGGGTTAGATTTAACACAATTTCTCCATCCATTTGGTTTCTACCACATCACAGAAATAGATACATGCAATAATTGACATGGACCACACAAATTCCTGATGTAACTGCATTGAATTGAGAGGAGTAAAAGCAAGGCTGCATTGGGACCCTATGAATACATCAGTATAAAATTGCATGGCTGCATCTAGACTGGCATGATTTCACGCAAATACTTTTAACGGAAAAGTTTTTCCGTTAAAAGTATTTGAGCAAGAGAGCATCTACACTGACATGGATGATTTTGTGCAAAAGATGTCTTTTGCGCAAAAGCATCCGTGCCAGTGTAGACGCTCTCTTGCTCAAGAACGCTCCGATGGCCAGTTTAGCCATCGGGCTTTCTTGTGCAAGAAATTAATTTGCCTGTCTACACTGGCCCTCTTGCGCAAGAATACTTGCACAAGAGAGCTTATCCCTGAGCAGGAACGTCAAAGTATTTGCATAAGAACCACTGATTTTGTACAGTACAAAGTCTCTGTTCTTGCGCAAATACTCGAGGCCAGTGTAGACAGGCGGCAAAATCTTGCCAGTGTAGACGCACCCATAGAATAACAGGAAAGAATGAACATGGCTCCCAGCTGGATTACTGGAGAGTCCTTTGTTTCTGAATTGTCTCATTTTGGTGAGTCAGATGCAGCACTTTCCTGACATGTCTGCCTTTCCTGTGTCAGAATGCCTCAGGCACTCGTAGCTCCAAGTTCCAAAGACTTTTCTTCTTGGTTTGAATTGCCCTCGTTTGTCACATATGACTGTCTCACTGATTTCTACATCAGCAAATATTTCTCATCCTTTTCCATGCATACTATACATGTGCACTACTGCCCATTTTTAGGTGCACTTGAGAAGTTCTTGGACAAAAAGGGACAGATCCTGAGCAGCTATCAATCAGCAGTGCACCATGAAGTAATTCTGTGCTGATTAGCACTGAACGGTATCAGTGGGAGGGCTTTGCCAGTCAAGTGCTGCGAGTCCCATAATGTAAATCACAGCAGTGGAGGACCTGACTCCAAGTCCCATGAATTAATAGAGAACAAGAACTCCCTGCGGCACCTCTCAGAGACATTGTTAGCGTGTGCTCTATGTGTCAATCGCAAAGAATGTGAGATGTTGTAATCATCAGTGGTTTGACATAGAAGCACTCATCCTGCTGCTGGGTTGTGATGACTGCAAACCAAGGCGCAAACACCTGGTTAGACTCCCCTCCCCCCCCGCACTCCTTCTGTAATCTCACCAGCAGGTGAGACTTAGATAATTTTATCTTGCTTTCCATGTTGTTTGAATTATCCTTATCTGTATCGGGAGATAGGAAGATTCCCCTTACTAGGAGCAGAGTTGGTTGAAATATTTCAAATGCATGCATGCGCGTGCACACACACACACACACACGCACACACACACACACACTTTCTCTTGACCTGTTATTTTTTGTATTTAGTTTCACATTTTTTAAATAAAGGTGGAAAATTTTGAAAAACAAATGTTCAGGCTCTCCCCCTTACTCCACCCGAATTAACTCTACTAGGAAGTAGTGTCAGAGAGTCTCTCAAGCAGTTTGTTCTCTCTCTCCTCATCTCTGCACTTCTGCATCTCCACAAAAGTTCAGTTTTAGACCTTTAATCAGGAATAGCAATGGCTGATTTTGACCCCGAGGAGCAGTAGTTGCTATGATTACCAAAGCACCCAAACAGGATTTCCTGATGCCACGTTTCATTACCACAGTTCGGATTACTTGGTTTCTTTCACCCTGCTTCTACTGAGGCCACCCGGCCATCCAGCCTGACCCTCTTTTTCTTCCTGTGCTTTCTCATTTACAAAAGATACTTTGGCCTGATTCTCTTCTTGCCTTTCATCTTGTCCCATCATTTATACGTGAACAAAGGGGGGCTGTAAGACGTGTCAGAGAAGGGCTCTGATGTGATGGTGTTACACTCACTGGCTACGTCTACACTGGCCCCTTTTCCGGAAGGGGCATGTAAATTTCACGAGCCGTCGTAGGGAAATCCGCGGGGGATTTAAATATCCCCCGCGGCATTTAAATAAAAATGTCCGCCGCTTTTTTCCGGCTTTTAAAAAAGCCGGAAAAGAGCATCTAGACTGGCCCCGATCCTCCGGAAAAAGTGCCCTTTTCCGGAGGCTCTTATTCTTACTTCAAAGTAGGAATAAGAGCCTCCGGAAAAGGGCACTTTTTCCGGAGGATCGGGGCCAGTCTAGACGCTCTTTTCCGGCTTTTTTAAAAGCTGGAAAAAAGCGGCGGACATTTTTATTTAAATGCCGCGGGGGATATTTAAATCCCCCGCGGATTTCCCTACGACGACTAGTGAAATTTACATGCCCCTTCCGGAAAAGGGGCCAGTGTAGACGTAGCCACTTTGTATAGCTGTAAATGACACACTGTGCCGGTCAGTTGAGAATCAGGCGCTGACTCCTCTCCTCGGCAGTCTTCAGCTCAGACTATAAATCCTGATCCAAAGCCAAGCGAAGTCAATGCAGGGTTCCTGTTGACTTCAGTGGGCTTTAGGTCAGTCCCTTGGAGAGCAGTTGGAAAATTATTGCAGGGCAATCTTTATGAACGTCCCCATGAGTACAAATCACAAACTCACTCTGTGGGGGTGTGCCCCAGCCCCCACTAGTGTAGCAGTAATTTTGCTGCTTTACCATGCTAGTCATACTCCCTGCTGTGGAGAGCTCAGAGCTAGAAGAGAATGGGATCAGCTGGGGGGCTTTACCAGTCAGGTGCTGTGGGCCCCATAACTTAAATCACAGCAGAATTAAATTGGTGATATTTTGGCCCAGCAGTTTTCCTCTCCTCTAAGAGCCAAACAGCATCTTATTGCAAAGCATATTGTAGCATTTCTATGGCAACTGCTTCATCAGCTGTGAAAAATCTTCCTGACTCTGCAGAGTGGGGACTGCCAAACAGCTTCTTTTCTCTTTTGCTTTGGAAAATGGAAGGGTTTGCCAACTGTTGTTCTCTTTGCCACCCCTCCCCCCCGAATAACATGCCAGACATTATACAAAGCTGATTGGCCGTTGCTTAGGAACCCATGAAATCACTGGTACCATGGAGAACCAGGCACACTTACCCTTTCAGGGCTTGGTTCTGGTTTGGACAAGATAACGCATGGGGACGTGAACCTGGGGAACAGGTGAAATGGTGTGATCATTTCAGTGAGGCAAACAGAAGAGGAGCTGATATTAACTATTATTACACTGGGGTGGGGATTGGGCACAGACAGAGAAGAAAGAATAATTTCCAAAACAGACAGGGTATGTCTACACTACAAAGTTAATTCGAACTAACAGACGTTAGTTTGAATTAACTTTGATAGGTGCTACATTAGCGATCCGCTAGTTTGAACTTAATTCGAACTAGCGGAGCACTTAATTTGAACTAGGTAAACCTCATTCCACAAGGACTAACGCCTAGTTTGAATTAACTAGTTCGAATTAAGGGCTGTGTAGCCACTTAATTCGAACTAGTGGGAGGCTAGCCCTCCCCAGCTTTCCCTGGTGGCCACTCTGGCCAACACCAGGGAAACTCTTCTGCCCCCCTCCCGGCCCCGGAGCCCTTAAAGGGCCACGGGCTGGCTACACAGTTTGTGCTAGTTGCAAGCCTGCCAGCACCCAGCCAGCAAACCCTGCACCTGCCACAACATGAGCCAGCCACCCGATGCCACCCAGCCCTCCCCCTCTTCCAGGCTGGCGGCTCTCAGGAGCCTGCCCAGGGCCGCAAGAGGCGGGTGCCCGCTTGGTCAGGTGCGGAGATCGTGGACCTCATCCAGGTTTGGGGGGAAGCCTCCAATGTCCACGATCTCCGCACTAGGCACAGGAATGTGGCAGTGTACAGCCGCATGGCTGCCAGCCTGGCCGTCAGAGGCCACCAGCGGACCCGGGAGCAGGTCCGCTGTAAAATCAAGGACGTGCGCAGTCCTACTCCCGGGCCTGCCAGCCAGGGGCCGACCCAGAGGCCTGCCCCCACTTTCAGGCCCTGGACCGCATCCTGGGGGCTCACGCCGTCCCTGCCCCCCGGGTGGTGATCGACCCCGGGGCAGAGGGACCTGTCCCTGACACCGAGGAGGAGGAAACGGAGGACACCGAGAGCCAGGAGCCTGTTGGGAGCCTGCCTAGCACCCAGGACCCCCGAGGAACCACACAGACCACATCGCCTGTGTCGTCTGAGGCAGGGGAGGCCTCCACATGTGAGTACCATCATGCTCCCCTGATGTGTACGGAGGGGTGGAGGGAGAGGGAGCCCAGGGACCGTGCGCCTGGGCCTTGCCCACCATGGAGCAGCAGCTGGGTGTCATGCAGGGGCCTTGGCCTTGCAGAGGGGGGCTGGGTTTCATCCACTTTGTCCCCAGGGAGAACTGACCGCTGCTCTTGTTTCACCACAGCCGCAGCACCTGGGACTGCAGGGCGCACCACCCCGCCTGCAACAGCCACCCTTGCCCAGGCCAGCATGCGTGCCAGGAACCAGGAGGACTACCAGCGGTGGCACATCCGGTTCCTGGAGCAGCTGCTCCGCAACCAGGAGCACTGGGTCCGGGAGGACATTCGGCTGCACCAGCTGAGTTTGGAGGCGCTGGAGGAGCAGGGCCGTGCTCTCAGAGGCCACCTCCAGACCCTCGTTGACCTGTTCCTGCCTCCTCCTGCCCCAGCTCTCACTCCTCCTCCCACCCCTGCTCCCCCTGCTGCCTCTGCTCCCCCTCCCACTTCCTCCACACACCCCGTCCCTCCTGCCCCACCCTCCACACTCATTACCCCCCAACGCCCCCGCCCCCGCAGTGCTGCAAGACGGGAGAGCCAGCCCGACCCCCAACCCTGAGATTTCCCTTCCCTTCCTTCCCTTCCACCCCCTTCCAGCTCCCTCCTCCCATGTTTCCCTCTCCCCTCTCCCACCCTACTCCTCCCTCCCCCCCCAGCTATGTAAAATAAAAAGAGATTTTTTTTGCCAAAACAGGTGTCTTTATTTGAGATTAGGAATGGGAGTTAGGGAGGGGAAAGGGGAAGGGAAAGGGGGGGGAGGGTGGAAGAAGGCCCCAGTGGGGCATGCAGGGAGAGTTCAGTCCTCCTCCTCCACATGGAAGCTCTCCCGCAGGGCTTCCTGGATCCGGACGGGCCCCCCCCCCCCCCCCGCTGGGCTTCCCGGACGGCGGCGATGCGGGGCTGAGCATAGTGGCCAGCCATGCGCTCAGCCTCAGCCATCCAGGCTGGCAGGAAAACCTCCCCCTTTCGCTCGCACAAATTGTGCAGCACACAACATGCTGCCACCACGGGAGGGATGTTGTGCTCTGCGAGGTCGAGACGAGTAAGGAGGCATCTAAATCAGGCTTTCAGTTGCCTGAAGGCCCCCTCTATCACGATGTGGGCCCTGGTCAGCCTCGCATTGAAGGCCTTGTGGGAAGGGTTGAGGTGCCCCGTGTAGGGCTTCATCGGCCAGGGCTGTAGGGGGTAGGTCGCATCCCCCCCATCAGGCTCACGGGCATATCCACGTCCCCGACCCTGATGTGGCGGTCAGGGAAGAAGGTCCCGGCATGCAGCCTCTGGCACACGGAGGAGTTCCAGTACACCTATGCGTCATGTGCCTTGCCGGACCAGCCCACATTAATGTCCGAGAACTGGCCCCAGAGGTCACACATGGCCTGCAGGAGGACGGAGAAGTACCCCTTTCGGTTGACATACTGGGAGGCCTGGTGTTCCGGGGCACGGATGGGGATGTGTGTCACGTTGATGGCCCCCCCCGCAGTTGGGGAGGCCGAGGGTGCCGAACCCCCGAATGATGGCGTCCGGGTCGGTGAGGCGGATCACCCTGTGGAGCAGCACCCGGTTGATGGCCTTGACCACCTGTGGAGAGACACAGAAAAGCACGAATCAGTGGGGCGCCCGGGTGGCTGGGAGTGTTCGTGCCCTGGCAGTGCCCCGCGCCCCACTCCTGGAAGCAACACCCCTGGGTACGGCCGGGAGAGACCGGCCCCTCCGGTGCGGGGCACTTTCGCCTCCTCCTTCCCATCCCCCCATTTTCCCTGGGGCGGCCCATCCCCTCCTTGCAGCCCCCCTCGCCCCTGGCCCAGTGGCCGGCGAGTGCCGTACCTGCATGAGCACTGCTCCAATGGTGGATCTCCCCATGCCGAACTGGTTCCCGACGGATTGGTAACTGTCCAGTGTGGAGAACTTCCAGAGGGCGATGGCCACACGCTTTTGGAGGGGGATGGTGGGCCTCATGCGAGTGTCCCTTCTGCGCAGAGGAGGGGCGAGCCACTCGCAGAGCTCCAGGAAGGTGTCCCTCTTCATCCTGAAGTTGTGGGTCCACTGCCTGTCTCCCCGGCGCTCCAGGACGATGCGGTCCCACCAGTGGCTGCTGGTGTCCAGACGCCAGATGCAGCGGGGCACACCAGCGCCCGGGCACCACCGCAGCTGCTCCATGGCCCCCAGGGCAGCCAGGCGGAGAGGGAGGGGGCTGACGTGCACCAGGTGGTGCCAGGCAGCCTCCAGCCATTGCTGGTAGGCTTGCAGCAGCAAGTACAGAAACTGCACCAGAAAGTGCAGGGTAAGCTCTGGCTCCATGGCGGCCCCGAAGGGAACCACCAACACAGATGGGCGCAGAGAAAAACGCTTTGCTGTCCCTCGGCGAGGTAGGCAAGCAAGCGGAAAAGCTGAGAACTGGCTGTCCAGGGGGGTCCCTTTAAGCACGAGCCTCAGACAGCAGCCACACAAAGCAACTACTGACCTGATGCCCTGCCAGAACCGGTTTCAGCCGCCCTTAAGTGCTCCCCAACATCCAATCAGTGTGGACGTGCTAGTTCGAATTAGCAAAACGCTAATTCGAACCAGTTTTTAAGTCTAGATGCGCTAATTCGAATTAGCTTAGTTCAAATTAACTAATTCGAACTAAGTTAGTTTGAATTAGCGCTGTAGTGTAGACATACCCATAGGGATAATCAGCGATTAATGTCACTTGGACAGTTTTAGGATGAGGTTCATTCAATATGTGTGAAAAAGCGCAAGGTGTGCATTGATACCTGACTCTGTAAGAAGTGTGGGACTCTAGATCAATAGAATCTATGCGCCAAGTGTTTGGAAGAGAGGGGTCTAGAAGAAAAATAAGTCACATAAGAGGTTAAGAAGGTCTAAGTTAGAATAAGACCACTGCTTTTTAGACAGCCTTCTGGGTCCCTTTGTACTGCTAAATAGATCCAGCACATTGGAGAATTCCTTCCTTTCTTAAGTCTGCGATGTTCTAAAGGGAACACATTGGTTAGTCTGTTTGCAGCATCAAACCCATGAAACTGTTTGTTTGAGACTGTGAGTGATACACTGTTTTCCACTCTGATGTCTTCTTCAGTGGTACATTCCATGGTCAAAGAAGAAATCGGACAGAAGTTTCTTTTGGCTTCATCATGGGGGGTAAACAGAGATGCTTTGGGGGAGTTTTGCTGCAGGGGAGAGATTTGCCAAGTTGACATTGTTTGGGTATTGACAGAGGGTATGTCTACACTACCCTCCTAATTCGAACTAGGAGGGTAATGTAGGCATACCGCACTTGCAAATGAAGCCCGGGATTTGAATTTCCCGGGCTTCATTTGCATGAAGCCGGCCGGCGCCATTTTTAAATGCCGGCAGTTCGAACCCTGTGCCACGTGGCTACACGCGGCACGGAGTAGCTAGTTCGGATTAGGTTTCCTCGTGGAATGAGGAGTACAGCTAGTTTGGATTAGGAAGCCTAATCCGAACTAGCTACTCCATGCCGCGTGTAGCCGCGCGGCACGGGGTTCGAACTGCCAGCATTTAAAAATGGCGCCGGCCGGCTTCATGCAAATGAAGCCCGGGAAATTCAAATCCCGGGCTTCATTTGCAAGTGCGGTATGCCTACATTACCCTCCTAGTTCGAATTAGGAGGGTAGTGTAGACATACCCAGAGAGAACAAATATCTCGTGACTGAGCCAAATGTGCCCACCTGCCTCATGTTAATATGAACTGCTGCAGGCATGAAGACATTCTCCATGGAAAGAGAAACAGAGGTCTTGAGTTTGGCTGTCCTTGTTGCATGAGACAGTACTGTGGCTTTAGGCCACAGCTGGACTGATATTCTTAATAGGAGCAGGCAAATTAAACTGAGTTGCTAAGTGAGGCTAGGGGGAAAATGGAGAAGGAAATAAAGAAACTCACAATTGGTTAATAAAATATTGATGTCAAACTGCTTGAAGAATGCAAAATGCCTGCAGAAGGGGGCAGGACTGTGTCGTTTCAGAGTGAACGTGACTGGGATCTGTGGGATTGTCACCTCAGCCTTACAGAGACTTTGGAAGGGAGCCTAGCTAAGTATCCCTTAAGAGCTGCAAGCATAACTCAAAGCAAGTTCTTCTGCATATGAATTACATTGTACAGACTAGTTGCACTAACTCAGTCTGCCCTTATGCGCGTTGGGGGAGAGGAAAGGGGGCAATTGTTTTCAACGTGCCAGAGCCATGGTTCAGAGGATATCAAAAGCCACCATCTTGAGGACAGAATTCTTGTTTTCTTAAGGGCCAGAAGGGACCTTTATAGTCAGATGGTCAAATTAGGTGTGTGACATGGGCAATGGAAGTTCAGGAGGTTGACTGCTGATGCAATTGAGGGAGATGGGTTCAGCTGATGAATAGATGCAGTGAACAGAGTCTGGAACCATGAGTCACTCTTTAGTCGTCAGTCTCTACTACTAACCTGAAAGGTGGAGGCGGTGTACCCCACTGAGGGGAGACATTTGTGGGAGTCGGGGAGACTTGAGTCCTGTTCTCAGCCTTGCCACTAATTTGTTCATCTGTAGAATGAGGACTGTGATGCTGACCCCCCTCTTGTAAAGCACTCGGAGGGTGGCATAGTTCACGAGAAGTGCTGCTGTAGAAGTGCTGTATATTGCTATGCAGCATTGGGAGACTTCTTGTTTAGAAGGCACTTGGAGTGTCTCAGAAGAAAAGGTGCTCTCTGAGTATAAAGTGTGCATTGTAATCCAGCCTTGCTGCTTACTGCGGAGAAAGAAGAACGAGGCTTAGAGGAGAGGATGAGAGTCACAGCTCTGAAGAATAGACCCTTTGCCACAATATATCATTTAAAAAAAAGAAGAGTGAGGGAGCTGATAAGAGGCTTCTTTCCACTGACCTTCCTCAGGAAGGACACACACAGAAAAATGTATCAGACACCTTTTCACTGTGGCTGGTTTTATTTTCCTGCTTCATTTTAAAGTTGTTTATGAAGTGATTGAAAGCAGCTATTTATTCTTTCCAAAGGAAACCTCTGTGAGGTTTCATAGGCCCTGCTGGGCCAATACTATATTCTCCAGGATGCTAATGTGACCTTTGTATTCCTTTAATACCATAGTAAATGTAGAGGGGGGCGGGGGGGAGAGAGATGGCAGTGTTAAAAAAAAAAACCCTCACAAGTCTGGCCATCAGAATCCAGAACCCAACTTGAAACCCCCCATTGATCTTGTGTCTGTTCCCTGTAATGAACCCACACGGCCCAGATCAGCAGTGATCTCTAGTGCTCCTGTAACCAACGGGCCATTATATATTCAGATCAATTTGCTTTATTTGAGGGGGGAATAGGCTTGCTGCTCTTATGGAGACCCTGCAGCTCCTCCCTCATTGCTTAATTCCTTCCACCAAGGTAGCTTAATGTGTTCAGTTTGGCCAATATCTTGAAAAAGACAATTACTGGATGGCATTTTATGCTTCCTTTCCCGTGTTCTCTGTGTACTTGTATACCAGGCTGCAGACCATGGCCAAGCTTTTAGAAAATGACCATAGATTTGGGAGGTTTCCATTTCTGAGAGTTCAATGTAAAACTCCTAAAGGGGGGCTTGATTTTCAGGGGTTAATGCTCGGCACTTCCTGAAAACATGGGCATCCAAAATCATTAGTCGTTTTTAAAAATCTTGCCCTCGGGGAGCAACTAAGCCAGTGACGTGCCCGAAATGTCAGGGGAGAGGAGATGATATTTACAGGGTACCATTTTCAAAGCATCTCAACTGACTCAGGAGCCTAAGTCAAACTTTCAAAAGGGACACTTAGAACTGTTAGTGGGACTTCAGCACCTAAATCTTTTGACATTTTTATCCCAGCCTGTGGGTGCTTCTCTTTCATCTACAGGAAGATCCCCAAACATGGGAGTGAGCTAAGCTGAGCTATCCAGAGCCATATTCAAAGATGAGACTAAAAGACAATAGGGATTGTGATGGGGAATCTGCCCCAGACTGGCCAAACGAGAGTTATAGCCAGCCCTGGGAGATGGCTGAGATGGAGGAGCCCGCAGCTGAAACCTGTAGCAGCTAATTAAAACCCAGCTGGGATAGTGTAAATAAGGGCTCCTGGAATGGAGGAGAGGATGCTCTTGCTATGGAGGTAGAAGGGACCTGGCTGCTGGTAGGCTAGAGAGGGTACCCGACACAGAAGTGCCAGGGAGCTCTGGCCAGGCAATCTCCCAAGGCCTGAGGGCACTAGGGCTGCAGGGAGGCAGCAGGTCCACACTCCCCTTGCCAATGCTGAGTGGGCATTTCAGACTGCACTTTGCCTGAGGCAGGGGCTGGATGATGACCGGCAGTGGGTCACTGAGGCAAGCTAGATGTAGGGGATTTGTGGGTTCTAGGGAGGGAGGACCACAGAGTGCAGTGGCACTGCCACAGAGCAGTACTCTGAGGAAGGGCACAATGAGCCGAGAAGGACACAGGGCCTGCAGCCACTCAGGTCCCTTCTGAGGGCGAGACACAGGCCAGCAAAGGAAACTCTGAGGCTGAAGAGCTAGTTCCCAAGGAGACCAGCAGGAGGCGGCAGAGTGGTGAGTAATAACCGTTACCAGCATCTACTCTAATGTAACTTACACAACTTTCCAGTCTCCTCCAGGTGTATTCTGTGCCAACTTTATCTGGATTTTCTCATACTTATGGGCAGATTTAGAGGTGATGCCAGTTGGATCATCCTTCATAATTTTCACTCCTTGGAGCTACATCCACCTATCCTATCAATGTCTAAGGATGGGGTTGAGGAGGGAGTCTAAGTTGGTGTAACTTCGAAGCAGAAATTCTGAAACAAGGGGCAGTGTGGGCTCTGCTTAAACCTACTTAAGCACCTGAGCATATGAATTACACCATCTCAGACTTCCTTGAAAGTAGATGGTAGTATAAGTGTAGGCAGCTGTATGAGAATCTAAAATAACCTGTGAAAATAGTGCCCAAATTCTTCCACTGTTTCCTCCAGGAGGTAGTTGGCAGTGCTTAAAACATATAGCTTCATTCTGAGCCGTTGATGTGTGTCCACAGAGTGCACTTCTAGTGTCCGCAATCGACATGGCAAATAAAGGACCTAGATCTGGAAGTTTTTAAAATGCTGCAAAACTCTGAGGCCCTCTAGTCCATCATCCAACTTTCAGCAGTCTATTGTGTGCAGAAGTGTTGTCCAGCTACAGTACCTAACGTGCCTGCCTCGGTCACTCTGGCACAGAAAAATATTTCCCCAGTTTCCTCCATATTTGCCCTCCACCAAGCTACTGTAGCCAGCCGTCCTGGGTCTGTCACACTAGTCAAAGCTGCTCACTCTTAAACAAGTTTGGTTGGGTTTTTTTCTATCAAGTGAATTTCATGCTGCTGAGCGTGGCAGGATAAGCAGCCCTGGACAATGAAATCCTCAATAAAGCCACAGCAAGCGTCTCCCATCGGCACGTTTCACCTCTTACCTGGAGAACGCTCCTCTCAGGCCAGACCATTCTTAACATTCTATTTAATTCTCCACTTCTCTGCGGCAGCTGCCAACGAAAGTGACGGCTGCAGTGGTGATTTGAACACATCCCCACCTGGGAGCCAGCATGAAGGCTTCATATTATTTCACGCAGCCATCAAAAGGAAAGAACATTTAGCCACTTTCAATGGGCTCCCTCCATACCATTTACGTCCTCTCCCATGTAATCCCTCCCAAAGCCTGTCCTCCTTTAAACTGAGACTGATTTATTATTGGCATGACACTAGCAGCTAGTGCTCCTAAAAATGGGAGCATGGGGCTCCTTCTAACCTAGTCATTTTTTTACAGCCATGATTATCGTAGCAGCTGAGCAGATACCGTGTTTGTTCAGCACCTGGCACTATCAGGCAACTTTACTGTCTCAACGGATCAGACAAATGGGGGATTGGGAGAGGGGCAAGAGAGGCACAGTGAGGGGAAGAACCTCTGCCAAGCCTTCCCCGTTCTGCTCCTTAAAATTCTCCTCTGCTATGACGCCTACAAAAACAAAAAAGCCAACCCTCACCAATATTTAGGCAACACAGGTGTGTTATCACTGCTGCTTCTTATGGTTGGCCGTTTTAGCCTCCTTGTTACCTTGTGCTCCCCCATCTGCAGTCTCTTGTCCTATATTCAAACAGAAATCTCCTTAGGCAGACATTGCATTTTTCTTATATGTTTATAGAGCTCCTATGAGATCCTGGGCTATGCATACATCCCCTAGACTATAAAGCACTTGTGAGCAGGGACTGTCTTTTTGTTCTGCATTTGCACGATGGAATCCTGGTCCGTGACCATGGCTTGCAGGTGCTATCACAGTATGAATAATTAGTGCCAGTCAGAGCTAGGAATAGATGCCAGGACTCCTTAGCCCCAATCCAATGGTCACCCTTCCTCCTGCGGCTTATGGCCTCTAGCCTCCCTCGTCAGCATCCAGAACACACCCTAGTTGACAGGGAGATAAGAAACCTTTGAAGACCAAAGATGCAGAATTCGCAGGAGACAAAAACACTGCTGCTCCAGTGTCCCTCATTTACAGGGCAGGCGATCTGCAGTGTTGCAATGCCCCATGGATTTTCTCATAAAAGAATGAATAGGACAGGCGTTCCTGGCCCACTGAGTTGATTTTTAGTGTGTTGATGTGTATGAAATTATCTAGTCAGAGAGAAAAGAGATTGAACTGATTTTCTGAGATGTAATATCACACTCTGTATATTGAAAACCGTAGTAATTTGATAACAGCTGTCACCTCCATCCCATAATCTTCTTCTACTTAAATAAACTGCCATGGAACAAGAGGCCTGTCTTTAATTTGATCTGCCATGCCTTGTTGGAAATGAAACACTCCTAGCTGGCAGAGGCTGATGACATCTGGCTTTGGAAACATTGTGTTACTGTCTGCTTAGGCAGAGTCCTTCTTTGTCTCTCACTTCCTTTCCATCTTGTTTCAAGGTCAGGGCAGACTAGTGGACATAGGCACCTCTCAGACAGCTGTGAGGGAAGATCTTGTGCCCCCGAGTCCCTGCTGTCTCATGCTCCAAGAAATGAGCCAACCTCCAATTATTGGGATGAGGGGGTTAAGATGAAACTTTCCCTTTGGGCAAATTATCCCGTAACTGTTGTGCTTCTTGTACCTTCCTCTGAAGCTCCCACCTCTGTTGGACACCAGAATGTTGAACTAGTTGGACCTCTGGTCTAGTCTGGCCTGGCAGTTCCTATGAGCACAATCATCCTGGCATTCTGATATGCTGGTGGTTGTAAAGTATGACTCTAAAGAGAGGGGTGGTAATCAGTCGGGGAGTGTTTTCCCTAAACATCAACACCGACTCATGGCAGGAATTGCATTAGCTATTGTATCTCCGAGGTTCTTGTTTACTCCCCCTACTCTCCATTTACACCACATTTTATTCTTGAAACACACTCTCAGTTTATGGACGCAAAAAATCCCCTTCCCTAACTCCACTGCAGGGACATTTATTTGATGAGGATCAATGAAGAGGCCTTCCCTCTCCAGTGGGTTGAAAATGGTTGATAGATGGACAGACAGGACCTTGTGCCCTGGGGTGAGCTGCGAGTGGTTGGGACAGATGGGTGGTCAACTGACAATGCTGAAAAAGCTTTCACTCTGCACCAGGGCTGGAAATAGTGAGAATGGAGACAGGAAATACACTGAATGTGTTCGCCCTGTACTGAGCTCAAAACAGTGGCAATCATGGGTAAGCAGGAACAATGCACAAGAAGCCTCTCTCTACCAAAGGTGATGAGAATAGATAATAACCTGACCTTCCTATTTAATACCCCAGGATGGACTGCTGTACCTTACACATCCTGCATTCTGTGACTGAAAAAATGAGGACTCCTGTGACACCTTCAAAAACTAACAGATTTATATTGGGCATGAGCTTTTGTGGGTAAGAACCACGTGGTTGGGAATTTCCACCCCATGCATCTGACACAGTGGTTTTTACCCATGAACGCTTATGCCCCCAAATAAATCTGTTAGTCTTTAAAGGTGCCACGGGACTCATTGGTTGTGCAGATACAGACCAATTCAGCTAGTTACCCCTCTGAGATGTGTCTCTAATTTCAGTAACTAGGGACTATAGAACAAAGCAGAGCATCTGTTTTATACAGGTGTTCGAGCACCTCCTGTGACTTGCATGGAATGCCTCTATTAATGCAGCCTACAATTGCAAAAGCAAAAAAAAGGAAATGCAACAGCATTGTATTGCTGACTCATGCTGAGGCTGTGATCACCACAACTCCCACGTACTTCTCAGTAGTGCTGCTGCCAAGCCAATTTCCCCCCTGTTCTGTATTTGTGCATTTGCTTTTTTTCCCCTAGACCTCTTTGAAATCCTGGAGGGTGGCCAGGCACGAGCTCGCCCACTTCTAAAGGACCCTCCCCCATGTTTCTCCGCTAGAGTATAGCACCTTAAACATAAGAACGGCCATACTAGGTCAGACCAAGGGTCCATCTAGCCCAGCATCCTGTCTGTCGACAGTGGCCCCCTAGCATTGTCTTGGTTGAATTTCATTTTGTTGTCGATAGCCTCATTCTCCACCAAGACCCCTCTGAATTTTAGCTCCATGCTCCAAAGTATTGGCAATTCCCCCACCATCTTTGTGTCATCTGAAAACTTTTTCAGTTTGCTCTCTGTACGTACATCCAGGTCATGAGTAAAGTCGAGAAACAACACGAGCCCCAGAACAGATCCTTGTGGAACCCCATTTGAGACCTCGCTCCATCGTTCAGAATCTAGCATCCATGCCATCTAGAGCTGCCTGCCGGGCCCAGAAGATGATGCTGGCTGCAAACTCGGAGCATGGGATGAGGATGGGTGGGGATCTGTATCATCCAGTGCATTCATGTGGAATGTGCAAGCAGATGCCATGGTTACCACTGGGCATGCATATTCCACTTGTTGAGAATTGGCAGACAACAGCAACCATAGCTGGGTGGCCACAACACCAATTAGCATCTGGAAGAGCTATCTGCAGCAAAGGGTAGTATTCTTCCAGTTGTCCTGTGATACATGGGGTTCCATCCAAATGCTGGCTCCTCCTGTGATTCAATTTCCAGCAGTGAGAGCTGATAAGCAATAAGACCTAGGTAATGCTCCTAACAGAGAGAATTCCGGTGAAGGGCAGACAGTGACAAACTGATTTCCTCCCTCCTAATTAAAATAAAACTAGGTAAGATAATTACTACTTGATTCAGCATTTGTACTAAATTAATTAGGGTTGGGAGATTTTTTTTAATTGCATGTGACTTGTTTAGGTATTTTTAATTTGCAGTATTTGATCCAGCTATTTTTTCAAACTAGTAAATAATACTTGAGGCATTTTCTGAAATGAGAACTCCCGTATAAAGATGCTTATGCACCTGCAACCAAGTTTTCGGGCAGGCATCATGAACAGGAGTGTAAGCCCTTGGGTTTCTCCATGTTCTTCTAATGCACCCCATCATTGTTATTAAAAACAACATTGGCAGCACAATACCTGGCTATGGTCTTTCCTCTGCCATTGTCTCACTTTGGGTGTGTCTAGACTACATGCCTCCATCGATGGAGGCATGTAGATTAGACAGATAGGCAAAGGGAAATGAAGCTGCGATTTAAATAATCGCAGCTTCATTTAAATTTACATGGCTGCCGCGCTGAGCCGACAAACAGCTGATCAGCTGTTTGTCGGCTCCGCGCGCTAGTCTGGACGCGCCGCGCCGACCTGAAAGCCTTTTATCGACATCCCCCTTATGTCTCTTAGGATGAGGTTTACAGGGGATGTCGATAAAAGGCTTTCATTTCGACAAGGGAGCGTCCAGACTAGTGCCTGGAGCCGACAAACAGCTGATCAGCTGTTTGTCGGCTCAGCGTGGCAGCCATGTAAATTTAAATGAAGCCATGATTATTTTAATCGCGGCTTCATTTCCCTTTTTCGAATACACAAATCTACATGCCTCCATCGACGGAGGCATGTAGTTTAGACGTACCCTTTGTGACCTTAGGTTAGTCATTGGGGCCTGTGCTATACCCTAGAGGTGTGTCTAGACAACATGGTTCCGGCGACGGAGCCATGTAGATTAGGCAGGACGGAAAAGGGAAATGAAGCTGCAATTTAAATAATTGCTGCTTCATTTAAATCAAAACGGCGCGGCAGTATAGATGGGGATTTGCCAACCCCAGAACCCTTCGTCGGCAGATCCTTTATGCCTCATTTTATTCTCAAAGGCACAATTCAGTGCCACACAGACGATAGACATCTGGATGCTGTTAATACCTTTGAAATCTCCCCTCTTAATCTTCGGTCTTTGGATTTCTCACCTCTAAAGAGGTGTCAATGCTACTGACCCGTATTTATGAAGCTCAGTGAGGGCTTTTGAAGATATAGGTAAAGTAAGTCAAAGTGTTATTTTGTTTAACTATTAAAATTTGACCTTCCCATGATCCTTGTGAGGAAGGTAAAGTAGTAACTTCATTTCACCCACGGGAAGTTGACACAGTGAAAACACTTGCTGCAACTCAAGTGTCCTCTAATATTAGGTGTCCCAATTTTTGGGTGTCTAACTTGAAACAGCTAGGTCTTGAGTTTTCAGAGACACTGTCCTGACCTCCTTCGAAGACATGTGCTCAGCACCTCAAAGTCAAGCCCTAGATGTTTCTAGTTGAGCACACAAAAAACAAGCACACGAAAACAGGGTTATTTCTGAAAACGTGAGCCTAAGTAGCTTGCTCCATGCTCCAGACCGGGCTGGTGTCAGAGCAAGCTATGGTAGTAATTCTTGTCTCTTACATGGCACTTTCCATCCAGAGATCTCAAAGCCCTTAGCAATTTGAATGTATTTATCTTTACGCAGATAGCTGTGCAATAGGGCACCACTTGTTATCTCCATTGTACAGGTATGGAGGTACAGAGAGACTAAGTAACCTACCTAATTCTGTGGCAGTCAAGGATAGACGAACTTGTCTTTCTTAGTTCTGAGGCTAGTGAGCTATCCACTGGATCATCCTTCCTTTAAAGTTATGTTGTTGAATGTGTCCAAACCTTTTTGTCTAGATTTCCCTGCTCAGCCAGGAGATCATATGAGAAATGGCAAGCAACAAATATGTAGCACTTGAAAGACTAACAAGATGGTTTATTAGATGATGAGCTTTCGTGGGCCAGACCCACTTCCTCAGATCAAATCATTTGATCAGATTTGATCTGAGGAAGTGGGTCTGGCCCACGAAAGCTCATCGTCTAATAAACCATCTTGTTAGTCTTTCAAGTGCTACATAGTCCTGTATTTTGTTTCAGCTACACCAGACTAACACGGCTACATTTCTATCACTATTCAACAAATATGTAGGCTGTGTTAAGGAAATTATTCTGGGCATCGTATGTTATGGGGGAAGTGGCGCATAAGAAGGTTGTTGTTTTGATCTATGTATATCAGTACAGTGCTAGTCACTCAGGCGATGTCTCCACTGCACCGTAGCTCAAAATAGCTTATTTTGTACTTTGTCAGCGCCAAATTTTGAAATAACCCACTATTCCAAATCATCCCTTACTCCTTGTGGAATGAGGTTTACAGGGATGTTAGAATAGTGAGCCTGTTATATTCGGAAATAATGGGCTTGCTGTGAAGATGCAGGATAGTGATTTAGGGATATGCTGGTATCCCGAATTAGCGCTGCAGTGTACACATAGCCATACAATCTAAAATGAGCAGGCTTTCTGCACCTTAGAACAATGCACAGCAGCCACTGAACTGACGATTAACGGAACTTTGCAGAGGCCTTGTCTCTTCCACAGCAGCAGCCATCTAGTGAAAGAACAGCAGGCAAAATGCGCACCTGTGTAACTGCCCTGGAAACCAGTTTCTGTGGGTGCAGGCTGCCTCCCCAGTAGTACAAAGGGGGAATTGGAGGATGAAAAGAAGAAATCGGGGTGGTAGAGAAGGCTGCAAGGAGGGTGGTTGGAAGATGCTCCCATTGTGATTGTAGAGATGGGTGGACCTAAAAGGGGGTTTTGTTTAGGTCAGAGACGCACCCATCAGTGTGGATGCTCAGCTAGAATTCTTAAATTAATAAAACCTGGGTTCTCCACCACTATCAATTTTGTAATCTCTGTTATTCCTTCGCTCTCCCAGTATTTTTCTCTCTTGCATAGGCCCTGGTATTTTTCAGTAGGCTGCTTCCTCCCCACCTCCAGGCCTCTTGTGAACACACTCTTGCTTGCTGTGTTCTATCGCTGTGTGATTTTTTTTTTTCTTACCTCTTTATTTTCAGGTTGCATTATTACAAATGGGGAAGGCAGGAGTGGAAATCCCCATAGTTACACTTTTCCGAGTGGCTCATTGCTGTGTATTCACACAATCCCAGAACCAATTACTTATGCTGCTCCTAATGATTATAATAATTTGGTAATAATGATAGGAGCAGTTATAATAATAACAATAATAATAATGACAAATTACAGCCCATTAAGCAGATGCATGTATGGCTGTGGATAATGGTTAGGAAGGCCTGTTTCCATGTGTTTCCAGGGAAATAGCAAGAGGAGATAAGCACCCATGTCTTAGAGGAGGGGGAGGGTTTGGTTGGGATACACAGCACTGACAAATGTCAGCTGGTCAGAGGGCTCTCTTCTCTTGGTAGGGAGTGATTTTGCTACAACAGCAGATAATACAGAGGGACTCACGTGCTCACCTGCTTCCTCCCATACCCTCCTAATTAGCTCTTGTGGGATTTGGAAATGAATGGCAGGAGGACTTTTAATTGCCCGGCATCTTGTACCTTACTTCACTGTTGTCAGCAAGATGGGACCACGGGTGACTCCCCGCCTCCTGTTTGGGGGAGGCTGAATGGGCCTTTAACTGCTGGCATGCGGTGTGCTGCAGTGCATCTGCATAAACCAGCTGCTTCTGGGGATAGAGCTGCATCTCAAATAGGTGAGAGTCCCAGCGCTGGAAGTGGCCTGGCATTGAGTCACTGTGATTCACCCTACAATGTACACAACCTCCCCTCCAACTCAAAATGTGGCCATTGCTAGGAAGGAAAACAGCAGCTGCTCACATAGGCCACGGTGGAGTTGTAGGGCAGAGAGAGTGAAGAAGAGTACCACACGTGACTATACAAGCTTCTGCATGTAACAGGGCATCGCTCCTCTGCAGTTGCCCCATAGTTACCCGGACCACTCCATAGCTGTGTCATTATGATGCTAATGGTCCCAGTGACACACCACCCCAGCAATGGCAAATAGCTTAACTGCTTCGTCTCATCTGCTGACTGTATCCACATCAGTTA